>NW_027138352.1:0-600000 GCF_035084215.1 Heptranchias perlo | reverse complement strand
TTGTTGTAACTGCCATCATGCAGCAAAAACATCCCAGAAGCAGGGAATGAGTATTTAATCTGCCCCGGGGGGTGTTGATTGAGGAAGGGACGTGAGCTGATGCAATGCTCTACTTCAAATAGTGGCTCAAGATCTTTGCTGGTCACCTGAGTCATGCAGATAGGGTTAACTTCATCCAAAAGACGGCACCTCCGACAGTGCAGCACTCCCTCAGTACTGACCCTCCGACAGTGCAGCACTCCCTCAGTACTGACCCTCCGACAGTGCAGCACTCCCTCAGTACTGACCCTTTGACAGTGCAGCACTCCCTCAGCACTGACCCTCCGACAGTGCAGCACTCCCTCTGTACTGACCCTCCGACAGTGCAGCACTCCCTCAGTACTGACCCTCCGACAGTGCAGCACTCCCTCAGTACTGACCCTCCGACAGTGCAGCGCTCCCTCAGCACTGCCCCTCCGACAGTGCAGCGCTCCCTCAGTACTGACCCTTTGACAGTGCAGCACTCCCTCAGTAACGACCTCCGACAGTGCAGCACTCCCTCAGTACTGACCCTCTGACAGTGCAGCGCTCCCTCAGTACTGGCCCTCCGACAGTGCAGCACTCCCTCAGTTCTGACCCTCCGACAGTGCAGCACTCCCTCAGCACTGACCCTCCGACAGTGCAGCACTCCCTCAGGACTGCCCCTCCGACAGTGCAGCGCTCCCTCAGTTCTGATCCTCCGACAGTGCAGCACTCCCTCAGTACTGACCCTCCGACAGTGCAGCACTCCCTCAGTACTGACCCTCCGACAGTGCGGCGCTCCCTCAGCACTGCCCCTCCCACAGTGCAGCACTCCCTCAGCACTGCCCCTCCCACAGTGCAGCACTCCCTCAGCACTGCCCCTCCCACAGTGCAGCACTCCCTCAGCACTGACCCTCCGACAGTGCAGCACTCCCTCAGTACTGACCCTCCGACAGTGCAGCACTCCCTCAGTACTGGCCCTCCGACAGTGCAGCACTCCCTCAGCACTGCCCCTCCGACAGTGCAGTGCTCCCTCAGTACTGACCCTTTGACAGTGCAGCACTCCCTCAGTACCGACCTCTGACAGTGCAGCACTCCCTCAGTACTGACCCTCCGACAGTGCAGCACTGACCCTCCCACAGTGCAGCACTCCCTCAGTACCGACCCTCCCACAGTGCAGCACTCCCTCAGTACTGACCCTCCGACAGTGCAGCACTCCCTCAGTACTGACCCTCCGACTGTGCAGCACTCCCTCAGTACTGACCCTCCGACAGTGCAGCACTCCCTCAGCACTGCCCCTCCCACAGTGCAGCACTCCCTCAGTACTGACCCTCCGACAGTGCAGCGCTCCCTCAGTACTGCCCCTCCAACAGTGCAGCGCTCCCTCAGTACTGACCATCCGACAGTGCAGCACTCCCTCAGCACTGACCCTCCGACAGTGCAGCGCTCCCTCAGTACTGACCCTCCGACAGTGCAGCACTCCCTCAGTACTGACCCTCCGACAGTGCAGCACTCCCTCAGTACTGACCCTCCGACAGTGCAGCACTCCCTCAGTACTGACCCTCCGACAGTGCAGCGCTCCCTCAGCACTGACCCTCCGACAGTGCAGCACTCCCTCAGCACTGACCCTCCAACAGTGCAGCACTCCCTCAGTACTGACCCTTTGACAGTGCAGCACTCCCTCAGCACTGACCCTCCGACAGTGCAGCACTCCCTCTGTACTGACCCTCCGACAGTGCAGCACTCCCTCTGTACTGACCCTCCGACAGTGCAGCACTCCCTCAGCACTGACCCTCCAACAGTGCAGCACTCCCTCAGTACTGACCCTTTGACAGTGCAGCACTCCCTCAGCACTGACCCTTTGACAGTGCAGCACTCCCTCAGTACTGACCCTGCGACAGTGCAGCACTCCCTCAGTACTGGCCCTCCGACATTGCAGCACTCCCTCAGGACTGACCCTTCGACAGTGCAGCGCTCCCTCAGCACTGACCCTCAGACAGTGCAGCGCTCCCTCAGTACTGACCCTCCGACAGTGCAGCGCTCCCTCAGTACTGGCCCTCCGACAATGCAGCGCTCCCTCAGTACTGACCCTTTGACAGTGCAGCACTCCCTCAGTACCGACCTCCGACAGTGCAGCATTCCCTCAGTACTGGCCCTCCGACAGTGCAGCACTCCCTCAGTTCTGACCCTCCGACAGTGCAGCACTCCCTCAGCACTGACCCTCCGACAGTGCAGCACTCCCTCAGGACTGCCCCTCCGACAGTGCAGCGCTCCCTCAGTTCTGATCCTCCGACAGTGCAGCACTCCCTCAGTACTGACCCTCCGACAGTGCAGCACTCCCTCAGCACTGACCCTCCGACAGTGCAGCACTCCCTCAGGACTGCCCCTCCGACAGTGCAGCGCTCCCTCAGTTCTGATCCTCCGACAGTGCAGCACTCCCTCAGTACTGACGCTCGACAGTGGAGCACTCCCTCAGTACTGATCTTCCGACAGTGCAGCCCCTCCGACAGTGCAGCACTCCCTCAGTACTGACCCTCCAACAGTGTAGCACTCCCTCAGTACTGACCCTCCGACATTGCAGCATTCCCTCAGTACTGCCCCTCCGACAGTGCAGCACTCCCTCAGTACTGACCCTCCGACAGTGCAGCACTCCCTCAGTACCGATCTCCAACAGAGCAGCACTCCCTCAATACTGACCCTCCGACATTGCAGCACTCCCTCAGTACTGACCCTCCGACAGTGCAGCACTCCCTCAGTAGTGACCCTCCGACAGTGCAGCACTCCCTCAGTACTGACCCTCCGACAGTGCAGCACTCCCTCAGTAGTGACCCTCCGACAGTGCAGCACTCCCTCAGTACCGACCTCCAACAGTGCAACGCTCCCTCAGTACCGACCTCCAACAGTGCAGCACTCCCTCAGTAGTGACCCTCCAACAGTGCAGCACTCCCTCAGCACTGCACTGGGAGAGTCGGCCTGGATTATTTGCTCAAGTCACTGCAGTGGGACTTGACCCCATGACCTTCTGACGCAGAGGTGAGAGTGCGACCCACTGAGCCATGCCTGAATGATTGGATGGTATCCCTGGTACATAATAAGGGATCAACATCACCATGACTCCTTGCATTAAAAAGATCTTAGGCCTCATTGGCGGCTTAGACTTCCTTCTAAGTTTTGCTATTTTAGTTTATTAAGTTTGGAGCCCGTTTCTTCCCCCTTAATAGCCTCACCCAATCCCACTGTTCTTCATTGTCCATTGACGCCGTGCTGATTTGGACAACAGACAAAGCAGTGGAAAGGCAGGAGGCAGGGACGAGGTTACTTACCAGCGGGCCTGGTCTTCCTGTGAAACCCATGGGACCTGAAGCACCTCGTAACGCCAACTGGAAGAGAAAGGGAGAGCCCCGCGGGGTCAACAAAGGAGGTTACACGAAAGACTCTCAGACCAGATACTCTGAGGGCAGGATTCACACAGCCCAAGGCCTAGGCCCGAACCCATTGCTCAGTTCATGGAGCCGCACGCAACTGGGTTTCCACGGAAACGGTGGTGTTCCATGCACTTTGCCCCCCCCACATGACAGCCGTTACTTAGCGTCACCAAGCCAATCAGACAGTTCCATTCTCAAGGTAGAAGCCTGTGGTTGACACTTATTTCTGCGGAGTCACAACACCTGTTTCCTTGGTGCTCATTTGAGACCCCTTTCCCCCTCCCCACACACACACATCCTGTTTTGGCCTCCACCTATCCGCTCCATCACCAAGACCGCCTACTTCAACCTCCGTAACATCGCCCATCTCCACCCCCGCCTCAGCTCATCTGCTGCTGAGACCCTCATCCATGTCATTGTTACCTCCAGACTCATCTACTCCAATGCTCTCCTGGCCGGCCTCCCATATTCCACCCTCTGTAAACTTGAGCTCATCCAAAACTCTGCTGCCTGTATCCTAAGTCCTGTTCACCCATCACCCCCTGTGCTCGCTGACCGACATTGGCTCCCGGTCCGGGAACGCCTCCATTTTAAAATTCTCATCCTTGTTTTCAAATCCCTCCATGGCCTCGCCCCCCTCCCTACCTCTGTAACCTCCTCCAACCCCTACAACCCTCCGAGATCTCTGCACTCCTCCAATTCTGGCCTATTGCGCATCCCCCGATTTTAATCGCTCCACCATTGGCGGCCGTGCCTTCAGCTGCCTGGGCCCTAAACTCTGGAATTCCCTCCCTAAACCTCTCCGCCTCTCTCTCCTCCTTTAAGATGCTCCTTAAAACCTACCTCTTTGACCAAGCTTTTGGTCACCTGTCCTAATATCTCCTTATGTGGCTCGGTGTCAAATTTTGTCTGATAATCGCTCCTGTGAAGCGCCTTGGGACGTTTTACGACGTTAAAGGCGCTATATAAATGCAAGTTGTTGTTGTTGGCAGCCGTTGAAAGGGAACGAGGCTGAACTTGGCCAAGGTGGAGCAAGTCTGCTGCAGGTCGGCCTGGGTCGAAGCAGGATAACCCGGGCAGGTGGCAGGGCAGCTGGGGCTCAGTCAGGGTTACAGTAACCAGTGCTTACCCGGGCTTGTTGTAGAATGGCCTGGGCTTGGGCCTCTTGGGCAGACACAACTGGTCCCTTATCACCTCCGCTTGCGCCAAATCGGAACTGAAAACAGGGGGGATAAAAATAAGAAGACAAGTGGTTAGAAAAAACCGCAATCCTACAGGGAGAGGGCCAATGTTCAGAGTCCTTTGGGCTCCTGCCTGTCTACCTGCGGTGCTCCCAGCAAAGGGCACTGTCTGCTACGGAACCACTCACTGTCAGCACACTGTCTGCATCCAGTGGTGAGTGCACTGCAGGGGTAATCTCCTGACTTCACACCTCTGACAGAGAGTCTCGCCCACTGGGAGCCTATCTTCACCCAAAGGACGGTTAGGATGGGGAACTCGTGACCACCAGGAGTAGTTGGGGCGATTAGCATCGTTGCATTTAAGGGGAAGCTGGATAAACACATGAGGGAGAAAGGGATAGAAGGATATGCTGATAGGTTTAGATGAAGCAGGGTGGGAGGAGGCTCGTGTGGAGCATAAAAGGCCAGCACAGAGCAGTCGGGCCGAACGGCCTGTTTCTGTGCTGCAGTTTCGATGTAACTCGATGTGTATCAGAAGCTCAGGCATGACCTGTGTGTCGTCAGCCCACCAACATTTTATGAGAGGCACTCTCAGCAAGGGTGCTGGCCCCGGGAGTCTATTTTCACTGGCAGGGGTGGTCGATAACCAGAGGTCACAGATTTAAGGTAATTGGCAAAAGAGCCAGAAGGGGGGGAGATGAGGAGGATTTTTTTTGACGCAGCGATGTGGAATGCGCTGCCTGAAAGGGTGGTGGAAGCAGATTCAATAATAGCTTTCAAAAGGGAATTGGATAAATGTTTGAGAAATTTTCAGGGCTGTGGGGAGTGGGACTAATTGGATAGCTCTTTCGAAGAGCCGGCACAGACAGGATGGGCCGAACGGCCTTCTCACTGTAAAATTCGATGATTCCATCTACTTCAGCGAGTGATCCGCAGCCCGTGGGAACGAGTGGTGAGGATCATCACCGAGGGTATTAAAGAGGGTGCTCCGGGAGCCCTAGGGTGTCGATGGGAGTCTCCTCAGGACCCCGGCCGCTGCTGGGGGAGAGTTTGCTGCTCTGACACGGATTGAAGCCCCCTCCTCCACACACACTCTTACTTACCGGCAACATGAGCGATGTACCAGGTGGGCCGGGCAGCCCATCAGCACCAGGAAGGCCAGCACGGCCAGTGCGACCCTGGAAACACATCACATGATCAGAATCAGACAGAGACACCACGACAACCCAAACAGCAAAACTGGGCCCAGGTTTGAAACAGAGCAAGTGGGCAAATAGAGCAGGTGCAGCACGTAATCAATCAAATACTGTCAATTACTGCACATAATCAATCAAATACTGTCAATTACAGCACGTAATCAATCAAATACTGTCAATTACTGGACAGAATCAAACAAATACTGTCAATTACTGCACAGAATCAATCAAATACTGTCAATTACTGCACAGAATCAATCAAATACTGTCAATTACTGCACTTAATTAATCAAATACTGTCAATTACTGCACGTAATCAATCAAATACTGTCAATTACTGCACAAAATCAATAAAATACTGTCAATTACTGCACATAATCAAATACTGTCAATTACTGCACGTAATCAAATACTGTCAATTACTGCAGTTAATTAATCAAATACTGTCAATTACTGCAAATAATCAATCAAATACTGTCAATTACTGCACTTAATTAATCAAATACTGTCAATTACTGCAAATAATCAAATACTATCAATTACTGCACAGAATCAATCAAATACTATCAATTACTGCATATAATCAATCAAATACTATCAATTACTGTACATAATCAATCAAATACTGTCAATTACTGCACATAATCAAATACTGTCAATTACTGCACATAATCAAATACTATCAATTACTGCACTTAACCAATCAAATACTATCAATTACTGCACAGAATCAATCAAATACTGTCAATTACTGCACTTAATCAAATATTGTCAATTACTGCACATAATCAATCAAATACTGTCAATTACTGCACGTAATCAATCAAATACTGTCAATTACTGCATATAATCAAATACTGTCAATTCCTGCAAATAATCAATAAAATACGGTCAATTACTGAACAGAATCAATCAAATACTGTAATTTACTGCACTTAATTAATCAAATACTGTCAATTACTGCACGTAATCAATCAAATAATGTCAATTACTGCACATAATCAATCAAATACTGTCAATTACTGCACATAATCAATCAAATACTGTCAATTACTGCACAGAATCAATCAAATACTGTCAATTACTGCACTTAATCAAATATTGTCAATTACTGCACATAATCAATCAAATACTGTCAATTACTGCACGTAATCAATCAAATACTGTCAATTACTGCATATAATCAAATACTGTCAATTCCTGCAAATAATCAATCAAATACTGTCAATTACTGCACAGAATCAATCAAATACTGTAATTTACTGCACTTAATTAATCAAATACTGTCAATTACTGCACGTAATCAATCAAATAATGTCAATTACTGCACATAATCAATCAAATACTGTCAATTACTGCACATAATCAAATACTGTCAATTACTGCACGTAATCAAATACTGTCAATTACTGCAGTTAATTAATCAAATACTGTCAATTACTGCAAATAATCAATCAAATACTGTCAATTACTGCACTTAATTAATCAAATACTGTCAATTACTGCACATAATCAAATACTGTCAATTACTGCACATAATCAAATACTATCAATTACTGCACTTAACCAATCAAATACTATCAATTACTGCACAGAATCAATCAAATACTGTCAATTACTGCACATAATCAAATATTGTCAATTACTCCACATAATCAATAAAATACTGTCAATTACTGCACAGAATCATTCAAATACTGTCAATTAATGCACATAATCAATCAAATACTGTCAATTACTGCACATAATCAAATACTGTCAATTACTGCACATAATCAATCAAATACTGTCAATTACTGCATATAATCAAATACTGTCAATTCCTGCAAATAATCAATAAAATACTGTCAATTACTGCACATAATCAATCAAATACTGTCAATTACTGGATGTAATCAATCAAATACTGTCAATTACTACCCATGATCGATCAAATACTGTCATTTACTGCACATAATCAAATACTGTCAATTACTGCATATAATCAATCAAATACTGTCAATTACTGCACATAATCAATCAAATACTGTCAATTACTGCACATAATCAAATACTGTCAATTACTGTACATAATCAAATACTGTTAATTACTGAATATAATCAAATACTGACAATTACAGGACGTAACCAATCAAATACTGTAAATTACTGCACATAATCAATCAAATACTTTCGATTAATGTACATAATCAAATACTGTTAATTACTGAATATAATCAAATACTGACAATTACAGGACGTAACCAATCAAATACTGTAAATTACTGCACATAATCAATCAAATACTGTCAATTACTGCAGATAATCAATCAAATACTGTCAATTACTGCACATAATCAATCAAATACTGTCAATTACTGCACATAATCAATCAAATACTGTCAATTACTGGAAGCAATCAATCAAATACTGTCAATTACTAGACATGATCGATCAAATACTGTCAATTACTGCACATAATCAAATACTGTCAATTACTGCACGTAATCAATCAAATACTGTCAATTACTACACGTAATCAATCAAATACTGTCAATTACTGAACATAATCAATCAAATACTGTCAATTACTGCACGTAATCAGTCAAATATTGTCAATTACTGCACATAATCAAATACTGTCAATTACTGTGCATAATCAATCAAATACTGTCAATTACTGCACAAAATCAAATACTGTCGATTCATGTACATAATCAATCAAATACTGTCAATTACTGCACAAAATCAAATACTGTCAATTACTGCAGATAATCAATCAAATACTGTCAATTACTGCACATAATCAATCAAATACTGTCAATTCCTGCACATAATCAATCAAATACTGTCAATTACTGGACGCAATCAATCAAATACTGTCAATTACTGCACATAATCAAATACTGTCAATTACTGCACGTAATCAAATACTGTCAATTACTGCAGTTAATTAATCAAATACTGTCAATTACTGCAAATAATCAATCAAATACTGTCAATTACTGCACTTAATTAATCAAATACTGTCAATTACTGCAAATAATCAAATACTATCAATTACTGCACAGAATCAATCAAATACTATCAATTACTGCATATAATCAATCAAATACTGTCAATTACTGCACATAATCAAATACTGTCAATTACTGCACATAATCAAATACTATCAATTACTGCACTTAACCAATCAAAAACTATCAATTACTGCACAGAATCAATCAAATACTGTCAATTACTGCACTTAATCAAATATTGTCAATTACTGCACATAATCAATCAAATACTGTCAATTACTGCACATAATCAAATATTGTCAATTACTCCACATAATCAAATATTGTCAATTACTCCACATAATCAATAAAATACTGTCAATTACTGCACAGAATCAGTCAAATATTGTCAATTACTGCACATAATCAAATACTGTCAATTACTGCACATAATCAATCAAAAACTGTCAATTACTGTACATCAATCAAAGATTGTCAATTACTGTACATAATCAAATACTGTCAATTACTGCACTTAATCAAATATTATCAATTATTGCACATAATCAATCAAAAACTGTCAATTACTGTACGTAATCAATCAAATACTGTCAATTACTGCACATAATCAATTAAATACTGTCAATTACTGGATGTAATCAATCAAATACTGTCAATTACTGCATATAATCAAATACTGTCAATTCCTGCAAATAATCAATAAAATACTGTCAATTACTGCACATAATGAATCAAATACTGTCAATTACTGGATGTAATCAATCAAATACTGTCAATTACTATACATAATCGATCAAATACTGTCAATTACTGGATGTAATCAATCAAATACTGTCAATTACTGGATGTAATCAATCAAATACTGTCAATTACTACCCATGATCGATCAAATACTGTCAATTACTACCCATGATTGATCAAATACTGTCAATTACTGCACATAATCCAATACTGTCAATTACTGCATATAATCAGTCAAATACTGTCAATTACTGCACATAATCAAATACTGTCAATTACTGTAAATAATCAATCAAATACTGTCGATTAATGTACATAATCAAATACTGTCAATTACTGTATACAATCAAATACTGTCAATTACAGGATGTAATCAATCAAATACTGTCAATTACTGCACATAATCAATCAAATACTGTCAATTACTGCAGATAATCAATCAAATACTGTCAATTACTGTACATAATCAATCAAATACTGTCAATTACTGGACGTAATCAATCAAATACTGTCAATTACTATACATGATCGATCAAATACTGTCGATTAATGTACATAATCAAATACTGTCAATTACTGTATACAATCAAATACTGTCAATTACAGCACGTAATCAATCAAATACTGTCAATTACTGGACAGAATCAAACAAATACTGTCAATTACTGCACAGAATCAATCAAATACTGTCAATTACTGCACAGAATCAATCAAATACTGTCAATTACTGCACTTAATTAATCAAATACTGTCAATTACTGCACGTAATCAATCAAATACTGTCAATTACTGCACAAAATCAATAAAATACTGTCAATTACTGCACATAATCAAATACTGTCAATTACTGCACGTAATCAAATACTGTCAATTACTGCAGTTAATTAATCAAATACTGTCAATTACTGCAAATAATCAATCAAATACTGTCAATTACTGCACTTAATTAATCAAATACTGTCAATTACTGCAAATAATCAAATACTATCAATTACTGCACAGAATCAATCAAATACTATCAATTACTGCATATAATCAATCAAATACTATCAATTACTGTACATAATCAATCAAATACTGTCAATTACTGCACATAATCAAATACTGTCAATTACTGCACATAATCAAATACTATCAATTACTGCACTTAACCAATCAAATACTATCAATTACTGCACAGAATCAATCAAATACTGTCAATTACTGCACGTAATCAATCAAATACTGTCAATTACTGCATATAATCAAATACTGTCAATTCCTGCAAATAATCAATAAAATACGGTCAATTACTGAACATAATCAATCAAATACTGTCAATTACTGCACAGAATCAATCAAATACTGTAATTTACTGCACTTAATTAATCAAATACTGTCAATTACTGCACGTAATCAATCAAATAATGTCAATTACTGCACATAATCAATCAAATACTGTCAATTACTGCACATAATCAAATACTGTCAATTACTGCACGTAATCAAATACTGTCAATTACTGCAGTTAATTAATCAAATACTGTCAATTACTGCAAATAATCAATCAAATACTGTCAATTACTGCACTTAATTAATCAAATACTGTCAATTACTGCACATAATCAAATACTGTCAATTACTGCACATAATCAAATACTATCAATTACTGCACTTAACCAATCAAATACTATCAATTACTGCACAGAATCAATCAAATACTGTCAATTACTGCACATAATCAAATATTGTCAATTACTCCACATAATCAATAAAATACTGTCAATTACTGCACAGAATCATTCAAATACTGTCAATTAATGCACATAATCAATCAAATACTGTCAATTACTGCACATAATCAAATACTGTCAATTACTGCACATAATCAATCAAATACTGTCAATTACTGCATATAATCAAATACTGTCAATTCCTGCAAATAATCAATAAAATACTGTCAATTACTGCACATAATCAATCAAATACTGTCAATTACTGGATGTAATCAATCAAATACTGTCAATTACTACCCATGATCGATCAAATACTGTCATTTACTGCACATAATCAAATACTGTCAATTACTGCATATAATCAATCAAATACTGTCAATTACTGCACATAATCAATCAAATACTGTCAATTACTGCACATAATCAAATACTGTCAATTACTGTACATAATCAAATACTGTTAATTACTGAATATAATCAAATACTGACAATTACAGGACGTAACCAATCAAATACTGTAAATTACTGCACATAATCAATCAAATACTTTCGATTAATGTACATAATCAAATACTGTTAATTACTGAATATAATCAAATACTGACAATTACAGGACGTAACCAATCAAATACTGTAAATTACTGCACATAATCAATCAAATACTGTCAATTACTGCAGATAATCAATCAAATACTGTCAATTACTGCACATAATCAATCAAATACTGTCAATTACTGCACATAATCAATCAAATACTGTCAATTACTGGAAGCAATCAATCAAATACTGTCAATTACTAGACATGATCGATCAAATACTGTCAATTACTGCACATAATCAAATACTGTCAATTACTGCACGTAATCAATCAAATACTGTCAATTACTACACGTAATCAATCAAATACTGTCAATTACTGAACATAATCAATCAAATACTGTCAATTACTGCACGTAATCAGTCAAATATTGTCAATTACTGCACATAATCAAATACTGTCAATTACTGTGCATAATCAATCAAATACTGTCAATTACTGCACAAAATCAAATACTGTCGATTCATGTACATAATCAATCAAATACTGTCAATTACTGCACAAAATCAAATACTGTCAATTACTGCAGATAATCAATCAAATACTGTCAATTACTGCACATAATCAATCAAATACTGTCAATTACTGCACATAATCAATCAAATACTGTCAATTACTGGACGCAATCAATCAAATACTGTCAATTACTGCACATAATCAAATACTGTCAATTACTGCACGTAATCAAATACTGTCAATTACTGCAGTTAATTAATCAAATACTGTCAATTACTGCAAATAATCAATCAAATACTGTCAATTACTGCACTTAATTAATCAAATACTGTCAATTACTGCAAATAATCAAATACTATCAATTACTGCACAGAATCAATCAAATACTATCAATTACTGCATATAATCAATCAAATACTGTCAATTACTGCACATAATCAAATACTGTCAATTACTGCACATAATCAAATACTATCAATTACTGCACTTAACCAATCAAAAACTATCAATTACTGCACAGAATCAATCAAATACTGTCAATTACTGCACTTAATCAAATATTGTCAATTACTGCACATAATCAATCAAATACTGTCAATTACTGCACATAATCAAATATTGTCAATTACTCCACATAATCAAATATTGTCAATTACTCCACATAATCAATAAAATACTGTCAATTACTGCACAGAATCAGTCAAATATTGTCAATTACTGCACATAATCAAATACTGTCAATTACTGCACATAATCAATCAAAAACTGTCAATTACTGTACATCAATCAAAGATTGTCAATTACTGTACATAATCAAATACTGTCAATTACTGCACTTAATCAAATATTATCAATTATTGCACATAATCAATCAAAAACTGTCAATTACTGTACGTAATCAATCAAATACTGTCAATTACTGCACATAATCAATTAAATACTGTCAATTACTGGATGTAATCAATCAAATACTGTCAATTACTGCATATAATCAAATACTGTCAATTCCTGCAAATAATCAATAAAATACTGTCAATTACTGCACATAATGAATCAAATACTGTCAATTACTGGATGTAATCAATCAAATACTGTCAATTACTATACATAATCGATCAAATACTGTCAATTACTGGATGTAATCAATCAAATACTGTCAATTACTGGATGTAATCAATCAAATACTGTCAATTACTACCCATGATCGATCAAATACTGTCAATTACTACCCATGATTGATCAAATACTGTCAATTACTGCACATAATCCAATACTGTCAATTACTGCATATAATCAATCAAATACTGTCAATTACTGCACATAATCAAATACTGTCAATTACTGTAAATAATCAATCAAATACTGTCGATTAATGTACATAATCAAATACTGTCAATTACTGTATACAATCAAATACTGTCAATTACAGGATGTAATCAATCAAATACTGTCAATTACTGCACATAATCAATCAAATACTGTCAATTACTGCAGATAATCAATCAAATACTGTCAATTACTGTACATAATCAATCAAATACTGTCAATTACTGGACGTAATCAATCAAATACTGTCAATTACTATACATGATCGATCAAATACTGTCAATTACTGCACGTAATCAATCAAATACTGTCAATTACTAAACATAATCAATCAAATACTGTCAAATACTGCACACAATCAATCAAATACTGTCAATTACTGCACATAATCAAATACTGTCAATTACTGCACATAACCAATCAAATACTGTCAATTACTGTACATAATCAAATACGGTCTATTACTGTACATAATCAATCAAATACTGTGAATTACTGTACATAATGAATCAAAAACTGTCAATTACTGCACATAATCAATCAAATATTGTCAATCACTGCACATAATCAAATACTGTCAATTACTGCACATAATCAATCAAATACTGTCAATTACTGCACATAAACAAATACTCTCAATTACTGCACATAATCAATGAAATACTGTCAATTACTGGATGTAATCAATCAAATACTGTCAATTACTGTACATAATCAATCAAATACCGTCAATTACTGCACATAATCAATCAAATAATCTCAATTACTGCACATAAACAAATACTCTCAATTACTGCACATAATCAATCAAATACTCTCAATTACTGGCTGTAATCAATCAAATACTGTCAATTGCTGCACATAATCAAATACTGTCAATTACTGCACATAATCAAATACTGTCAATTACTATACATAATCAAATACTGTCAATTACTGCACATAATCAATCAAATGCTGTCAATTACTGCACGTAATCAAATACTGTCAATTACTGCACGTAATCAATCAAATACTGTCAATTACTGCAAGTAATCAATCAAATACTGTCAATTACTGCATATAATCAATCAAATACTGTCAATTACTATACATAATCAAATAATGTCAATTACTGCACATAATCAATCAAATACTGTGAATTACTGCACGTAATCAATCAAATACTTTCAAAAACTGCATGTAATCAATCAAATACTGTGAATTACTGCACGTAATCAATCAAATACTTTCAAATACTGCATGTAATCAATCAAATACTGTCAATTACTGCACATAATCAATTACTGTCAATTACTGCACGTAATCAATCAAATACTATCAATTACTGCACATAATCAAATATTGTCAATTACTGCACATAATCAATCAAATACTGTCAATTACTGGATATAATCAATCAAATACTATCAATTACTGCACATAATCAATCAAATACTATCAATTACTGTCAAATACTGCAGGTAATCACGCAAATACAGTCAATTACTGAAGATAATCAAATACTATCAATTACTGCATAAAAGCAATCAAATACTTTCAATTACTGTCAATTACTGCACATAATCAATCAAATACTGTCAATTACTGTACATAAACAATCAAATACTTTCAATTGCTGCACGTAATCAATCAAATACTGTCAATTACTGCACATAATCAATCAATTACTGTCAATTGCTGTGGGTAACCAGTCAATTACTGCACGTAATCGATCAAATACTTTCATTTACTGCACATAAATCAATCAAATACTGTCAATTACTGTATGGAATCAATCACATACGATCAATTACTGCACGTAATCAATCAAATACTGTCAATTACTGCACATAATCAAATACTGTCAATTACTGCACATAATCAATGAAATACTGTCAATTGCTGCACAGAATCAAATATTGTCAATTACTGCACGTAATCAATCAAATACTGTCAATTACTGCACATAATCAATCAAATACTGTCAATTGCTGTGGGTAACCAGTCAATTACTGCACGTAATCGATCAAATACTTTCATTTACTGCACATAAATCAATCAAATGCTGTCAATTACTGTATGGAATCAATCACATACGATCAATTACTGCACGTAATCAATCAAATACTGTCAATTACTGCACATAATCAAATACTGTCAATTACTGCACATAATCAATGAAATACTGTCAATTGCTGCACAGAATCAAATATTGTCAATTACTGCACGTAATCAATCAAATACTGTCAATTACTGCACTCAATCAAATACTGTCAATTACTGCACGCAATCAATCAAATACTGTCAATTACTGCACATAATCAATCAAATACTGTCAATTACAGCACATAATCAATCAAATACTGTCAATTACTGCACATAATCAATCAAATACTGTCAATTACTGCACGTAATCGATCAAATACTTTCAATTACTGCACATAAATCAATCAAATACTGTCAATTACTGTATGGAATCAATCAAATACGATCAATTACTGCACGTAATTGATCATATACGATCAATTACTGCACGTAATCCATCAAATACTATCAATTACTGCACATAATCAAATACTGTCAATTACTGCACATAATCAATGAAATACTGTCAATTACTGCACATTATCAAATATTGTCAAATACTGCAGGTAATCAAATACTGTCAATTACTGCACATAATCAATCAAATTCTGTCAATTACTGCATGTAATCAATCAAATACTGTCAATTACTGCAAAAAATCAATCAAATACTGTCAATTACTGCACGCAATCAATAAAATACTGTCAATTACTGCACATAATCAATCAAATACTGTCAATTACTGCATGTAATCAATCAAATACTGTCAATTACTGTACATAATCAATCAAATACTGTCAATTACTGCACATAATCAATCAAATACTGTCAATTACTGTACATAATCAAATACAATCAATTACTGCACATAATCAATCAAATATTGTCAATTACTGTCAATTACTGCACATAATCAATCAAATACTGTCAATTACTCTATGTAATCAAATACTGTCAATTACTATGCATAATCGATCAATTACTGTCAATTACTGCACATAATCAAATATTGTCAATTACTGTACATCATCAATCAAATACTGTCGATTAATTTACACAATCAATCAAACATTGTCAATTACTGCACATAATCAAATACTGTCAATTACTGTATGGAATCAATCATATACGATCAATTACTGCACGTAATCAATCAAATTCTATCAATTACTGCACATAATCAAATACTGTGATTACTGCACATAATCAATCAAATACTGTGAATTACTGCACATAATCAATCAAATACTGTCAATTACTGCACATAATCAATCAAATACTGTCAATTACTGCACATAATCAACCACATACTGTCAATTACTGCACATAATCAAATACTGTCAATTACTGCACATAATCAATCAAATACTGTCAATTACTGCAGGTAATCAATCAAATACTGTCAATTACTGCACATAATCAATCAAATACTGTCAATTACTGCACATAATCAATCAAATACTGTCAATTACAGCACATAATCAATCAAATACTGTCAATTACTGCACATAATCAATCAAATACTGTCAATTACTGCACGTAATCGATCAAATACTTTCATTTACTGCACATAAATCAATCAAATACTGTCAATTACTGTATGGAATCAATCAAATACGATCAATTACTGCACGTAATTGATCATATACGATCAATTACTGCACGTAATCCATCAAATACTATCAATTACTGCACATAATCAAATTCTGTCAATTACTGCACATAAACAAATACTCTCAATTACTGCACATAATCAATCAAATACTCACAATTACTGGATGTAATCAATCAAATACTGTCAATTGCTGCACATAATAAAATATTGTCAATTACTGCACATAATCAACCAAATACTGTCAATTACTGCAGGTAATCAATCAAATAGTGTCAATTAATGCGCAGAATCAATCAAATACTGTCAATTACTGCACATAATCAATCAAATACTGTCAATTACTGCACGTAATCAAATACTGTCAATTACTGCACATAATCAAATACTGTCAATTACTATACATAATCAAATACTGTCAATTACTGCACATAATCAATCAAATGCTGTCAATTACTGCACGTAATCAAATACTGTCAATTACTGCACGTAATCAATCAAATACTGTCAATTACTTCAAGTAATCAATCAAATACTGTCAATTACTGCATATAATCAATCAAATACTGTCAATTACTATACATAATCAAATAATGTCAATTACTGCACATAATCAATCAAATACTGTGAATTACTGCACGTAATCAATCAAATACTGTGAATTACTGCACGTAATCAATCAAATACTTTCAAATACTGCATGTAAACAGTCAAATACTGTGAATTACTGCACGTAATCAATCAAATACTTTCAAATACTGCATGTAATCAATCAAATACTGTCAATTACTGCACATAATCAATTACTGTCAATTACTGCACGTAATCAATCAAATACTATCAATTACTGCACATAATCAAATATTGTCAATTACTGCACATAATCAATCAAATACTGTCAATTACTGGATATAATCAATCAAATACTATCAATTACTGTCAAATACTGCAGGTAATCAATCAAATACAGTCAATTACTGAAGATAATCAAATACTATCAATTACTGCATAAAAGCAATCAAATACTTTCAATTACTGTCAATTACTGCACATAATCAATCAAATACTGTCAATTACTGTACATAAACAATCAAATACTTTCAATTGCTGCACGTAATCAATCAAATACTGTCAATTACTGCACATAATCAATCAATTACTGTCAATTGCTGTGGGTAACCAGTCAATTACTGCACGTAATCGATCAAATACTTTCATTTACTGCACATAAATCAATCAAATACTGTCAATTACTGTATGGAATCAATCACATACGATCAATTACTGCACGTAATCAATCAAATACTGTCAATTACTGCACATAATCAAATACTGTCAATTATTGCACATAATCAATGAAATACTGTCAATTGCTGCACAGAATCAAATATTGTCAATTACTGCACGTAATCTATCAAATACTGTCAATTACTGCACTCAATCAAATACTGTCAATTACTGCATATTATCAAATATTGTCAAATACTGCAGGTAATCAATCAAATACTGTCAATTACTGCACATAATCAATCAAATTCTGTCAATTACTGCATGTAATCAATCAAATACTGTCAATTACTGCAAAAAATCAATCAAATACTGTCAATTACTGCACGCAATCAATCAAATACTGTCAATTACTGCACATAATCAATCAAATACTGTCAATTACTGTACATAATCAAATACTGTCAATTATTGCACATAATCAATGAAATACTGTCAATTGCTGCACAGAATCAAATATTGTCAATTACTGCACGTAATCTATCAAATACTGTCAATTACTGCACTCAATCAAATACTGTCAATTACTGCATATTATCAAATATTGTCAAATACTGCAGGTAATCAATCAAATACTGTCAATTACTGCACATAATCAATCAAATTCTGTCAATTACTGCATGTAATCAATCAAATACTGTCAATTACTGCAAAAAATCAATCAAATACTGTCAATTACTGCACGCAATCAATCAAATACTGTCAATTACTGCACATAATCAATCAAATACTGTCAATTACTGTACATAATCAAATACAATCAATTACTGCACATAATCAATCAAATATTGTCAATTATTGTCAATTACTGCACATAATCAATCAAATACTGTCAATTACCCTATGTAATCAAATACTGTCAATTACTATGCATAATCGATCAAATACTGTCAATTACTGCACATAATCAAATACTGTCAATTACTGTACATCATCAATCAAATACTGTCGATTAATTTACACAATCAATCAAACATTGTCAATTACTGCACATAATCAAATACTGTCAATTACTGTATGGAATCAATCATATACGATCAATTACTGCACGTAATCGATCATATACGATCAATTACTGCACGTAATCAAACAAATTCTATCAATTACTGCACATAATCAAATACTGTGAATTACTGCACATAATCAATCAAATACTGTGAATTACTGCACATAATCAATCAAATACTGTCAATTACTGCACATAATCAACCAAATACTGTCAATTACTGCACATAATCAAATACTGTCAATTACTGCACATAATCAATCAAATACTGTCAATTACTGCAGGTAATCAATCAAATACTGTCAATTACTGCACATAATCAATCAAATTCTGTCAATTACTGCATGTAATCAATCAAATACTGTCAATTACTGCACATAATCAATCAAATACTGTCAATTACTGCACGCAATCAATCAAATACTGTCAATTACTGCACATAATCAATCAAATACTGTCAATTACTGCATGTAATCAAACAAATACTGTCAATTACTGCACATAATCAATCAAATACTGTCAATTACTGCACATAATCAATCAAATACTGTCAATTTCTGTACATAATCAAATACTATCAATTACTGCACATAATCAATCAAATACTGTCAATTACTGTCAATTACAGCACATAATCAATCAAATACTGTCAATTACTCTACGTAATCAAATACTGTCAATTACTATGCATAATCGATCAAATACTGTCAATTACTGCACATAATCAATCAAATACTGTCAATTACTATACATGATCGATCAAATAATGTCAATTACTGCACATAATCAAATACTGTCAATTACTTTACATCAATCAAATACTGTCGATTAATCTACACAATCAATCAAATATTGTCAATTACTGCACATAATCAAATACTATCAATTACTGTATGGAATCAATCAAATATGATCAATTACTGCACGTAATCGATCATATACGATCAATTACTGCACGTAATCAATCAAATACTATCAATTATTGCACATAATCAAATACTGTCAATTACTGCACATAATCAATCAAATACTGTCAATTACTGTACATAATCAACCAAATACTGTCAATTACTGCACATAATCAATCAAATACTCTCAATTACTGCACATTAACAAATACTCTCAATTACTGCACATTATCAATCAAATACTGTCAATTACTGCAGGTAATCAATCAAATACTGTCAATTAATGCGCAGAATCAATCAAATACTGTCAATTACTGCACATAATCAATCAAATACTGTCAATTACTGCACGTAATCAATCAAATACTGTCAATTACTGCACATAATCAAATACTGTCAATTACTATACATAATCAAATACTGTCAATTACTGCACATAATCAAATACTGTCAATTACTATACATAATCAAATACTGTCAATTACTGCACATAATCAATCAAATACCGTCAATTACTGCACATAATCAATTAAATACTGTCAATTACTGCGCATAATCAGTCAAATACTGTCAATTACTGCACATAATCAATCAAATACTGTCAATTACTGCACGTAATCAATCAAATACTGTCAATTACTGCACATAATCAATCAAATACTGTGAATTACTGCACATAATCAAATACTGTCAATTACTGCACGTAATCAATCAAATACTGTCAATTACTGCATGTAATCAATCAAATACTGTCAATTATTAGACATAATCAAATAATGTCAATTACTGCACATAATCAATCAAATACTGTCAATTACTGCACGTAATCAATCAAATACTGTCAATTACTATACATAATCAAATAATGTCAATTACTGCACATAATCAATCAACTACTGTGAATTACTGCACATAATCAAATACTGTCAATTACTGCACGTAATCAATCAAATACTGTCAATTACTGCATGTAATCAATCAAATACTGTCAATTATTATACATAATCAAATAATGTCAATTACTGCACATAATCAATCAAATACTGTCAATTACTGCACATAATCAATCAAATACTGTGAATTACTGCACGTAATCAATAACTGTCAATTACTGCACGTAATCAATCAAATACTATCAATTACTGCACAAAAGCAATCAAATACTTTCAATTACTGTCAATTACTGTACATAATCAATCAAATACTTTCTATTGCTGCACGTAATCAATCAAATACTGTCAATTACTGCACATAATCAATCAATTACTGTCAATTGCTGTGGGTAACCAGTCAATTACTGCACGTAATCGATCAAATACTTTCATTTACTGCACATAAATCAATCAAATACTGTCAATTACTGTATGGAATCAATCATATACGATCAATTACTGCACATAATCAAATACTATCAATTACTGCACATAATCAATGAAATACTGTCAATTGCTGCACAGAATTAAATATTGTCAATTACTGCACATAATCAAATTCTGTAAAATACTGCAGGTAATCAATCCAATACTGTCAATTACTGCACATAATCAATCAAATACTCTCAATTACTGCACATAATCAATCAAATACTGTCAATTACAGCACATAATCAATCAAATACTGTCAATTACTGTATGTAATCCATCAAATACTGTCAATTACTGTCAATTACTGCACATAATCAATCAAATACTGTCAATTACTGCACATAATCGATCAAATACTTTCATTTACTGCACATAATCAATCAAATACTGTCAATTACTGTACATAATCAACCAAATACTGTCAATTACTGCACATAATCAATCAAATACTCTCAATTACTGCACATTAACAAATACTCTCAATTACTGCACATAATCAATCAAATACTGTCAATTACTGGAAGTAATCAATCAAATACTGTCAAGTGCTGCACATAATCAAATATTGTAAATTACTGCACATAATCAATCAAATACTGTCAATTACTGCAGGTAATCAATCAAATACTGTCAATTAATGCGCAGAATCAATCAAATACTGTCAATTACTGCAAATAATCAATCAAATACTGTCAATTACTGCACGTAATCAATCAAATACTGTCAATTACTGCACATAATCAAATACTGTCAATTACTGCACATAATCATTCAAATACCGTCAATTACTGCACATAATCAATTAAATACTGTCAACTACTGCGCATAATCAGTCAAGTACTGTCAATTACTGCACATAATCAATCAAATACTGTCAATTACTGCACGTAATCAATCAAATACTGTCAATTACTGCATATAATCAATCAAATACTGTCAATTACTATACATAATCAAATAATGTCAATTACTGCACATAATCAATCAAATACTGTGAATTACTGCACATAATCAAATACTGTCAATTACTGCGCATAATCAGTCAAATACTGTCAATTACTGCACATAATCAATCAAATACTGTCAATTACTGCACGTAATCAATCAAATACTGTCAATTACTGCATATAATCAATCAAATACTGTCAATTACTATACATAATCAAATAATGTCAATTACTGCACATAATCAATCAAATACTGTGAATTACTGCACATAATCAAATACTGTCAATTACTGCACGTAATCAATCAAATACTGTCAATTACTGCATGTAATCAATCAAATACTGTCAATTATTATACATAATCAAATAATGTCAATTACTGCACATAATCAATCAAATACTTTCAATTACTGCACATAATCAATCAAATACTGTGAATTACTGCACGTAATCAATTACTGTCAATTACTGCACATAATCAATCAAATACTATCAATTACTGCACAAAAGCAATCAAATACTTTCAATTACTGTCAATTACTGTACATAATCAATCAAATACTTTCAATTGCTGCACGTAATCAATCAAATACTGTCAATTACTGCACATAATCAATCAATTACTGTCAATTGCTGTGGGTAACCAGTCAATTACTGCACGTAATCGATCAAATACTTTCATTTACTGCACATAAATCAATCAAATACTGTCAATTACTGTATGGAATCAATCATATACGATCAATTACTGCACGTAATCAATCAAATACTATCAATTACTGCACATAATCAAATACTATCAATTACTGCACATAATCAATGAAATACTGTCAATTACTGCACATAATCGAATTCTGTAAAATACTGCAGGTAATCAATCAAATACTGTCAATTACTGCAGGTAATCAATCCAATACTGTCAATTACTGCACATAAATCAATCAAATACTCTCAATTACTGCACATAATCAATCAAATACTGTCAATTACAGTACATAATCAATCAAATACTGTCAATTACTGTATGTAATCCATCAAATACTGTCAATTACTGTCAATTACTGCACATAATCAATCAAATACTGTCAATTACTGCACATAATCGATCAAATACTTTCATTTACTGCACATAATCAATCAAATACTGTCAATTACTGTACATAATCAACCAAATACTGTCAATTACTGCACATAATCAATCAAATACTCTCAATTACTGCACATTAACAAATACTCTCAATTACTGCACATAATCAATCAAATATTGTAAATTACTGCACATAATCAATCAAATACTGTCAATTACTGCAGGTAATCAATCAAATACTGTCAATTAATGCGCAGAATCAATCAAATACTGTCAATTACTGCAAATAATCAATCAAATACTGTCAATTACTGCACGTAATCAATCAAATACTATCAATTACTGCACAAAAGCAATCAAATACTTTCAATTACTGTCAATTACTGTACATAATCAATCAAATACTTTCAATTGCTGCACATAATCAATCAATTACTGTCAATTGCTGTGGGTAACCAGTCAATTACTGCACGTAATCGATCAAATACTTTCATTTACTGCACATAAATCAATCAAATACTGTCAATTACTGTATGGAATCAATCATATACGATCAATTACAGCACGTAATCAATCAAATACTATCAATTACTGCACATAATCAAATACTATCAATTACTGAACATAATCAATGAAATACTGTCAATTTCTGCACAGAATCAAATATTGTCAATTACTGCACATAATCGAATTCTGTAAAATACTGCAGGTAATCAATCAAATACTGTCAATTACTGCACATAATCAATCAAATACTGTCAATTACTGCACATAATCAATCAAATACTGTCAATTACAGCACATAATCCAATACTGTCAATTACTGCACATAATCAATCAAATACTCTCAATTACTGCACATAATCAATCAAATACTGTCAATTACAGTACATAATCAATCAAATACTGTCAATTACTGTATGTAATCCATCAAATACTGTCAATTACTGTCAATTACTGCACATAATCAATCAAATACTGTCAATTACTGCACGTAATCAATCAAATACTGTCAATTACTGCATATAATCAATCAAATACTGTCAATTACTATACATAATCAAATAATGTCAATTACTGCAAATAATCAATCAAATACTGTGAATTACTGCACATAATAAAATACTGTCAATTACTGCGCATAATCAGTCAAATACTGTCAATTACTGCACATAATCAATCAAATACTGTCAATTACTGCACGTAATCAATCAAATACTGTCAATTACTGCATATAATCAATCAAATACTGTCAATTACTATACATAATCAAATAAAGTCAATTACTGCACATAATCAATCAAATACTGTGAATTACTGCACATAATCAAATACTGTCAATTACTGCACGTAATCAATCAAATACTGTCAATTACTGCATGTAATCAATCAAATACTGTCAATTATTATACATAATCAAATAATGTCAATTACTGCACATAATCAATCAAATACTTTCAATTATTGCACATAATCAATCAAATACTGTGAATTACTGCACGTAATCAATTACTGTCAATTACTGCACGTAATCAATCAAATACTATCAATTACTGCACAAAAGCAATCAAATACTTTCAATTACTGTCAATTACTGTACATAATCAATCAAATACTTTCAATTGCTGCACGTAATCAATCAAATACTGTCAATTACTGCACATAATCAATCAATTACTGTCAAATGCTGTGGGTAACCAGTCAATTACTGCACGTAATCGATCAAATACTTTCATTTACTGCACATAAATCAATCAAATACTGTCAATTACTGTATGGAATCAATCATATACGATCAATTACTGCACGTAATCAATCAAATACTATCAATTACTGCACATAATCAAATACTATCAATTACTGAACATAATCAATGAAATACTGTCAATTGCTGCACAGAATCAAATATTGTCAATTACTGCACATAATCGAATTCTGTAAAATACTGCAGGTAATCAATCAAATACTGTCAATTACTGCACATAATCAATCAAATACTGTCAATTACTGCACATAATCAATCAAATACTGTCAATTACAGCACATAATCAATCCAATACTGTCAATTACTGCACATAATCAATCAAATACTCTCAATTACTGCACATAATCAATCAAATACTGTCAATTATAGTACATAATCAATCAAATACTGTCAATTACTGTATGTAATCCATCAAATACTGTCAATTACTGTCAATTACTGCACATAATCAATCAAATACTGTCAATTACTGCACATAATCGATCAAATACTTTCATTTACTGCACATAAATCAATCAAATACTGTCAATTAATGTATGTAATCAATCAAATACGATCAATTACTGCCACGTAATCGATCATATACGATCAACTGCTGCACGTAATCAATTAAATACTATCAATTACTGCACATAATCAAATATTGTCAATTACTGCACATAATCAATCAAATACTGTCAATTACTGCACATAATCAATCAAATACTGTCAATTACTTCACATAATCAATCAAATACTGTCAATTACTGCACATATCCTAGGGGGAGTGTTTGCTAGTGCTGTTGGGGAGGGTTTAAACTAATGTGGCAGGGGGATGGGAACCGATGCAGGAAGTCAGTGGGAAATAAAGTGGTGACAGAAACAAAAGGCAGTAAGGGAGAGTGTACAGAACATGACCGGACAGATGGTCTGAGAAAGCAGGGCAAAGACCAAGGGAAGACTAGATTAAACTGCATTTATTTCAATGCAAGAAGTCTGATGGGCAAGGCAGATGAACTCAGGGCATGGATGGGTACATGGGACTGGGATGTTATAGCTATTACTGAAACATGGCTAAGGGAGGGGCAGGACTGGCAGCTCAATGTTCCAGGGTACAGATGCTATAGGAAAGATAGAGCAGGAGGTAAGAGAGGAGGGGGAGTTGCGTTCTTGATTAGGGAGAACATCACGGCAGTAGTGAGAGGGGATATATCCGAGGGTTCGCCCACTGAGTCCATATGGGTAGAACTGAAAAATAAGAAGGGAGAGATCACTTTGATAGGATTGTACTACAGACCCCCAAATAGTCAACGGGAAATTGAGGAGCAAATATGTAAGGAGATTACAGACAGCTGCAAGAAAAATAGGGTGGTAATAGTAGGGGACTTTAACTTTCCCAACATTGACTGGGACAGCCATAGCATTAGGGGCTTGGATGGAGAGAAATTTGTTGAGTGTATTCAGGAGGAATTTCTCATTCAGTATGTGGATGGCCCGACTAGAGAGGGGGCAAAACTTGACCTCCTCTTGGGAAATAAGGAAGGGCAGGTGACAGAAGTGTTAGTGAGGGATCACTTTGGGACCAGTGATCATAATTCCATTAGTTTTAAGATAGCTATGGAGAAGGATAGGTCTGGCCCAAAAGTTAAAATTCTAAATTGGGGAAAGGCCAATTTTGATGGTATTAGACAGGAACTTTCAGAAGTTGATTGGGAGAGTCTGTTGGCAGGCAAAGGGACGTCTGGTAAGTGGGAGGCTTTCAAAAGTGTGTTAACCAGGGTTCAGTGTAAGCACATTCCTTATAAAGTGAAGGGCAAGGCTGGTAGAAGTAGGGAACCTTGGATGACTCGGGAGATTGAGGCACTAGTCAAAAATAAGAAGGAGGCATATGACATGCATAGGCAGCTGGGATCAAGTGGATCCCTTGAAGAGTATAGAGATTGCCGGAGTAGAGTTAAGAGAGAAATCAGGAGGGCAAAAAGGGGATATGAGATAGCTTTGGCAGATCAGGCAAAGGTGAATCCAAAGAGCTTCTACAAATACATAAAGGGCAAAAGGGTAACAAGGGAGAGAGTAGGGCCTCTTAAGGATCAACAAGGTCATCTATGTGCGGAACCACAAGAGATGGGTGAGATCCTGAATGAATATTTCACATCGGTATTTACGGTTGAGAAAGGCATGGATGTTAGGGAACTTGGGGAAATAAATAGTGATGTCTTGAGGAGTGTACATATTACAGAGAGGGAGGTGCTGGAAGTCTTAACGCGCATCAAGGTAGATAAATCTCCGGGACCTGATGAAATGTATCCCAGGACGTTATGGGAGGTTAGGGAGGAAATTGCGGGTCCCCTAGCAGAGATATTTGAATCATCCACCGCTACAGGTGAGGTGCCTGAAGATTGGAGGGTAGCAAATGTTGTGCCTTTGTTTAAGAAGGGCGGCAGGGAAAAGCCTGGGAACTACAGACCAGTGAGCCTGACATCTGTAGTGGGTAAGTTGTTAGAGGGTATTCTGAGGGACAGAATCTACAGGCATTTGGAGAGGCAGGGACTAATTAGGAACAGTCAGCATGGTTTTGTGAGAGGAAAATCATGTCTCACGAATTTGATTGAGTTTTTTGAAGGGGTAACCAAGAAGATAGATGAGGGCTGTGCAGTAGACGTGGTCTACATGGACTTCAGCAAAGCATTTGACAAGGTACCGCATGGTAGGTTGTTACATAAGGTTAAATCTCATGGGATCCAAGGTGAGGTAGCCAATTGGATACAAAATTGGCTTGACGACAGAAGACAGAGGGTGGTTGTCGAGGGTTGTTTTTCAAACTGGATGCCTGTGTCCAGCGGTGTGCCTCAGGGATCGGTGCTGGGTCCGCTGTTATTTGTTATTTATATTAATGATTTGGATGAGAATTTAGGAGGCATGGTTAGTAAGTTTGCAGATGACACCAAGATTGGTGGCATTGTGGACAGTGAAGAAGGTTATCTAGGATTGCAACGGGATCTTGATAAATTGGGCCAGTGGGCCGATGAATGGCAGATGGAGTTTAATTTAGATAAATGTGAGGTGATGCATTTTGGTAGATCGAATCGGGCCAGGACCTACTCCGTTAATGGTAGGGCATTGGGGAGAGTTATAGAACAAAGAGATCTAGGAGTACAGATTCATAGCTCCTTGAAAGTGGAGTCACAGGTGGATAGGGTGGTGAAGAAGGCATTCAGCATGCTTGGTTTCATTGGTCAGAACATTGAATGCAGGAGTTGGGATGTCTTGTTGAAGTTGTACAGGGCATTGGTGAGGCCACACTTGGAGTACTGTGTACAGTTCTGGTCACCCTATTATAGAAAGGATATTATTAAACTAGAAAGAGTGCAGAAAAGATTTACTAGGATGCTACCGGGACTTGATGGTTTGACTTACAGGGAGAGGTTAGACAGACTGGGACTTTATTCCCTGGAGAGTAGGAGGTTAAGGGGTGATCTTATAGAAGTCTATAAAATAATGAGGGGCATAGATAAGGTCGATAGTCAAAATCTTTTCCCAAAGGTAGGGGAGTCTATAACGAGGGGGCACAGATTTAAGGTGAGAGGGGAGAGATACAAAAGGATCCAGAGGGGCAATTTTTTCACTCAAAGGGTGGTGAGTGTCTGGAACGAGCTGCCAGAGGCAGTAGTAGAGGCGGGTACAATTTTGTCTTTTAAAAAGCATTTGGACAGTTACATGGGGAAGATGGGTATCGAGGGATATGGGCCAAGTGCAGGCAATTGGGACTAGCTTAGTGGTATAAACTGGGCGACATGGACATGTTGGGCCGAAGGGCCTGTTTCCATGTTGTAACTTCTATGATTCTATGATTCTATGATTCTATAATCAAATATTGTCAATTACTGCACATAATCAATCAAATACTGTCAATTACTGGATATAATCAATCAAATATAATCAATTACTGCACATAATCAAATATTGGCTATTACTGCACATAATCAATGAAATACTGTCAATTGCTGCACAGAATCAAATATTGTCAATTACTGCACATAATCAATCAAATACTGTCAATTACAGCACATAATCAATCAAATACTTTCAATTACTGTACATAATCAATCAAATACTGTCAATTACTGCACATAATCAATCAATTACTGTCAATTGCTGTGGGTAACCAGTCAATTACTGCACGTAATCGATCAAATACTTTCATTTACTGCACATAAATCAATCAAATACTGTCAATTACTGTATGGAATCAATCATATACGATCAATTACAGCACGTAATCAATCAAATACTATCAATTACTGCATATAATCAAATACTATCAATTACTGCACATAATCAATGAAATACTGTCAATTGCTGCACAGAATCAAATATTGTCAATTACTGCACGTAATCAAATGCTGTCAATTACTGCACTTAATCAAATTCTGTAAAATACTGCAGGTAATCAATCAAATACTGTCAATTACTGCACATAATCAATCAAATACTGTCAATTACTGCACATAATCAATCAAATACTGTCAATTACAGCATATAATCTATCAAATACTGTCAATTACAGCACATAATCTATCAAATACTGTCAATTACTGCACATAATCAATCAAATACTGTCAATTACAGCACATAATCAATCAAATACTCTCAATTACTGCATATAATCAATCAAATACTGTCAATTACAGCACATAATCAATCAAATACTCTCAATTACTGTACATAAACAATCAAATACTGTCAATTACTGCACATAATCAATGAAATACTGTCAATTGCTGCACAGAATCAAATATTGTCAATTACTGCACATAATCAAATTCTGTAAAATACTGCAGGTAATCAATCAAATACTGTCAATTACTGCACATAATCAATCAAATACTGTCAATTACTGCACATAATCAATCAAATACTGTCAATTACAGCACATAATCAATCAAATACTGTCAATTACTGCACATAATCAATCAAATACTGTCAATTACTGCACGTAATCAATCAAATACTGTCAATTACTGCACATAATCAAATACTGTCAATTACTGCACATAATCAAATACTGTCAATTACTATACATAATCAAATACTGTCAATTACTGCACAAAATGAATCAAATACCGTTAATTACTGCACATAATCAATCAAATACTGTCAATTACTGCGCATAATCAGTCAAATACAGTCAATTACTGCACATAATCAATCAAATACTGTCAATTACTGCACGTAATCAATCAAATACTGTCAATTACAGCATATAATCAATCAAATACTGTGAATTACCATACATAATCAAATACTGTCAATTACTGCGCATAATCAGTCAAATACTGTCAATTACTGCACATAATCAATCAAATACTGTCAATTACTGCACGTAATCAATCAAATACTGTCAATTACTGCATATAATCAATCAAATACTGTCAATTACTATACATAATCAAATAATGTCAATTACTGCACATAATCAATCAAATACTGTGAATTACTGCACGTAATCAATTACTGACAATTACTGCACGTAATCAATCAAATACTATCAATTACTGCACAAAAGCAATCAAATACTTTCAATTACTGTCAATTACTGTACATAATCAATCAAATACTTTCAATTGCTGCACGTAATCAATCAAATACTGTCAATTACTGCACATAATCAATCAATTACTGTCAATTGCTGTGGGTAACCAGTCAATTACTACACGTAATCAATCAAATACTTTCATTTACTGCACATAAATCAATCAAATACTGTCAATTACTGTATGGAATCAATCATATACGATCAATTACTGCACGTAATCAATCAAATACTATCAATTACTGCACATAATCAAATACTATCAATTACTGCACATAATCAATGAAATACTGTCAATTGCTGCACAGAATCAAATATTGTCAATTACTGCACATAATCAAATTCTGTAAAATACTGCAGGTAATCAATCAAATACTGTCAATTACTGCACATAATCAATCAAATACTGTCAATTACTGCACATAATCAATCAAATACTGTCAATTACAGCACATAATCAATCAAATACTGTCAATTACTGCACATAATCAATCAAATACTGTCAATTACTGCACGTAATCAATCAAATACTGTCAATTACTGCACATAATCAAATACTGTCAATTACTGCACATAATCAAATACTGTCAATTACTATACATAATCAAATACTGTCAATTACTGCACAAAATGAATCAAATACCGTTAATTACTGCACATAATCAATGAAATACTGTCAATTGCTGCACAGAATCAAATATTGTCAATTACTGCACATAATCAAATTCTGTAAAATACTGCAGGTAATCAATCAAATACTGTCAATTACTGCACATAATCAATCAAATACTGTCAATTACTGCACATAATCAATCAAATACTGTCAATTACAGCACATAATCAATCAAATACTGTCAATTACTGCACATAATCAATCAAATACTGTCAATTACTGCACGTAATCAATCAAATACTGTCAATTACTGCACATAATCAAATACTATCAATTACTGCACATAATCAATGAAATACTGTCAATTGCTGCACAGAATCAAATATTGTCAATTACTGCACATAATCAAATTCTGTAAAATACTGCAGGTAATCAATCAAATACTGTCAATTACTGCACATAATCAATCAAATACTGTCAATTACTGCACATAATCAATCAAATACTGTCAATTACAGCACATAATCAATCAAATACTGTCAATTACTGCACATAATCAATCAAATACTGTCAATTACTGCACGTAATCAATCAAATACTGTCAATTACTGCACATAATCAAATACTGTCAATTACTGCACATAATCAAATACTGTCAATTACTATACATAATCAAATACTGTCAATTACTGCACAAAATGAATCAAATACCGTTAATTACTGCACATAATCAATGAAATACTGTCAATTGCTGCACAGAATCAAATATTGTCAATTACTGCACATAATCAAATTCTGTAAAATACTGCAGGTAATCAATCAAATACTGTCAATTACTGCACATAATCAATCAAATACTGTCAATTACTGCACATAATCAATCAAATACTGTCAATTACAGCACATAATCAATCAAATACTGTCAATTACTGCACATAATCAATCAAATACTGTCAATTACTGCACGTAATCAATCAAATACTGTCAATTACTGCACATAATCAAATACTGTCAATTACTGCACATAATCAAATACTGTCAATTACTATACATAATCAAATACTGTCAATTACTGCACAAAATGAATCAAATACCGTTAATTACTGCACATAATCAATGAAATACTGTCAATTGCTGCACAGAATCAAATATTGTCAATTACTGCACATAATCAAATTCTGTAAAATACTGCAGGTAATCAATCAAATACTGTCAATTACTGCACGTAATCAATCAAATACTGTCAATTACTGCACATAATCAAATACTGTCAATTACTGCACATAATCAAATACTGTCAATTACTATACATAATCAAATACTGTCAATTACTGCACAAAATGAATCAAATACCGTTAATTACTGCACATAATCAATGAAATACTGTCAATTGCTGCACAGAATCAAATATTGTCAATTACTGCACATAATCAAATTCTGTAAAATACTGCAGGTAATCAATCAAATACTGTCAATTACTGCACATAATCAATCAAATACTGTCAATTACTGCACATAATCAATCAAATACTGTCAATTACAGCACATAATCAATCAAATACTGTCAATTACTGCACATAATCAATCAAATACTGTCAATTACTGCACGTAATCAATCAAATACTGTCAATTACTGCACATAATCAAATACTATCAATTACTGCACATAATCAATGAAATACTGTCAATTGCTGCACAGAATCAAATATTGTCAATTACTGCACATAATCAAATTCTGTAAAATACTGCAGGTAATCAATCAAATACTGTCAATTACTGCACATAATCAATCAAATACTGTCAATTACTGCACATAATCAATCAAATACTGTCAATTACAGCACATAATCAATCAAATACTGTCAATTACTGCACATAATCAATCAAATACTGTCAATTACTGCACGTAATCAATCAAATACTGTCAATTACTGCACATAATCAAATACTGTCAATTACTGCACATAATCAAATACTGTCAATTACTATACATAATCAAATACTGTCAATTACTGCACAAAATGAATCAAATACCGTTAATTACTGCACATAATCAATGAAATACTGTCAATTGCTGCACAGAATCAAATATTGTCAATTACTGCACATAATCAAATTCTGTAAAATACTGCAGGTAATCAATCAAATACTGTCAATTACTGCACATAATCAATCAAATACTGTCAATTACTGCACATAATCAATCAAATACTGTCAATTACAGCACATAATCAATCAAATACTGTCAATTACTGCACATAATCAATCAAATACTGTCAATTACTGCACGTAATCAATCAAATACTGTCAATTACTGCACATAATCAAATACTGTCAATTACTGCACATAATCAAATACTGTCAATTACTATACATAATCAAATACTGTCAATTACTGCACAAAATGAATCAAATACCGTTAATTACTGCACATAATCAATGAAATACTGTCAATTGCTGCACAGAATCAAATATTGTCAATTACTGCACATAATCAAATTCTGTAAAATACTGCAGGTAATCAATCAAATACTGTCAATTACTGCACATAATCAATCAAATACTGTCAATTACTGCACGTAATCAATCAAATACTGTCAATTACAGCACATAATCAATCAAATACTGTCAATTACTGCACATAATCAATCAAATACTGTCAATTACAGCACATAATCAATCAAATACCGTCAATTACTGCACATAATCAATCAAATACTGTCAATTACAGCACATAATCAATCAAATACTGTCAATTACTGCACATAATCAATCAAATACTGTCAATTACAGCACATAATCAATCAAATACCGTCAATTACTGCACATAATCAATCAAATACTATCAATTACTGCACATAATCAAATATTGGCTATTACTGCACATAATCAATGAAATACTGTCAATTGCTGCACAGAATCAAATATTGTCAATTACTGCACATAATCAATCAAATACTGTCAATTACAGCACATAATCAATCAAATACTGTCAATTACTGTATGTAATCCATCAAATACTGTCAATTACTGCACATAATCAATCAAATACTGTCAATTACTGCACATAATCAATCAAATACTGTCAATTACTGCACATAATCAATCAAATACTGTCAATTACTTCACATAATCAATCAAATACTGTCAATTACTGCACATAATCAAATATTGTCAATTACTGCACATAATCAATCAAATACTGTCAATTACTGGATATAATCAATCAAATACTATCAATTACTGTACATAATCAATCAAATACTGTCAATTACTGCACATAATCAATCAATTACTGTCAATTGCTGTGGGTAACCAGTCAATTACTGCACGTAATCGATCAAATACTTTCATTTACTGCACATAAATCAATCAAATACTGTCAATTACTGTATGGAATCAATCATATACGATCAATTACTGCACGTAATCAATCAAATACTATCAATTACTGCACATAATCAAATACTATCAATTACTGCACATAATCAATGAAATACTGTCAATTGCTGCACAGAATCAAATATTGTCAATTACTGCACGTAATCAATCAAATACTGTCAATTACTGCACATAATCAAATACTATCAATTACTGCACATAATCAATGAAATACTGTCAATTGCTGCACAGAATCAAATATTGTCAATTACTGCACGTAATCAAATGCTGTCAATTACTGAACTTAATCAAATTCTGTAAAATACTGCAGGTAAGCAATCAAATACTGTCAATTACTGCACATAATCAATCAAATACTGTCAATTACTGCACATAATCAATCAAATACTGTCAATTACAGCACATAATCAATCAAATACTGTCAATTACAGCACATAATCTATCAAATACTGTCAATTACTGCACATAATCAATCAAATACTGTCAATTACAGCACATAATCAATCAAATACTCTCAATTACTGCACATAATCAATCAAATACTGTCAATTACAGCACATAATCAATCAAATACTCTCAATTACTGTACATAATCAATCAAATACTGTCAATTACTGCACATAATCAATCAATTACTGTCAATTGCTGTGGGTAACCAGTCAATTACTGCACGTAATCGATCAAATACTTTCATTTACTGCACATAAATCAATCAAATACTGTCAATTACTGTATGCAATCAATCAAATACGATCAATTACTGCACGTAATCGATCATATACGATCAATTACTGCACATAATCAATCAAATACTATAAATTACTGCACATAATCAATCAAATACTGTCAATTACAGCACATAATCAATCAAATACTGTCAATTACTGTATGTAATCCATCAAATACTGTCAATTACTGCACATAATCAATCAAATACTGTCAATTACTGCACATAATCAATCAAATACTGTCAATTACTGCACATAATCAATCAAATACTGTCAATTACTTCACATAATCAATCAAATACTGTCAATTACTGCACATAATCAAATATTGTCAATTACTGCACATAATCAATCAAATACTGTCAATTACTGGATATAATCAATCAAATACTATCAATTACTGTACATAATCAATCAAATACTGTCAATTCCTGCACATAATCAATCAATTACTGTCAATTGCTGTGGGTAACCAGTCAATTACTGCACGTAATCGATCAAATACTTTCATTTACTGCACATAAATCAATCAAATACTGTCAATTACTGTATGGAATCAATCATATACGATCAATTACTGCACGTAATCAATCAAATACTATCAATTACTGCACATAATCAAATACTATCAATTACTGCACATAATCAATGAAATACTGTCAATTGCTGCACAGAATCAAATATTGTCAATTACTGCACGTAATCAATCAAATACTGTCAATTACTGCACATAATCAATCAAATACTGTCAATTGCTGTGGGTAACCAGTCAATTACTGCACGTAATCGATCAAATACTTTCATTTACTGCACATAAATCAATCAAATACTGTCAATTACTGTATGGAATCAATCATATACGATCAATTACTGCACGTAATCAATCAAATACTATCAATTACTGCACATAATCAAATACTATCAATTACTGCACATAATCAATGAAATACTGTCAATTGCTGCACAGAATCAAATATTGTCAATTACTGCACGTAATCAATCAAATACTGTCAATTACTGCACATAATCAAATACTATCAATTACTGCACATAATCAATGAAATACTGTCAATTGCTGCACAGAATCAAATATTGTCAATTACTGCACGTAATCAAATGCTGTCAATTACTGAACTTAATCAAATTCTGTAAAATACTGCAGGTAAGCAATCAAATACTGTCAATTACTGCACATAATCAATCAAATACTGTCAATTACTGCACATAATCAATCAAATACTGTCAATTACAGCACATAATCAATCAAATACTGTCAATTACAGCACATAATCTATCAAATACTGTCAATTACTGCACATAATCAATCAAATACTGTCAATTACAGCACATAATCAATCAAATACTCTCAATTACTGCACATAATCAATCAAATACTGTCAATTACAGCACATAATCAATCAAATACTCTCAATTACTGTACATAATCAATCAAATACTGTCAATTACTGCACATAATCAATCAATTACTGTCAATTGCTGTGGGTAACCAGTCAATTACTGCACGTAATCGATCAAATACTTTCATTTACTGCACATAAATCAATCAAATACTGTCAATTACTGTATGCAATCAATCAAATACGATCAATTACTGCACGTAATCGATCATATACGATCAATTACTGCACATAATCAATCAAATACTATAAATTACTGCACATAATCAATCAAATACTGTCAATTACAGCACATAATCAATCAAATACTGTCAATTACTGTATGTAATCCATCAAATACTGTCAATTACTGCACATAATCAATCAAATACTGTCAATTACTGCACATAATCAATCAAATACTGTCAATTACTGCACATAATCAATCAAATACTGTCAATTACTTCACATAATCAATCAAATACTGTCAATTACTGCACATAATCAAATATTGTCAATTACTGCACATAATCAATCAAATACTGTCAATTACTGGATATAATCAATCAAATACTATCAATTACTGTACATAATCAATCAAATACTGTCAATTCCTGCACATAATCAATCAATTACTGTCAATTGCTGTGGGTAACCAGTCAATTACTGCACGTAATCGATCAAATACTTTCATTTACTGCACATAAATCAATCAAATACTGTCAATTACTGTATGGAATCAATCATATACGATCAATTACTGCACGTAATCAATCAAATACTATCAATTACTGCACATAATCAAATACTATCAATTACTGCACATAATCAATGAAATACTGTCAATTGCTGCACAGAATCAAATATTGTCAATTACTGCACGTAATCAATCAAATACTGTCAATTACTGCACATAATCAATCAAATACTGTCAATTACTGCACATAATCAAATACTATCAATTACTGCACATAATCAATGAAATACTGTCAATTGCTGCACAGAATCAAATATTGTCAATTACTGCACGTAATCAAATGCTGTCAATTACTGAACTTAATCAAATTCTGTAAAATACTGCAGGTAAGCAATCAAATACTGTCAATTACTGCACATAATCAATCAAATACTGTCAATTACTGCACATAATCGATCAAATACTGTCAATTACAGCACATAATCAATCAAATACTGTCAATTACAGCACATAATCTATCAAATACTGTCAATTACTGCACATAATCAATCAAATACTGTCAATTACAGCACATAATCAATCAAATACTCTCAATTACTGCACATAATCAATCAAATACTGTCAATTACAGCACATAATCAATCAAATACTCTCAATTACTGTACATAATCAATCAAATACTGTCAATTACTGCACATAATCAATCAATTACTGTCAATTGCTGTGGGTAACCAGTCAATTACTGCACGTAATCGATCAAATACTTTCATTTACTGCACATAAATCAATCAAATACTGTCAATTACTGTATGCAATCAATCAAATACGATCAATTACTGCACGTAATCGATCATATACGATCAATTACTGCACATAATCAATCAAATACTATAAATTACTGCACATAATCAATCAAATACTGTCAATTACTGCATGTAATCAATCAAATACTGTCAATTACTGCACATAATCAATCAAATACTGTCAATTGCTGCACATAACCAATCAAATACTGTCAATTACTGCACATAATCAAATACAATCAATTACTGTCAATTACTGCACATAATCAATCAAATACTGTCAATTACTGCACATAATCGATCAAATACTTTCATTTGCTGCACATAAATCAATCACATACTGTCAATTACTGTATGGAATCAATCAAATACGATCAATTACTGCCACATAATCGATCATATACGATCTATTGCTGCACCTAATCAATCAAATACTATCAATTACTGCACAGAATCAAATACTGTCAATTACTGCACATAATCAAATTCTGTCAAATACTGCAGGTAATCAATCAAATACTGTCAATTACTGCATGTAATCAATCAAATACTGTCAATTACTGCACATAATCAATCAAATACTGTCAATTACTGCACGCAATCAATCAAATACTGTCAATTCCTGTACATAATCAATCAAATACTGTCAATTACTGCATGTAATCAATCAAATACTGTCAATTACTGTACATAATCAATCAAATACTGTCAATTACTGCACATAATCAATCAAATACTGTCAATTACTCTACAAAATCAAATACTGTCAATTACTATGCACAATCGATCAAATACTGTCATTTACTTCACATAATCAAATACTGTCAATTACTGCATGTAATCAATCAAATACTGTCAATTACTGCACATAATCAATCAAATACTGTCAATTACTGCACATAACCAATCAAATACTGTCAATTACTGCACATAATCAAATACAATCAATTACTGTCAATTACTGCACATAATCAATCAAATACTGTCAATTACTGCACATAATCGATCAAATACTTTCATTTACTGCACATAAATCAATCACATACTGTCAATTACTGTATGGAATCAATCAAATACGATCAATTACTGCCACGTAATCGATCATATACGATCTATTGCTGCACCTAATCAATCAAATACTATCAATTACTGCACAGAATCAAATATTGTCAATTACTGCACATAATCAATCAAATACTGTCAATTACTGCACATAATCAAATTCTGTCAAATACTGCAGGTAATCAATCAAATACTGTCAATTACTGCATGTAATCAATCAAATACTGTCAATTACTGCACATAATCAATCAAATACTGTCAATTACTGCACGCAATCAATCAAATACTGTCAATTCCTGTACATAATCAATCAAATACTGTCAATTACTGCATGTAATCAATCAAATACTGTCAATTACTGTACATAATCGATCAAATACTTTCATTTACTGCACATAACTCAATCAAATACTGTCAATTACTGTATGGAATCAATCAAATACGATCAATTACTGCACGTAACCGATCATATACGATCAATTACTGCACGTAATCAATCAAATACTATCAATTACTGCACATAATCAAATGCTGTCAATTACTGCACATAATCAATCAAATACTGTCAATTACTGTACTTAATCAAATTCTGTCAAATACTGCAGGTAATGAATCAAATACTGTCAATTACTGCACGCAATCAATCAAATACTGTCAGTTACTGCAAATAATCAATCAAATACTGTAAATTACTGCACATAATCAAACTAATACTGTCAATTACTGCACATAATCAAATACTGTCAATTACTGCATGTAATCAATCAAATACTGTCAATTACACTACGTAATCAATCAAATACTGTCAATTACTGTAAATAATCAATCAAATAGAATCATAGAAGTTTACAACATGGAAACAGGCCCTTCGGCCCAACATGTCCATGTTGCCCAGTTTATACCACTAAGCTAGTCCCAATTGCCTGCACTTGGCCCATATCCCTCTATACCCATCTTACCCATGTAACTGTCCAAATGCTTTTTAAAAGACAAAATTGTACCCGCCTCTACTACTGCCTCTGGCAGCTCGTTCCAGACACTCACCACCCTTTGCGTGAATAAATTGCCCCTCTGGACCCTTTTTTATCTCTCCCCTCTCACCTTAAATCTATGCCCCCTCGTTATAGACTCCCCTACCTTTGGGAAAAGATTTTGACTATCTACCTTATCTATGCCCCTCATTATTTTATAGACTTCTATGAGATCACCCCTAAATCTCCTACTCTCCAGGGAAAAAAGTCTCAGTCTATCCAACCTCTCCCTATAAGTCAAACCATCAAGTCCTAGTAAATCTTTTCTGCACTCTTTCTAGTTTAATAATATCCTTTCTATAATAGGGTGACCAGAACTGTACACAGTATTCCAAGTGTGGCCTTACTAATGTCTTGTACAACTTCAACAAGACATCCCAACTCCTGTATTCAATGTTCTGACCAATGAAACCAAGCATGCTGAATGCCTTCTTCACCACCCTATCCACCTGTGACTCCACTTTCAAGGAGCTATGAACCTGTACTCCTAGATCTCTTTGTTCTATAACTCTCCCCAACGCCCTACCATTAACGGAGTAGGTCCTGGCCCGATTCGATCCACCAAAATGCATCACCTCTCATTTATCTAAATTAAACTCCATCTGCCATTCATCGGCCCACTGGCCCAATTTATCAAGATCCCGTTGCAATCCTAGATAACCTTCTTCACTGTCCACAATGCCACCAATCTTGGTGTCATCTGCAAACTTACTAACCATGCCTCCTAAATTCTCATCCAAATCATTAATATAAATAACAAATAACAGCGGACCCAGTACCGATCCCTGAGGCACACCGCTGGTCACAGGCTCCAGTTTGAAAAACAACCCTCTACAACCACCCTCTGTCTTCTGTCTTCAATCCAATTTTGTATCCAATTGGCTACCTCACCTTGGATCCCGTGAGATTTAACCTTATGTAACAACCTACTATCAATTACTGTCAATTACTGCACGTAATCAATCAAATACTGTCAAACACTGCAGGTAATCAATCAAATACTGTCAATTACTGCATGTAATCAATCAAATACTGTCAAACACTGCAGGTAATCAATCAAATACTGTCAATTACTGCATGTAATCAATCAAATACTGTCAATTACTGTACATAATCAAATACTATCAATTACTGCACGTAATCAATCAAATACTATCAAATACTGCAGGAAAACAATCAAATACTGTCAATTACTGCACATAATCAATCAAATGCTGTCAATTACTGCACATAATCAAATACTGTCAATTACTGCACATAATCAATCAAATACTGTCGATTACTGCACATAATCAATAAAATACTATCAATTACTGTCAATTACTGCACATAATCAATCAAATACTGTCAATTACTGTACATAATCAATCAAATACTGTCAATTACTGCATGTAATCAATCAAATACTGTCAATTACTGTACATAATCAATCAAATACTGTCAATTACTGTACATAATCAAATACTATCAATTACAGCACGTAATCAATCAAATACTATCAAATACTGCAGGAAATCAATCAAATACTGTCAATTACTGCACATAATCAATCAAATACTGTCAATTACTGCACATAATCAAATACTGTCAATTACTGCACATAATCAATCAAATACTGTCGATTACTGCACATAATCAATACTATCAATTACTGTCAATTACTGCACATAATCAATCAAATACTGTCAATTACTGCACATAATCAATCAAATACTGTCAATTACTGCATGTAATCAATCAAATACTGTCAATTACTGCATGTAATCAATCAAATACTGTCAATTATTGTACATAAATCAAATACTGTCAAATACTGTACATAATCAAATACTATCAATTACTGCACATAATCAATCAAATACTATCAATTACTGTCAATTACTGCACATAATCAATCAAATACTGTCAATTACTGTACATAATCAATCAAATACTGTCAATTACTGCACGTAATCAATCAAATACTGTCAAACACTGCAGGTAATCAATCAAATACTATCAATTACTGCACGTAATCAATCAAATACTATGAAATACTGCAGGAAATCAATCAAATACTGTCAATTACTGCACATAATCAATCAAATACTGTCAATTACTGCACATAATCAAATACTGTCAATTACTGCACATAATCAATCAAATACTGTCGATTACTGCACATAATCAATAAAATACTATCAATTACTGTCAATTACTGCACATAATCAATCAAATACTGTCAATTACTGTACATAATCAATCAAATACTGTCAATTACTGCATGTAATCAATCAAATACTGTCAATTACTGTACATAATCAATCAAATACTGTCAATTACTGTACATAATCAAATACTATCAATTACAGCACGTAATCAATCAAATACTATCAAATACTGCAGGAAATCAATCAAATACTGTCAATTACTGCACATAATCAATCAAATACTGTCAATTACTGCACATAATCAAATACTGTCAATTACTGCACATAATCAATCAAATACTGTCGATTACTGCACATAATCAATACTATCAATTACTGTCAATTACTGCACATAATCAATTAAATACTGTCAATTACTGTACATAATCAATCAAATACTGTCAATTACTGCATGTAATCAATCAAATACTGTCAATTACTGCATGTAATCAATCAAATACTGTCAATTATTGTACATAAATCAAATACTGTCAAATACTGTACATAATCAAATACTATCAATTACTGCACATAATCAATCAAATACTATCAATTACTGTCAATTACTGCACATAATCAATCAAATACTGTCAATTACTGTACATAATCAATCAAATACTGTCAAATATTGCAGGTAATCAATCAAATATTGTCAATTGCTGCACATAATCAATCAAATACTATCAATTACTGCACATAATCAATCAAATACTGTCAATTTCTGCACGTAATCAATCAAATACTGTCATTTACTGCACATAAATCAATCAAATACTGTCAATTACTGCACGTAATCAATCAAATACGATCAATTACTGCACGTAATCAATCAAATACGATCAATTACTGCACATAATCAAATATTGTCAATTACTGCACATAATCAATCAAATACTGTCAATTACTGCACAGAATCAATCAAATACTATCAATTACTGCACATAATCAATCAAATACTGTCAATTACTCTACATAATCAAATACTGTCAATTACTATGCACAATCGATCAAATACTGTCATTTACTTCACATAATCAAATACTGTCAATTACTGCATGTAATCAATCAAATACTGTCAATTACTGCACATAATCAATCAAATACTGTCAATTACTGCACATAACCAATCAAATACTGTCAATTACTGCACATAATCAAATACAATCAATTACTGTCAATTACTGCACATAATCAATCAAATACTGTCAATTACTGCACATAATCGATCAAATACTTTCATTTACTGCACATAAATCAATCACATACTGTCAATTACTGTATGGAATCAATCAAATACGATCAATTACTGCCACGTAATCGATCATATACGATCTATTGCTGCACCTAATCAATCAAATACTATCAATTACTGCACAGAATCAAATATTGTCAATTACTGCACATAATCAATCAAATACTGTCAATTACTGCATGTAATCAATCAAATACTGTCAATTACTGCACATAATCAATCAAATACTGTCAATTACTGCACGCAATCAATCAAATACTGTCAATTCCTGTACATAATCAATCAAATACTGTCAATTACTGCATGTAATCAATCAAATACTGTCAATTACTGTACATAATCGATCAAATACTTTCATTTACTGCACATAAATCAATCAAATACTGTCAATTACTGTATGGAATCAATCAAATACGATCAATTACTGCACGTAACCGATCATATACGATCAATTACTGCACGTAATCAATCAAATACTATCAATTACTGCACATAATCAAATGCTGTCAATTACTGCACATAATCAATCAAATACTGACAATTGCTGCACAGAATCAAACATTGTCAATTACTGCACATAATCAATCAAATACTGTCAATTACTGTACTTAATCAAATTCTGTCAAATACTGCAGGTAATGAATCAAATACTGTCAATTACTGCACGCAATCAATCAAATACTGTCAGTTACTGCAAATAATCAATCAAATACTGTAAATTACTGCACATAATCAAACTAATACTGTCAATTACTGCACATAATCAAATACTGTCAATTACTGCATGTAATCAATCAAATACTGTCAATTACACTACGTAATCAATCAAATACTGTCAATTACTGTAAATAATCAATCAAATAGAATCATAGAAGTTTACAACATGGAAACAGGCCCTTCGGCCCAACATGTCCATGTCGCCCAGTTTATACCACTAAGCTAGTCCCAATTGCCTGCACTTGGCCCATATCCCTCTATACCCATCTTACCCATGTAACTGTCCAAATGCTTTTTAAAAGACAAAATTGTACCCGCCTCTACTACTGCCTCTGGCAGCTCGTTCCAGACACTCACCACCCTTTGAGTGAATAAATTGCCCCTCTGGACCCTTTTTTATCTCTCCCCTCTCACCTTAAATCTATGCCCCCTCGTTATAGACTCCCCTACCTTTGGGAAAAGATTTTGACTATCTACCTTATCTATGCCCCTCATTATTTTATAGACTTCTATGAGATCACCCCTAAATCTCCTACTCTCCAGGGAAAAAAGTCTCAGTCTATCCAACCTCTCCCTATAAGTCAAACCATCAAGTCCTAGTAAATCTTTTCTGCACTCTTTCTAGTTTAATAATATCCTTTCTATAATAGGGTGACCAGAACTGTACACAGTATTCCAAGTGTGGCCTTACTAATGTCTTGTACAACTTCAACAAGACATCCCAACTCCTGTATTCAATGTTCTGACCAATGAAACCAAGCATGCTGAATGCCTTCTTCACCACCCTATCCACCTGTGACTCCACTTTCAAGGAGCTATGAACCTGTACTCCTAGATCTCTTTGTTCTATAACTCTCCCCAACGCCCTACCATTAACGGAGTAGGTCCTGGCCCGATTCGATCCACCAAAATGCATCACCTCTCATTTATCTAAATTAAACTCCATCTGCCATTCATCGGCCCACTGGCCCAATTTATCAAGATCCCGTTGCAATCCTAGATAACCTTCTTCACTGTCCACAATGCCACCAATCTTGGTGTCATCTGCAAACTTACTAACCATGCCTCCTAAATTCTCATCCAAATCATTAATATAAATAACAAATAACAGCGGACCCAGTACCGATCCCTGAGGCACACCGCTGGTCACAGGCTCCAGTTTGAAAAACAACCCTCTACAACCACCCTCTGTCTTCTGTCTTCAATCCAATTTTGTATCCAATTGGCTACCTCACCTTGGATCCCGTGAGATTTAACCTTATGTAACAACCTACTATCAATTACTGTCAATTACTGCACGTAATCAATCAAATACTGTCAAACACTGCAGGTAATCAATCAAATACTGTCAATTACTGCATGTAATCAATCAAATACTGTCAAACACTGCAGGTAATCAATCAAATACTGTCAATTACTGCATGTAATCAATCAAATACTGTCAATTACTGTACATAATCAAATACTATCAATTACTGCACGTAATCAATCAAATACTATCAAATACTGCAGGAAATCAATCAAATACTGTCAATTACTGCACATAATCAATCAAATGCTGTCAATTACTGCACATAATCAAATACTGTCAATTACTGCACATAATCAATCAAATACTGTCGATTACTGCACATAATCAATAAAATACTATCAATTACTGTCAATTACTGCACATAATCAATCAAATACTGTCAATTACTGTACATAATCAATCAAATACTGTCAATTACTGCATGTAATCAATCAAATACTGTCAATTACTGTACATAATCAATCAAATACTGTCAATTACTGTACATAATCAAATACTATCAATTACAGCACGTAATCAATCAAATACTATCAAATACTGCAGGAAATCAATCAAATACTGTCAATTACTGCACATAATCAATCAAATACTGTCAATTACTGCACATAATCAAATACTGTCAATTACTGCACATAATCAATCAAATACTGTCGATTACTGCACATAATCAATACTATCAATTACTGTCAATTACTGCACATAATCAATCAAATACTGTCAATTACTGCACATAATCAATCAAATACTGTCAATTACTGCATGTAATCAATCAAATACTGTCAATTACTGCATGTAATCAATCAAATACTGTCAATTATTGTACATAAATCAAATACTGTCAAATACTGTACATAATCAAATACTATCAATTACTGCACATAATCAATCAAATACTATCAATTACTGTCAATTACTGCACATAATCAATCAAATACTGTCAATTACTGTACATAATCAATCAAATACTGTCAATTACTGCACGTAATCAATCAAATACTGTCAAACACTGCAGGTAATCAATCAAATACTATCAATAACTGCACGTAATCAATCAAATACTATCAAATACTGCAGGAAATCAATCAAATACTGTCAATTACTGCACATAATCAATCAAATACTGTCAATTACTGCACATAATCAAATACTGTCAATTACTGCACATAATCAATCAAATACTGTCGATTACTGCACATAATCAATAAAATACTATCAATTACTGTCAATTACTGCACATAATCAATCAAATACTGTCAATTACTGTACATAATCAATCAAATACTGTCAATTACTGCATGTAATCAATCAAATACTGTCAATTACTGTACATAATCAATCAAATACTGTCAATTACTGTACATAATCAAATACTATCAATTACAGCACGTAATCAATCAAATACTATCAAATACTGCAGGAAATCAATCAAATACTGTCAATTACTGCACATAATCAATCAAATACTGTCAATTACTGCACATAATCAAATACTGTCAATTACTGCACATAATCAATCAAATACTGTCGATTACTGCACATAATCAATACTATCAATTACTGTCAATTACTGCACATAATCAATTAAATACTGTCAATTACTGTACATAATCAATCAAATACTGTCAATTACTGCATGTAATCAATCAAATACTGTCAATTACTGCATGTAATCAATCAAATACTGTCAATTATTGTACATAAATCAAATACTGTCAAATACTGTACATAATCAAATACTATCAATTACTGCACATAATCAATCAAATACTATCAATTACTGTCAATTACTGCACATAATCAATCAAATACTGTCAATTACTGTACATAATCAATCAAATACTGTCAAATATTGCAGGTAATCAATCAAATATTGTCAATTGCTGCACATAATCAATCAAATACTGTCAATTACTGCACATAATCAATCAAATACTGTCAATTTCTGCACGTAATCAATCAAATACTGTCATTTACTGCACATAAATCAATCAAATACTGTCAATTACTGCACGTAATCAATCAAATACGATCAATTACTGCACGTAATCAATCAAATACGATCAATTACTGCACATAATCAAATATTGTCAATTACTGCACATAATCAATCAAATACTGTCAATTACTGCACAGAATCAATCAAATACTATCAATTACTGCACATAATTAAATATTGTCAATTACTGCACATAATCAATGAAATACTGTCAAATACTGCACGTAATCAATCAAATACTGTCAATTACTGCACAGAATCAATCAAATACTGTCAATTACTGCACACAATCAATCAAATACTGTCAATTCCTGTACATAATCAATCAAATACTGTCAATTACTGCATGTAATCAATCAAATACTGTCAATTACTGTACATAATCGATCAAATACTTTCATTTACTGCACATAAATCAATCCAATACTGTCAATTACTGTATGGAATCAATCAAATACGATCAATTACTGCACGTAACCGATCATATACGATCAATTACTGCACGTAATCAATCAAATACTATCAATTACTGCACATAATCAAATGCTGTCAATTACTGCACATAATCAATCAAATACTGACAATTGCTGCACAGAATCAAACATTGTCAATTACTGCACATAATCAATCAAATACTGTCAATTACTGTACTTAATCAAATTCTGTCAAATACTGCAGGTAATGAATCAAATACTGTCAATTACTGCACGCAATCAATCAAATACTGTCAGTTACTGCAAATAATCAATCAAATACTGTAAATTACTGCACATAATCAAACTAATACTGTCAATTACTGCACATAATCAAATACTGTCAATTACCGCATGTAATCAATCAAATACTGTCAATTACACTACGTAATCAATCAAATACTGTCAATTACTGTAAATAATCAATCAAATAGAATCATAGAAGTTTACAACATGGAAACAGGCCCTTCGGCCCAACATGTCCATGTCGCCCAGTTTATACCACTAAGCTAGTCCCAATTGCCTGCACTTGGCCCATATCCCTCTATACCCATCTTACCCATGTAACTGTCCAAATGCTTTTTAAAAGACAAAATTGTACCCGCCTCTACTACTGCCTCTGGCAGCTCGTTCCAGACACTCACCACCCTTTGAGTGAATAAATTGCCCCTCTGGACCCTTTTTTATCTCTCCCCTCTCACCTTAAATCTATGCCCCCTCGTTATAGACTCCCCTACCTTTGGGAAAAGATTTTGACTATCTACCTTATCTATGCCCCTCATTATTTTATAGACTTCTATGAGATCACCCCTAAATCTCCTACTCTCCAGGGAAAAAAGTCTCAGTCTATCCAACCTCTCCCTATAAGTCAAACCATCAAGTCCTAGTAAATCTTTTCTGCACTCTTTCTAGTTTAATAATATCCTTTCTATAATAGGGTGACCAGAACTGTACACAGTATTCCAAGTGTGGCCTTACTAATGTCTTGTACAACTTCAACAAGACATCCCAACTCCTGTATTCAATGTTCTGACCAATGAAACCAAGCATGCTGAATGCCTTCTTCACCACCCTATCCACCTGTGACTCCACTTTCAAGGAGCTATGAACCTGTACTCCTAGATCTCTTTGTTCTATAACTCTCCCCAACGCCCTACCATTAACGGAGTAGGTCCTGGCCCGATTCGATCCACCAAAATGCATCACCTCTCATTTATCTAAATTAAACTCCATCTGCCATTCATCGGCCCACTGGCCCAATTTATCAAGATCCCGTTGCAATCCTAGATAACCTTCTTCACTGTCCACAATGCCACCAATCTTGGTGTCATCTGCAAACTTACTAACCATGCCTCCTAAATTCTCATCCAAATCATTAATATAAATAACAAATAACAGCGGACCCAGTACCGATCCCTGAGGCACACCGCTGGTCACAGGCTCCAGTTTGAAAAACAACCCTCTACAACCACCCTCTGTCTTCTGTCTTCAATCCAATTTTGTATCCAATTGGCTACCTCACCTTGGATCCCGTGAGATTTAACCTTATGTAACAACCTACTATCAATTACTGTCAATTACTGCACGTAATCAATCAAATACTGTCAAACACTGCAGGTAATCAATCAAATACTGTCAATTACTGCATGTAATCAATCAAATACTGTCAAACACTGCAGGTAATCAATCAAATACTGTCAATTACTGCATGTAATCAATCAAATACTGTCAATTACTGTACATAATCAAATACTGTCAATTACTGTACATAATCAAATACTATCAATTACAGCACGTAATCAATCAAATACTATCAAATACTGCAGGAAATCAATCAAATACTGTCAATTACTGCACATAATCAAATACTGTCAATTACTGCACATAATCAATCAAATACTGTCGATTACTGCACATAATCAATACTATCAATTACTGTCAATTACTGCACATAATCAATCAAATACTGTCAATTACTGCACATAATCAATCAAATACTGTCAATTACTGCATGTAATCAATCAAATACTGTCAATTACTGCATGTAATCAATCAAATACTGTCAATTATTGTACATAAATCAAATACTGTCAAATACTGTACATAATCAAATATTATCAATTACTGCACATAATCAATCAAATACTATCAATTACTGTCAATTACTGCACATAATCAATCAAATACTGTCAATTACTGTACATAATCAATCAAATACTGTCAATTACTGCACGTAATCAATCAAATACTGTCAAACACTGCAGGTAATCAATCAAATACTATCAATTACTGCACATAATCAATCAAATACTATCAAATACTGCAGGAAATCAATCAAATACTGTCAATTACTGCACATAATCAATCAAATACTGTCAATTACTGCACATAATCAAATACTGTCAATTACTGCACATAATCAATCAAATACTGTCGATTACTGCACATAATCAATAAAATACTATCAATTACTGTCAATTACTGCACATAATCAATCAAATACTGTCAATTACTGTACATAATCAATCAAATACTGTCAATTACTGCATGTAATCAATCAAATACTGTCAATTACTGTACATAATCAATCAAATACTGTCAATTACTGTACATAATCAAATACTATCAATTACAGCACGTAATCAATCAAATACTATCAAATACTGCAGGAAATCAATCAAATACTGTCAATTACTGCACATAATCAATCAAATACTGTCAATTACTGCACATAATCAAATACTGTCAATTACTGCACATAATCAATCAAATACTGTCGATTACTGCACATAATCAATACTATCAATTACTGTCAATTACTGCACATAATCAATCAAATACTGTCAATTACTGCACATAATCAATCAAATACTGTCAATTACTGCATGTAATCAATCAAATACTGTCAATTACTGCATGTAATCAATCAAATACTGTCAATTATTGTACATAAATCAAATACTGTCAAATACTGTACATAATCAAATACTATCAATTACTGCACATAATCAATCAAATACTATCAATTACTGTCAATTACTGCACATAATCAATCAAATACTGTCAATTACTGTACATAATCAATCAAATACTGTCAATTACTGCACGTAATCAATCAAATACTGTCAAACACTGCAGGTAATCAATCAAATACTATCAATTACTGCACATAATCAATCAAATACTATCAAATACTGCAGGAAATCAATCAAATACTGTCAATTACTGCACATAATCAATCAAATACTGTCAATTACTGCACATAATCAAATACTGTCAATTACTGCACATAATCAATCAAATACTGTCGATTACTGCACATAATCAATAAAATACTATCAATTACTGTCAATTACTGCACATAATCAATCAAATACTGTCAATTACTGTACATAATCAATCAAATACTGTCAATTACTGCATGTAATCAATCAAATACTGTCAATTACTGTACATAATCAATCAAATACTGTCAATTACTGTACATAATCAAATACTATCAATTACAGCATGTAATCAATCAAATACTATCAAATACTGCAGGAAATCAATCAAATACTGTCAATTACTGCACATAATCAATCAAATACTGTCAATTACTGCACATAATCAAATACTGTCAATTACTGCACATAATCAATCAAATACTGTCGATTACTGCACATAATCAATACTATCAATTACTGTCAATTACTGCACATAATCAATTAAATACTGTCAATTACTGTACATAATCAATCAAATACTGTCAATTACTGCATGTAATCAATCCAATACTGTCAATTACTGCATGTAATCAATCAAATACTGTCAATTATTGTACATAAATCAAATACTGTCAAATACTGTACATAATCAAATACTATCAATTACTGCACATAATCAATCAAATACTATCAATTACTGTCAATTACTGCACATAATCAATCAAATACTGTCAATTACTGTACATAATCAATCAAATACTGTCAAATATTGCAGGTAATCAATCAAATATTGTCAATTGCTGCACATAATCAATCAAATACTATCAATTACTGCACATAATCAATCAAATACTGTCAATTTCTGCACGTAATCAATCAAATACTGTCATTTACTGCACATAAATCAATCAAATACTGTCAATTACTGCACGTAATCAATCAAATACGATCAATTACTGCACGTAATCAATCAAATACGATCAATTACTGCACATAATCAAATATTGTCAATTACTGCACATAATCAATCAAATACTGTCAATTACTGCACAGAATCAATCAAATACTATCAATTACTGCACATAATTAAATATTGTCAATTACTGCACATAATCAATGAAATACTGTCAAATACTGCACGTAATCAATCAAATACTGTCAATTACTGCACAGAATCAATCAAATACTGTCAATTACTGCACACAATCAATCAAATACTGTCAATTCCTGTACATAATCAATCAAATACTGTCAATTACTGCATGTAATCAATCAAATACTGTCAATTACTGTACATAATCGATCAAATACTTTCATTTACTGCACATAAATCAATCCAATACTGTCAATTACTGTATGGAATCAATCAAATACGATCAATTACTGCACGTAACCGATCATATACGATCAATTACTGCACGTAATCAATCAAATACTATCAATTACTGCACATAATCAAATGCTGTCAATTACTGCACATAATCAATCAAATACTGACAATTGCTGCACAGAATCAAACATTGTCAATTACTGCACATAATCAATCAAATACTGTCAATTACTGTACTTAATCAAATTCTGTCAAATACTGCAGGTAATGAATCAAATACTGTCAATTACTGCACGCAATCAATCAAATACTGTCAGTTACTGCAAATAATCAATCAAATACTGTCAATTACTGCACATAATCAAACTAATACTGTCAATTACTGCACATAATCAAATACTGTCAATTACTGCATGTAACCAATCAAATACTGTCAATTACACTACGTAATCAATCAAATACTGTCAATTACTGTAAATAATCAATCAAATAGAATCATAGAAGTTTACAACATGGAAACAGGCCCTTCGGCCCAACATGTCCATGTCGCCCAGTTTATACCACTAAGCTAGTCCCAATTGCCTGCACTTGGCCCATATCCCTCTATACCCATCTTACCCATGTAACTGTCCAAATGCTTTTTAAAAGACAAAATTGTACCCGCCTCTACTACTGCCTCTGGCAGCTCGTTCCAGACACTCACCACCCTTTGCGTGAATAAATTGCCCCTCTGGACCCTTTTTTATCTCTCCCCTCTCACCTTAAATCTATGCCCCCTCGTTATAGACTCCCCTACCTTTGGGAAAAGATTTTGACTATCTACCTTATCTATGCCCCTCATTATTTTATAGACTTCTATGAGATCACCCCTAAATCTCCTACTCTCCAGGGAAAAAAGTCTCAGTCTATCCAACCTCTCCCTATAAGTCAAACCATCAAGTCCTAGTAAATCTTTTCTGCACTCTTTCTAGTTTAATAATATCCTTTCTATAATAGGGTGACCAGAACTGTACACAGTATTCCAAGTGTGGCCTTACTAATGTCTTGTACAACTTCAACAAGACATCCCAACTCCTGTATTCAATGTTCTGACCAATGAAACCAAGCATGCTGAATGCCTTCTTCACCACCCTATCCACCTGTGACTCCACTTTCAAGGAGCTATGAACCTGTACTCCTAGATCTCTTTGTTCTATAACTCTCCCCAACGCCCTACCATTAACGGAGTAGGTCCTGGCCCGATTCGATCCACCAAAATGCATCACCTCTCATTTATCTAAATTAAACTCCATCTGCCATTCATCGGCCCACTGGCCCAATTTATCAAGATCCCGTTGCAATCCTAGATAACCTTCTTCACTGTCCACAATGCCACCAATCTTGGTGTCATCTGCAAACTTACTAACCATGCCTCCTAAATTCTCATCCAAATCATTAATATAAATAACAAATAACAGCGGACCCAGTACCGATCCCTGAGGCACACCGCTGGTCACAGGCTCCAGTTTGAAAAACAACCCTCTACAACCACCCTCTGTCTTCTGTCTTCAATCCAATTTTGTATCCAATTGGCTACCTCACCTTGGATCCCGTGAGATTTAACCTTATGTAACAACCTACTATCAATTACTGTCAATTACTGCACGTAATCAATCAAATACTGTCAAACACTGCAGGTAATCAATCAAATACTGTCAATTACTGCATGTAATCAATCAAATACTGTCAAACACTGCAGGTAATCAATCAAATACTGTCAATTACTGCATGTAATCAATCAAATACTGTCAATTACTGTACATAATCAAATACTATCAATTACTGCACGTAATCAATCAAATACTATCAAATACTGCAGGAAATCAATCAAATACTGTCAATTACTGCACATAATCAATCAAATGCTGTCAATTACTGCACATAATCAAATACTGTCACTTACTGCACATAATCAATCAAATACTGTCGATTACTGCACATAATCAATAAAATACTATCAATTACTGTCAATTACTGCACATAATCAATCAAATACTGTCAATTACTGTACATAATCAATCAAATACTGTCAATTACTGCATGTAATCAATCAAATACTGTCAATTACTGTACATAATCAATCAAATACTGTCAATTACTGTACATAATCAAATACTATCAATTACAGCACGTAATCAATCAAATACTATCAAATACTGCAGGAAATCAATCAAATACTGTCAATTACTGCACATAATCAATCAAATACTGTCAATTACTGCACATAATCAAATACTGTCAATTACTGCACATAATCAATCAAATACTGTTGATTACTGCACATAATCAATACTATCAATTACTGTCAATTACTGCACATAATCAATCAAATACTGTCAATTACTGCACATAATCAATCAAATACTGTCAATTACTGCATGTAATCAATCAAATACTGTCAATTACTGCATGTAATCAATCAAATACTGTCAATTATTGTACATAAATCAAATACTGTCAAATACTGTACATAATCAAATACTATCAATTACTGCACATAATCAATCAAATACTATCAATTACTGTCAATTACTGCACATAATCAATCAAATACTGTCAATTACTGTACATAATCAATCAAATACTGTCAATTACTGCACGTAATCAATCAAATACTGTCAAACATTGCAGGTAATCAATCAAATACTATCAATTACTGCACGTAATCAATCAAATACTATCAAATACTGCAGGAAATCAATCAAATACTGTCAATTACTGCACATAATCAATCAAATACTGTCAATTACTGCACATAATGAAATACTGTCAATTACTGCACATAATCAATCAAATACTGTCGATTACTGCACATAATCAATAAAATACTATCAATTACTGTCAATTACTGCACATAATCAATCAAATACTGTCAATTACTGTACATAATCAATCAAATACTGTCAATTACTGCATGTAATCAATCAAATACTGTCAATTACTGTACATAATCAATCAAATACTGTCAATTACTGTACATAATCAAATACTATCAATTACAGCACGTAATCAATCAAATACTATCAAATACTGCAGGAAATCAATCAAATACTGTCAATTACTGCACATAATCAATCAAATACTGTCAATTACTGCACATAATCAAATACTGTCAATTACTGCACATAATCAATCAAATACTGTCGATTACTGCACATAATCAATACTATCAATTACTGTCAATTACTGCACATAATCAATTAAATACTGTCAATTACTGTACATAATCAATCAAATACTGTCAATTACTGCATGTAATCAATCAAATACTGTCAATTACTGCATGTAATCAATCAAATACTGTCAATTATTGTACATAAATCAAATACTGTCAAATACTGTACATAATCAAATACTATCAATTACTGCACATAATCAATCAAATACTATCAATTACTGTCAATTACTGCACATAATCAATCAAATACTGTCAATTACTGTACATAATCAATCAAATACTGTCAAATATTGCAGGTAATCAATCAAATATTGTCAATTGCTGCACATAATCAATCAAATACTATCAATTACTGCACATAATCAATCAAATACTGTCAATTTCTGCACGTAATCAACCAAATACTGTCATTTACTGCACATAAATCAATCAAATACTGTCAATTACTGCACGTAATCAATCAAATACGATCAATTACTGCACGTAATCAATCAAATACGATCAATTACTGCACATAATCAAATATTGTCAATTACTGCACATAATCAATCAAATACTGTCAATTACTGCACAGAATCAATCAAATACTATCAATTACTGCACATAATTAAATATTGTCAATTACTGCACATAATCAATGAAATACTGTCAAATACTGCACGTAATCAATCAAATACTGTCAATTACTGCACAGAATCAATCAAATACTATCAATTACTGTACTTAATCAAATATTGTCAAATACTGCACCTAATCAATCAAATACTGTCAATTACTGCACGTAATCAAATACTGTCAATTACTGCACATAATCAAATACTATTGAATACTGTACATAATCAAATACTATCAAACACTGTATACAAGATATACCATTACTGTGTATAACAATTCAAATACTGTACATTACATATACCATTACTGCATTTAACACATGCCATTACTGTATACAACTAATCAAATATTGTACATAGCATATACTATTATTGTATATAACTAATCAAATACTGCATATAACGGTCATTGAAACATATAACATTCTTCGAGGGCTTGACAGGGTAGATGCTGAGTGGCCCTTTCCTCTGCCTGGAGAGTCCAGAACTGGGGAACATAGTCTCAGGATACGGTGTCGGCCATTTAGGACTGAGATGGGGAGAAATGTCTTCACTCAGAGGTTTGGAATCTTTGGCATTCTTTGCCCCAGAGGGCTGTGGATGCTCGTTGAATATATTCAAGACAGATCGATTGATATTTGAACTCTAAGGGAATCAAGGGATATGGGGATTGGGCGGGAAAGTGGAGTTGAGGTAGAAGATCAGCCATGATCTGATTGAATGACAGAGCAGGCTCGAGGGGCCGTATGGCCTACTCCTGCTCCTATCTCTTAGGTTCTTATAACATATACAATTACTATATATAACTAATCAAATATTGTAGATAACATACAATTACCCTATTAAACTAATCAAATGTTGTACATAACAATATACCATTAGTGTATATAACTAATCAAATACTGTACATAAAATCTACCATTACTGTATATAACAAATCTAATACTATACCATTACATTTATCATTACTGTATATAATAAATCTAATACTATATTTCAAATACAGTATACAATAAATCAAATACTATATATCAAATACTGTATATAATACATACCATTACTGTATATAATAAATTTAATACTATATATCAAATACCATATATAACACATACCATTACTGTATATAATAAATTTAATACTATATATCAAATACCGTATATAATAAATCAAATGTTGTGAATCAAATGCTATATATAGTAAATCAAATACTGTGTATTACCAAATAGTGCATGCTATGCACCATGACTGTATATTATAAACCAATTATAGTTTACATAATGCCATTACTGTGTACTATAAACTAAATCCTGTATGATATATACCATTATTGTATTTTGTGAAACAAATATTGTATATTTTTAGCAAAATGATGACTGTTATAAATCACAGGCTATTTTTATGTACAATTGCTGCACATTCTATACAATACATTCACTATATACATTCCATATAATCCCAGCACTGTATGCATTCTATATAATACCAGCTTTATATACACGCCATATGATACCAGCACTGTATACATTCTATGTGATTCCAGCACTGTATACATTCCATATAATCCCAGCACTGTATGCATTCTATACAACACCAGCTTTATATACATGCCATATGATACCAACACTGTATACATTCAATGTGATTCCAGCACTGCATACATTCTATATTCCACCAGCATGATATATATTGTATATCATACCACAATGCACACATTCTATATAATACCAGCTCCATATACATTCTATATAATACTAATACTGTACACATTCTATATAATACTAATACTGTACACATTCTATATAATACTAATACTGTATACATTCTATATAATACTGTATATGTTGACAGGACCTGAAATTCACCATCTCCAAACATCACGAGGTCCCAGGATCTTTCTCCCAGTGATCCCAGCGTTTCTACAACCTCCCTCGCCCTCAAAATACTACTGGGAGCTGAGACATCGTCCCACTGCTTCCAGGCCCTATACTCAGCATTCAGTGACATAACTTTCCTGTTCTTATAAAGACACGGTCGGGAGGGGGGAATTTTAACCTAACCCAACCGTTGGGAAATGGACGGGATCGTAGCAATGCTGGTTTTACTCCCCGCCCCGACTGAAGTCAACAGAGAGCAATACTGGGCAAGGTGTATAACTGGCATTCCACCCAATCCCATGGGATTTCCACCGGGCGGGTTCAGTTAAAATTAACCCCCTCTTGACTCGCGAGCAATGCCACGGGAGGTCAGCTCGTCTAATAACACCGCCATTTATATCGGACCGTGTCGTCTGAAACATCTGGAATAACTCCCCACAACGCATCGCTTTTGGAATGCAGCGACAGTGGGAGAAATGCAGCAGCACATCTGCCCCAGCGAAGGTCCTGCAAACATCAGCGAGAGACCCAACCAGGTCCCATGTTTGTCCACTTGGTGTTGGCAGCGGGAGGAGCATCGGGCCAGGACACCGGGGAGAACTCCCCTCCTCTTCTTCCAATACAGCCAGGGGATCTTCTACATGGACAAGAGCAGGGAAACGGGGCCTCAGTTTAACATCACCTGTGATAAGGCAGGTCTCCCTCAGCGCTGAGGTGCCAGCCCCAAGGTCCAAATAATTCTGGTGATATAGCAAGGGTGAATGACCACTTGTCCCCACTGTACAGAATGTGTACAGTACTGATATCACATGGAATATATACATAGCCGGTGTTATATAGAACGTATACATTGTCTGTATTTTATATAATGTATACGGTGATATGGTATCATATAGAGCATATACAGTCTCACTCCTGCTCTTCTTTCCCCCTCCTCCCCTGCAAGTGGTTCCCAGCTCTACTAACGCATGCACGCGAATGCACTCACAGACACAGACATGCATGCATAGACACGCAGACGTGCACGCAGACACAGACACGCACAGAGGCACACACACACACACACACACACAATCGTAAGCACAGACACACACATGCTGAGACACGCATGCACAGACACGCATACAGACACGCATGCACAGACATGCAGGCACACACAGACGCGCGCACATGCACGCAAACACAGACGCACATGCACAGACCAGACATGAAGACACACAGACACGCATGCACAGACATGAAGACACACACACATGCACGCAAACACAGACACACATGCACAGACCAGACATGAAGACACACACAGACGCGCACGCACACACAGACACGCATGCACAGACATGCAGAGACCAGACATGAAGACACACACAGACACACATGCACAGACCAGACATGAAGACACACACAGACGTGCACAAGCGCACACTATCCAGCAGGGGTCACTGAACAGCAAAGGGCAGTGGAAACCCGGGCTGACCTTTACCCTGAGAAACACCGAGGTCAACTGTCGCGCCCCTGGTAAGAACGGCCCAGTTCAACCTTCCTGTTCTGTATGGCTCACCGACTCCTTCACGGAAGCTTGTGCCTCATTCCTGAAACCATCAGCTCCACGCCTCCACTCCGGCCGATTGTGACCGGTTGTTGCCGGGTGCTGACACTGTAACCGGGGTGGGGGTTTACAGGGGAGGGGGAGTTAAAGTGACAGGACTGCCCAAATTGAAGACCAGCGGTTTGGCCATTGGCAGAGGGTGAGGGTCGCCAACCCTCCAGGGTTGTCCCGGAGTCTCCTGGAACTGAAGATTAATTTCCAGGCTATCCTGCGAGCAAAACCTGGGAGAGAAGTCACTCGGGTGTTAAACGAATGGGAGCATTTTGTTCCATTTTCTTTGAATACTTATTTATGAGTTATAAAAATATTGGAGATGGCAAAGAAAGGCTATTCGACTGGGCGAGGCAGTTGGAGGGAGGATGATACCTCCTGGGGGAAGTTCAATCAGAGTCGCCGACCCTGGTGACAACTGGATTGTGGGAAACGTTGCCTCATGTGCAGGAGGTGCTATTGTGGGAGGGGGATGTGGCACAGAATGGGCTTGTTGGAAGGCAGAGACGGATGCTCCGATATCAGGGTTTCATTGTCGAAGACGCTCTCCATTGCTGTAATGCAGGGCATCGCCACCAGAGGGGGGCAGATCACCACGCCACAGACAGGCTCAACTGAAAGAGACCGACCCGAGGGGAATCAGCCAGAGAAACACAAATTCGCACATCTGTGCAACTCTGCACTCCCTGCAAGTCGATATACACCGTACTCCCTGTAACTCCTTACACACCGCACTCCCTGTAACTCCTTATACACCGTACTCCCTGTAACTCCTTACACACCGCACTCCCTGTAACTCCTTATACACTGCACTCCCTGTAACTCCTTATACACTGCACTCCCTTTAACTCCTTATACACTGCACTCCCTGTAACTCCTTATACACTGCACTCCCTGTAACTCCTTATACACTGCACTCCCTGTAACTCCTTATACACCGCACTCCCTGTAACTCCTTATACACCGCACTCCCTGTAACTCCTTATACACTGCACTCCCTGTAACTCCTTATACACCGCACTCCCTGTAACTCCTTATACACTGCACTCCCTGTAACTCCTTATACACTGCACTCCCTGTAACTCCTTATACACTGCACTCCCTGTAACTCCTTACACACCGCACTCCCTGTAACTCCTTATACACTGCACTCCCTGTAACTCCTAACACACTGCACTCCCTGTAACTCCTTATACACTGCACTCCCTGTAACTCCTTACACACTGCACTCCCTGTAACTCCTTATACACCGCACTCCCTGTAACTCCTTATACACTGCACTCCCTGTAACTCCTTATACACTGCACTCCCTGTAACTCCTTATACACTGCACTCCCTGTAACTCCTTATACACTGCACTCCCTGTAACTCCTTATACACCGCACTCCCTGTAACTCCTTACACACTGCACTCCCTGTAACTCCTTATACACTGCACTCCCTGTAACTCCTTATACACTGCACTCCCTGTAACTCCTTATACACTGCACTCCCTGTAACTCCTTATACACTGCACTCCCTGTAACTCCTTATACACTGCACTCCCTGTAACTCCTTATACACTGCACTCCCTGTAACTCCTTACACACTGCACTCCCTGTAACTCCTTATACACTGCACTCCCTGTAACTCCTTACACACCGCACTCCCTGTAACTCCTTATACACCGCACTCCCTGTAACTCCTTATACACTGCACTCCCTGTAACTCCTTATACACTGCACTCCCTGTAACTCCTTATACACTGCACTCCCTGTAACTCCTTATACACTGCACTCCCTGTAACTCCTTATACACTGCACTCCCTGTAACTCCTTATACACTGCACTCCCTGTAACTCCTTACACACTGCACTCCCTGTAACTCCTTACACACCGCACTCCCTGTAACTCCTTATACACCGCACTCCCTGTAACTCCTTATACACTGCACTCCCTGTAACTCCTTACACACCGCACTCCCTGTAACTCCTTATACACCGCACTCCCTGTAACTCCTTATACACCGCACTCCCTGTAACTCCTTATACACTGCACTCCCTGTAACTCCTTATACACTGCACTCCCTGTAACTCCTTATACACTGCACTCCCTGTAACTCCTTACACACTGCACTCCCTGTAACTCCTTATACACCGCACTCCCTGTAACTCCTTATACACTGCACTCCCTGTAACTCCTTATACACTGCACTCCCTGTAACTCCTTATACACCGCACTCCCTGTAACTCCTTATACACTGCACTCCCTGTAACTCCTTATACACCGCACTCCCTGTAACTCCTTATACACTGCACTCCCTGTAACTCCTTATACACTGCACTCCCTGTAACTCCTTACACACTGCACTCCCTGTAACTCCTTATACACCGCACTCCCTGTAACTCCTTATACACTGCACTCCCTGTAACTCCTTATCTCTGCACTCCCTGTAACTCCTTATACACTGCACTCACTGTAACTCCTTACACACTGCACTCCCTGTAACTCCTTATACACCGCACTCCCTGTAACTCCTTATACACTGCACTCCCTGTAACTCCTTACACACTGCACTCCCTGTAACTCCTTATACACTGCACTCCCTGTAACTCCTTATACACTGCACTCCCTGTAACTCCTTATACACTGCACTCCCTGTAACTCCTTATACACCGCACTCCCTGTAACTCCTTATACACCGCACTCCCTGTAACTCCTTATACACTGCACTCCCTGTAACTCCTTATACACCGCACTCCCTGTAACTCCTTATACACTGCACTCCCTGTAACTCCTTATACACTGCACTCCCTGTAACTCCTTATACACCGCACTCCCTGTAACTCCTTATACACTGCACTCCCTGTAACTCCTTATACACTGCACTCCCTGTAACTCCTTATACACTGCACTCCCTGTAACTCCTTATACACTGCACTCCCTGTAACTCCTTATACACTGCACTCCCTGTAACTCCTTACACACTGCACTCCCTGTAACTCCTTATACACTGCACTCCCTGTAACTCCTTATACACTGCACTCCCTGTAACTCCTTATACACTGCACTCCCTGTAACTCCTTACACACTGCACTCCCTGTAACTCCTTATACACTGCACTCCCTGTAACTCCTTATACACTGCACTCCCTGTAACTCCTTACACACCGCACTCCCTGTAACTCCTTATACACCGCACTCCCTGTAACTCCTTACACACTGCACTCCCTGTAACTCCTTATACACTGCACTCCCTGTAACTCCTTATACACTGCACTCCCTGTAACTCCTTACACACTGCACTCCCTGTAACTCCTTATACACTGCACTCCCTGTAACTCCTTATACACTGCACTCCCTGTAACTCCTTACACACCGCACTCCCTGTAACTCCTTATACACTGCACTCCCTGTAACTCCTTACACACTGCACTCCCTGTAACTCCTTATACACTGCACTCCCTGTAACTCCTTATACACTGCACTCCCTGTAACTCCTTACACACTGCACTCCCTGTAACTCCTTATACACTGCACTCCCTGTAACTCCTTATACACCGCACTCCCTGTAACTCCTTACACACTGCACTCCCTGTAACTCCTTATACACCGCACTCCCTGTAACTCCTTATACACTGCACTCCCTGTAACTCCTTATACACTGCACTCCCTGTAACTCCTTATACACTGCACTCCCTGTAACTCCTTATACACTGCACTCCCTGTAACTCCTTATACACCGCACTCCGTGTAACTCCTTATACACTGCACTCCCTGTAACTCCTTATACACCGCACTCCCTGTAACTCCTTACACACCGCACTCCCTGTAACTCCTTATACACTGCACTCCCTGTAACTCCTTATACACTGCACTCCCTGTAACTCCTTATACACAGCACTCCCTGTAACTCCTTACACACTGCACTCCCTGTAACTCCTTATACACAGCACTCCCTGTAACTCCTTACACACTGCACTCCCTGGAACTCCTTATACACTGCACTCCCTGTAACTCCTTATACACTGCACTCCCTGTAACTCCTTATACACCGCACTCCCTGTAACTCCTTATACACTGCACTCCCTGTAACTCCTTATACACTGCACTCCCTGTAACTCCTTATACACTGCACTCCCTGTAACTCCTTATACACTGCACTCCCTGTAACTCCTTATACACCGCACTCCCTGTAACTCCTTATACACTGCACTCCCTGTAACTCCTTATACACCGCACTCCCTGTAACTCCTTATACACTGCACTCCCTGTAACTCCTTATACACTGCACTCCCTGTAACTCCTTATACACTGCACTCCCTGTAACTCCTTATACACTGCACTCCCTGTAACTCCTTACACACTGCACTCCCTGTAACTCCTCATACACTGCACTCCCTGTAACTCCTTATACACTGCACTCCCTGTAACTCCTTACACACTGCACTCCCTGTAACTCCTTATACACCGCACTCCCTGTAACTCCTTATACACAGCACTCCCTGTAACTCCTGACACACTGCACTCCCTGTAACTCCTTATACACCGCACTCCCTGTAACTCCTTATACACTGCACTCCCTGTAACTCCTTACACACTGCACTCCCTGTAACTCCTTATACACAGCACTCCCTGTAACTCCTTACACACTGCACTCCCTGTAACTCCTTATACACTGCACTCCCTGTAACTCCTTACACACTGCACTCCCTGTAACTCCTTATACACTGCACTCCCTGTAACTCCTTATACACTGCACTCCCTGTAACTCCTTACACACTGCACTCCCTGTAACTCCTTATACACCGCACTCCCTGTAACTCCTTACACACTGCACTCCCTGTAACTCCTTATTCACTGCACTCCCTGTAACTCCTTACACACTGCACTCCCTGTAACTCCTTACACACTGCACTCCCTGTAACTCCTTATACACCGCACTCCCTGTAACTCCTTACACACTGCACTCCCTGTAACTCCTTATTCACTGCACTCCCTGTAACTCCTTACACACTGCACTCCCTGTAACTCCTTATACACTGCACTCCCTGTAACTCCTTATACACTGCACTCCCTGTAACTCCTTATACACTGCACTCCCTGTAACTGCTTATACACCGCACTCCCTGTAACTCCTTATACACTGCACTCCCTGTAACTCCTTATACACTGCACTCCCTGTAACTCCTTATACACCGCACTCCCTGTAACTCCTTATACACCGCACTCCCTGTAACTCCTTATACACTGCACTCCCTGTAACTCCTTATACACTGCACTCCCTGTAACTCCTTATACACTGCACTCCCTGTAACTCCTTACACACTGCACTCCCTGTAACTCCTTATACACCGCACTCCCTGTAACTCCTTATACACTGCACTCCCTGTAACTCCTTATACACTGCACTCCCTGTAACTCCTTACACACTGCACTCCCTGTAACTCCTTACACACTGCACTCCCTGTAACTCCTTATACACTGCACTCCCTGTAACTCCTTACACACTGCACTCCCTGTAACTCCTTATACACTGCACTCCCTGTAACTCCTTATACACCGCACTCCCTGTAACTCCTTATACACTGCACTCCCTGTAACTCCTTATACACTGCACTCCCTGTAACTCCTTACACACTGCACTCCCTGTAACTCCTTATACACTGCACTCCCTGTAACTCCTTATACACTGCACTCCCTGTAACTCCTTATACACCGCACTCCCTGTAACTCCTTATACACCGCACTCCCTGTAACTCCTTATACACTGCACTCCCTGTAACTCCTTATACACTGCACTCCCTGTAACTCCTTATACACTGCACTCCCTGTAACTCCTTATACACCGCACTCCCTGTAACTCCTTATACACCGCACTCCCTGTAACTCCTTACACACTGCACTCCCTGTAACTCGTTATACACTGCACTCCCTGTAACTACTTATACACTGCACTCCCTGTAACTCCTTACACACTGCACTCCCTGTAACTCCTTATACACCGCACTCCCTGTAACTCCTTATACACTGCACTCCCTGTAACTCCTTATACACTGCACTCCCTGTAACTCCTTACACACTGCACTCCCTGTAACTCCTTATACACTGCACTCCCTGTAACTCCTTACACACTGCACTCCCTGTAACTCCTTATACACCGCACTCCCTGTAACTCCTTATACACTGCACTCCCTGTAACTCCTTATACACTGCACTCCCTGTAACTCCTTATACACTGCACTCCCTGTAACTCCTTATACACCGCACTCCCTGTAACTCCTTATACACTGCACTCCCTGTAACTCCTTATACACTGCACTCCCTGTAACTCCTTATACACTGCACTCCCTGTAACTCCTTACAAACTGCACTCCCTGTAACTCCTTATACACTGCACTCCCTGTAACTCCTTATACACTGCACTCCCTGTAACTCCTTATACACTGCACTCCCTGTAACTCCTTATACACTGCACTCCCTGTAACTCCTTATACACCGCACTCCCTGTAACTCCTTATACACTGCACTCCCTGTAACTCCTTACACACTGCACTCCCTGTAACTCCTTATACACCGCACTCCCTGTAACTCCTTATACACTGCACTCCCTGTAACTCCTTATACACTGCACTCCCTGTAACTCCTTATACACTGCACTCCCTGTAACTCCTTATACACCGCACTCCCTGTAACTCCTTATACACTGCACTCCCTGTAACTCCTTATACACCGCACTCCCTGTAACTCCTTATACACTGCACTCCCTGTAACTCCTTACACACTGCACTCCCTGTAACTCCTTATACACCGCACTCCCTGTAACTCCTTATACACTGCACTCCCTGTAACTCCTTATACACTGCACTCCCTGTAACTCCTTATACACCGCACTCCCTGTAACTCCTTATACACTGCACTCCCTGTAACTCCTTACACACCGCACTCCCTGTAACTCCTTATACACTGCACTCCCTGTAACTCCTTATACACCGCACTCCCTGTAACTCCTTATACACTGCACTCCCTGTAACTCCTTACACACCGCACTCCCTGTAACTCCTTATACACTGCACTCCCTGTAACTCCTTACACACTGCACTCCCTGTAACTCCTTATACACCGCACTCCCTGTAACTCCTTATACACCGCACTCCCTGTAACTCCTTATACACTGCACTCCCTGTAACTCCTTATACACTGCACTCCCTGTAACTCCTTATACACCGCACTCCCTGTAACTCCTTATACACTGCACTCCCTGTAACTCCTTATACACTGCACTCCCTGTAACTCCTTATACACTGCACTCCCTGTAACTCCTTATACACCGCACTCCCTGTAACTCCTTATACACTGCACTCCCTGTAACTCCTTATACACTGCACTCCCTGTAACTCCTTATACACTGCACTCCCTTTAACTCCTTATACACTGCACTCCCTGTAACTCCTTATACACCGCACTCCCTGTAACTCCTTATACACTGCACTCCCTGTAACTCCTTATACACCGCACTCCCTGTAACTCCTTATACACTGCACTCCCTGTAACTCCTTATACACTGCACTCCCTGTAACTCCTTATACACTGCACTCCCTGTAACTCCTTACACACTGCACTCCCTGTAACTCCTTACACACCGCACTCCCTGTAACTCCTTATACACCGCACTCCCTGTAACTCCTTATACACTGCACTCCCTGTAACTCCTTATACACCGCACTCCCTGTAACTCCTTACACACTGCACTCCCTGTAACTCCTTATACACTGCACTCCCTGTAACTCCTTATAAACTGCACTCCCTGCAACTCCTTATACACCGCACTCCCTGTAACTCCTTATACACCGCACTCCCTGTAACTCCTTATACACTGCACTCCCTGTAACTCCTTATACACTGCACTCCCTGTAACTCCTTATACACTGCACTCCCTGTAACTCCTTATACACTGCACTCCCTGTAACTCCTTATACACTGCACTCCCTGTAACTCCTTATGCACCGCACTCCCTGTAACTCCTTATACACTGCACTCCCTGTAACTCCTTACACACTGCACTCCCTGTAACTACTTACACACCGCACTCCCTGTAACTCCTTATACACCGCACTCCCTGTAACTCCTTATACACTGCACTCCCTGTAACTCCTTATACACTGCACTCCCTGTAACTCCTTATACACTGCACTCCCTGTAACTCCTTATACACTGCACTCCCTGTAACTCCTTACAAACTGCACTCCCTGTAACTCCTTACACACTGCACTCCCTGGAACTCCTTATACACTGCACTCCCTGTAACTCCTTACACACTGCACTCCCTGTAACTCCTTACACACTGCACTCCCTGTAACTCCTTATACACTGCACTCCCTGTAACTCCTTATACACTGCACTCCCTGTAACTCCTTACACACTGCACTCCCTGTAACTCCTTATACACTGCACTCCCTGTAACTCCTTATACACTGCACTCCCTGTAACTCCTTACACTGCACTCCCTGTAACTCCTTATACACTGCACTCCCTGTAACTCCTTACACACTGCACTCCCTGTAACTCCTTACACACTGCACTCCCTGGAACTCCTTACACACTGCACTCCCTGTAACTACTTACACACCGCACTCCCTGTAACTCCTTATACACCGCACTCCCTGTAACTCCTTATACACTGCACTCCCTGTAACTCCTTATACACTGCACTCCCTGTAACTCCTTATACACTGCACTCCCTGTAACTCCTTATACACTGCACTCCCTGTAACTCCTTATACACCGCACTCCCTGTAACTCCTTATACACCGCACTCCCTGTAACTCCTTATACACTGCACTCCCTGTAACTCCTTACACACTGCACTCCCTGTAACTCCTTACACACTGCACTCCCTGTAACTCCTTATACACTGCACTCCCTGTAACTCCTTATACACTGCACTCCCTGTAACTCCTTACACACTGCACTCCCTGTAACTCCTTATACACTGCACTCCCTGTAACTCCTTATACACTGCACTCCCTGTAACTCCTTATACACTGCACTCCCTGTAACTCCTTATACACTGCACTCCCTGTAACTCCTTATACACCGCACTCCCAGTAACTCCTTATACACTGCACTCCCTGTAACTCCTTATACACTGCACTCCCTGTAACTCCTTATACACTGCACTCCCTGTAACTCCTTACACACCGCACTCCCTGTAACTCCTTATACACTGCACTCCCTGTAACTCCTTATACACCGCACTCCCTGTAACTCCTTATACACTGCACTCCCTGTAACTCCTTATACACTGCACTCCCTGTAACTCCTTATACACCGCACTCCCTGTAACTCCTTATACACTGCACTCCCTGTAACTCCTTATACACTGCACTCCCTGTAACTCCTTATACACTGCACTCCCTGTAACTCCTTATACACCGCACTCCCTGTAACTCCTTATACACTGCACTCCCTGTAACTCCTTATACACCGCACTCCCTGTAACTCCTTATACACTGCACTCCCTGTAACTCCTTATACACCGCACTCCCTTGAACTCCTTATACACTGCACTCCCTGTAACTCCTTATACACTGCACTCCCTGTAACTCCTTATACACCGCACTCCCTGTAACTCCTTACACACTGCACTCCCTGTAACTCCTTATACACTGCACTCCCTGTAACTCCTTATACACCGCACTCCCTGTAACTCCTTATACGCCGCACTCCCTGTAACTCCTTACACACTGCACTCCCTGTAACTCCTTATACACTGCACTCCCTGTAACTCCTTATACACTGCACTCCCTGTAACTCCTTATACACTGCACTCCCTGTAACTCCTTATACACCGCACTCCCTGTAACTCCTTACACACTGCACTCCCTGTAACTCCTTATACACCGCACTCCCTGTAACTCCTTATACACTGCACTCCCTGTAACTCCTTATACACCGCACTCCCTGTAACTCCTTATACACCGCACTCCCTGTAACTCCTTATACACTGCACTCCCTGTAACTCCTGAAACACTGCACTCCCTGTAACTCCTTATACACTGCACTCCCTGTAACTCCTTATACACTGCACTCCCTGTAACTCCTTATACACTGCACTCCCTGTAACTCCTTATACACTGCACTCCCTGTAACTCCTTATACACCGCACTCCCTGTAACTCCTTATACACTGCACTCCCTGTAACTCCTTATACACCGCACTCCCTGTAACTCCTTATACACTGCACTCCCTGTAACTCCTTATACACCGCACTCCCTGTAACTCCTTATACACTGCACTCCCTGTAACTCCTTATACACCGCACTCCCTGTAACTCCTTATAGATTGCACTCCCTGTAACTCCTTATACACTGCACTCCCTGTAACTCCTTACACACTGCACTCCCTGTAACTCCTTATACACCGCACTCCCTGTAACTCCTTATACACCGCACTCCCTGTAACTCCTTATACACTGCACTCCCTGTAACTCCTTATACACCGCACTCCCTGTAACTCCTTATACACTGCACTCCCTGTAACTCCTTATACACTGCACTCCCTGTAACTCCTTACACACTGCACTCCCTGTAACTCCTTATACACTGCACTCCCTGCAACTCCTTATACACTGCACTCCCTGTAATTCCTTACACACTGCACTCCCTGTAACTCCTTATACACTGCACTCCCTGTAACTCCTTATACACTGCACTCCCTGTAACTCCTTATACACTGCACTCCCTGTAACTCCTTACACACTGCACTCCCTGTAACTCCTTACACACTGCACTCCCTGTAACTCCTTATACACTGCACTCCCTGTAACTCCTTATACACTGCACTCCCTGTAACTCCTTATACACTGCACTCCCTGTAACTCCTTATACACTGCACTCCCTGTAACTCCTTATACACTGCACTCCCTGTAACTCCTTATACACTGCACTCCCTGTAACTCCTTACACACTGCACTCCCTGTAACTCCTTACACACCGCACTCCCTGTAACTCCTTATACACTGCACTCCCTGTAACTCCTTATACACCGCACTCCCTGTAACTCCTTATACACCGCACTCCCTGTAACTCCTTACAAACTGCACTCCCTGTAACTCCTTATACACTGCACTCCCTGTAACTCCTTACACACTGCACTCCCTGTAACTCCTTATACACCGCACTCCCTGTAACTCCTTACACACTGCACTCCCTGTAACTCCTTACACACTGCACTCCCTGTAACTCCTTACACACCGCACTCCCTGTAACTCCTTACACACCGCACTCCCTGTAACTCCTTATACACCGCACTCCCTGTAACTCCTTATACACTGCACTCCCTGTAACTCCTTACACTGCACTCCCTGTAACTCCTTACACACTGCACTCCCTGTAACTCCTTACACACTGCACTCCCTGTAACTCCTTACACACTGCACTCCCTGTAACTCCTTATACACCGCACTCCCTGTAACTCCTTACACACCGCACTCCCTGTAACTCCTTATACACCGCACTCCCTGTAACTCCTTAAACACTGCACTCCCTGTAACTCCTTACACACTGCACTCCCTGTAACTCCTTATACACTGCACTCCCTGTAACTCCTTACACACTGCACTCCCTGTAACTCCTTATACACTGCACTCCCTGTAACTCCTTATACACTGCACTCACTGTAACTCCTTATACACTGCACTCCCTGTAACTCCTTACACACTGCACTCCCTGTAACTCCTTATACACCGCACTCCCTGTAACTCCTTATACACCGCACTCCCTGTAACTCCTTATACACCGCACTCCCTGTAACTCCTTATACACTGCACTCCCTGTAACTCCTTATACACTGCACTCCCTGTAACTCCTTATACACTGCACTCCCTGTAACTCCTTACACACTGCACTCCCTGTAACTCCTTATACACCGCACTCCCTGTAACTCCTTATACACTGCACTCCCTGTAACTCCTTATACACTGCACTCCCTGTAACTCCTTATACACCGCACTCCCTGTAACTCCTTATACACCGCACTCCCTGTAACTCCTTATAAACCGCACTCCCTGTAACTCCTTACACACTGCACTCCCTGTAACTCCTTACACACTGCACTCCCTGTAACTCCTTACACACTGCACTCCCTGTAACTCCTTACACACTGCACTCCCTGTAACTCCTTATACACTGCACTCCCTGTAACTCCTTATACACTGCACTCCCTGTAACTCCTTATACACTGCACTCCCTGTAACTCCTTATACACTGCACTCCCTGTAACTCCTTATACACCGCACTCCCTGTAACTGCTTATACACCGCACTCCCTGTAACTCCTTATACACCGCACTCCCTGTAACTCCTTATACACTGCACTCCCTGTAACTCCTTGCACACTGCACTCCCTGTAACTCCTTACACTGCACTCCCTGTAACTCCTTATACACTGCACTCCCTGTAACTCCTTACACTGCACTCCCTGTAACTCCTTATACACTGCACTCCCTGTAACTCCTTATACACTGCACTCCCTGTAACTCCTTACACACTGCACTCCCTGTAACTCCTTATACACTGCACTCCCTGTAACTCCTTATACACTGCACTCCCTGTAACTCCTTACACACCGCACTCCCTGTAACTCCTTATACACTGCACTCCCTGTAACTCCTTATACACTGCACTCCCTGTAACTCCTTATACACTGCACTCCCTGTAACTCCTTATACACTGCACTCCCTGTAACTCCTTATACACTGCACTCCCTGTAACTCCTTATACACTGCACTCCCTGTAACTCCTTACACACCGCACTCCCTGTAACTCCTTACACCGCACTCCCTGTAACTCCTTACACACCGCACTCCCTGTAACTCCTTATACACCGCACTCCCTGTAACTCCTTATACACCGCACTCCCTGTAACTCCTTACACACTGCACTCCCTGTAACTCCTTATACACCGCACTCCCTGTAACTCCTTACACACTGCACTCCCTGTAACTCCTTACACTGCACTCCCTGTAACTCCTTATACACTGCACTCCCTGTAACTCCTTATACACTGCACTCCCTGTAACTCCTTATACACTGCACTCCCTGTAACTCCTTATACACCGCACTCCCTGTAACTCCTTATACACTGCACTCCCTGTAACTCCTTATACACTGCACTCCCTGTAACTCCTTACACACTGCACTCCCTGTAACTCCTTATACACCGCACTCCCTGTAACTCCTTATACACCGCACTCCCTGTAACTCCTTACACACTGCACTCCCTGTAACTCCTTATACACCGCACTCCCTGTAACTCCTTATACACCGCACTCCCTGTAACTCCTTATACACCGCACTCCCTGTAACTCCTTATACACTGCACTCCCTGTAACTCCTTACACTGCACTCCCTGTAACTCCTTATACACTGCACTCCCTGTAACTCCTTATACACTGCACTCCCTGTAACTCCTTACACACTGCACTCCCTGTAACTCCTTATACACCGCACTCCCTGTAACTCCTTACACACTGCACTCCCTGTAACTCCTTACACAAAGCACTCCCTGTAACTCCTTATACACTGCACTCCCTGTAACTCCTTATACACCGCACTCCCTGTAACTCCTTATACACTGCACTCCCTGTAACTCCTTATACACTGCACTCCCTGTAACTCCTTATACACTGCACTCCCTGTAACTCCTTACACTGCACTCCCTGTAACTCCTTATACACTGCACTCCCTGTAACTCCTTACACTGCACTCCCTGTAACTCCTTATACACTGCACTCCCTGTAACTCCTTATACACTGCACTCCCTGTAACTCCTTATACACTGCACTCCCTGTAACTCCTTATACACCGCACTCCCTGTAACTCCTTATACACTGCACTCCCTGTAACTCCTTACACACTGCACTCCCTGTAACTCCTTATACACTGCACTCCCTGTAACTCCTTACACACTGCACTCCCTGTAACTCCTTATACACTGCACTCCCTGTAACTCCTTATACACTGCACTCCCTGTAACTCCTTACACACCGCACTCCCTGTAACTCCTTATACACTGCACTCCCTGTAACTCCTTATACACCGCACTCCATGTAACTCCTTATACACTGCACTCCCTGTAACTCCTTATACACCGCACTCCCTGTAACTCCTTATACACTGCACTCCCTGTAACTCCTTATACACTGCACTCCCTGTAACTCCTTATACACTGCACTCCCTGTAACTCCTTATACACCGCACTCCCTGTAACTCCTTATACACCGCACTCCCTGTAACTCCTTATACACTGCACTCCCTGTAACTCCTTATACACCGCACTCCCTGTAACTCCTTATACACTGCACTCCCTGCAACTCCTTATACACCGCACTCCCTGTAACTCCTAATACACTGCACTCCCTGTAACTCCTTATACACCGCACTCCCTGTAACTCCTTATACACTGCACTCCCTGTAACTCCTTATACACCGCACTCCCTGTAACTCCTTATACACCGCACTCCCTGTAACTCCTTACACACTGCACTCCCTGTAACTCCTTATACACTGCACTCCCTGTAACTCCTTATACACTGCACTCCCTGTAACTCCTTATACACTGCACTCCCTGTAACTCCTTACACACCGCACTCCCTGTAACTCCTTACACACTGCACTCCCTGTAACTCCTTATACACCGCACTCCCTGTAACTCCTTATACACTGCACTCCCTGTAACTCCTTATACACTGCACTCCCTGTAACTCCTTATACACTGCACTCCCTGTAACTCCTTACACACCGCACTCCCTGTAACTCCTTATACACTGCACTCCCTGTAACTCCTTATACACTGCACTCCCTGTAACTCCTTATACACCGCACTCCCTGTAACTCCTTACACACCGCACTCCCTGTAACTCCTTATACACTGCACTCCCTGTAACTCCTGATACACTGCACTCCCTGTAACTCCTTATACACCGCACTCCCTGTAACTCCTTACACACTGCACTCCCTGTAACTCCTTATACACTGCACTCCCTGTAACTCCTTATACACCGCACTCCCTGTAACTCCTTATACACTGCACTCCCTGTAACTCCTTATACACTGCACTCCCTGTAACTCCTTATACACCGCACTCCCTCTAACTCCTTATACACTGCACTCCCTGTAACTCCTTATACACTGCACTCCCTGTAACTCCTTATACACTGCACTCCCTGTAACTCCTTATACACCGCACTCCCTGTAACTCCTTATACACTGCACTCCCTGTAACTCCTTACACACCGCACTCCCTGTAACTCCTTATACACTGCACTCCCTGTAACTCCTTATACACTGCACTCCCTGTAACTCCTTATACACTGCACTCCCTGTAACTCCTTATACACCGCACTCCCTGTAACTCCTTATACACTGCACTCCCTGTAACTCCTTACACTGCACTCCCTGTAACTCCTTACACACTGCACTCCCTGTAACTCCTTATACACTGCACTCCCTGTAACTCCTTACACACTGCACTCCCTGTAACTCCTTATACACTGCACTCCCTTTAACTCCTTATACACTGCACTCCCTGTAACTCCTTATACACCGCACTCCCTGTAACTCCTTATACACTGCACTCCCTGTAACTCCTTATACACTGCACTCCCTGTAACTCCTTACACACTGCACTCCCTGTAACTCCTTACACACTGCACTCCCTGTAACTCCTTATACACTGCACTCCCTGTAACTCCTTACACACTGCACTCCCTGTAATTCCTTACACACTGCACTCCCTGTAACTCCTTATACACTGCACTCCCTGTAACTCCTTATACACTGCACTCCCTGTAACTCCTTATACACTGCACTCCCTGTAACTCCTTACACACTGCACTCCCTGTAACTCCTTACACACTGCACTCCCTGTAACTCCTTATACACTGCACTCCCTGTAACTCCTTATACACTGCACTCCCTGTAACTCCTTATACACTGCACTCCCTGTAACTCCTTATACACTGCACTCCCTGTAACTCCTTATACACTGCACTCCCTGTAACTCCTTATACACTGCACTCCCTGTAACTCCTTACACACTGCACTCCCTGTAACTCCTTATACACTGCACTCCCTGTAACTCCTTATACACTGCACTCCCTGTAACTCCTTATACACCGCACTCCCTGTAACTCCTTACACACTGCACTCCCTGTAACTCCTTATACACCGCACTCCCTGTAACTCCTTACACACTGCACTCCCTGTAACTCCTTATACACTGCACTCCCTGTAACTCCTTATACACCGCACTCCCTGTAACTCCTTATACACTGCACTCCCTGTAACTCCTTATACACTGCACTCCCTGTAACTCCTTACACACTGCACTCCCTGTAACTCCTTATACACTGCACTCCCTGCAACTCCTTATACACTGCACTCCCTGTAATTCCTTACACACTGCACTCCCTGTAACTCCTTATACACTGCACTCCCTGTAACTCCTTATACACTGCACTCCCTGTAACTCCTTTTACACTGCACTCCCTGTAACTCCTTACACACTGCACTCCCTGTAACTCCTTACACACTGCACTCCCTGTAACTCCTTATACACTGCACTCCCTGTATCTCCTTATACACTGCACTCCCTGTAACTCCTTATACACTGCACTCCCTGTAACTCCTTATACACTGCACTCCCTGTAACTCCTTATACACTGCACTCCCTGTAACTCCTTACACACTGCACTCCCTGCAACTCCTTATACACTGCACTCCCTGTAACTCCTTATACACCGCACTCCCTGTAACTCCTTATACACTGCACTCCCTGTAACTCCTTTTACACCGCACTCCCTGTAACTCCTTATACACTGCACTCCCTGTAACTCCTTATACACTGCACTCCCTGTAACTCCTTATACACTGCACTCCCTGTAACTCCTTATACACTGCACTCCCTGTAACTCCTTACACACTGCACTCCCTGTAACTCCTTATACACTGCACTCCCTGTAACTCCTTATACACCGCACTCCCTGTAACTCCTTATACACTGCACTCCCTGTAACTCCTTATACACTGCACTCCCTGTAACTCCTTATACACCGCACTCCCTCTAACTCCTTACACACCGCACTCCCTGTAACTCCTTACACACCGCACTCCCTGTAACTCCTTATACACTGCACTCCCTGTAACTCCTTATACACTGCACTCCCTGTAACTCCTTATACACTGCACTCCCTGTAACTCCTTATACACTGCACTCCCTGTAACTCCTTATACACCGCACTCCCTGTAACTCCTTATACACTGCACTCCCTGTAACTCCTTACACTGCACTCCCTGTAACTCCTTACACACTGCACTCCCTGTAACTCCTTATACACTGCACTCCCTGTAACTCCTTACACACTGCACTCCCTGTAACTCCTTATACACTGCACTCCCTGTAACTCCTTATACACTGCACTCCCTGTAACTCCTTATACACCGCACTCCCTGTAACTCCTTATACACTGCACTCCCTGTAACTCCTTATACACTGCACTCCCTGTAACTCCTTATACACCGCACTCCCTGTAACTCCTTATACACTGCACTCCCTGTAACTCCTTACACTGCACTCCCTGTAACTCCTTACACACTGCACTCCCTGTAACTCCTTATACACTGCACTCCCTGTAACTCCTTACACACTGCACTCCCTGTAACTCCTTATACACTGCACTCCCTGTAACTCCTTATGCACTGCACTCCCTGTAACTCCTTATACACCGCACTCCCTGTAACTCCTTATGCACTGCACTCCCTGTAACTCCTTATACACCGCACTCCCTGTAACTCCTTATACACCGCACTCCCTGTAACTCCTTATACACTGCACTCCCTGTAACTCCATATACACTGCACTCCCTGTAACTCCTTATACACTGCACTCCCTGTAACTCCTTATACACTGCACTCCCTGTAACTCCTTACACTGCACTCCCTGTAACTCCTTACACACTGCACTCCCTGTAACTCCTTATACACTGCACTCCCTGTAACTCCTTACACACTGCACTCCCTGTAACTCCTTATACACTGCACTCCCTGTAACTCCTTATACACTGCACTCCCTGTAACTCCTTATACACCGCACTCCCTGTAACTCCTTATACACTGCACTCCCTGTAACTCCTTACACACTGCACTCCCTGTAACTCCTTATACACTGCACTCCCTGTAACTCCTTATACACTGCACTCCCTGTAACTCCTTATACACTGCACTCCCTGTAACTCCTTATACACTGCACTCCCTGTAACTCCTTATACACTGCACTCCCTGTAACTCCTTATACACTGCACTCCCTGTAACTCCTTATACACTGCACTCCCTGTAACTCCTTATACACTGCACTCCCTGTAACTCCTTACACACTGCACTCCCTGTAACTCCTTATACACCGCACTCCCTGTAACTCCTTATACACCGCACTCCCTGTAACTCCTTATACACTGCACTCCCTGTAACTCCTTACACACTGCACTCCCTGTAACTCCTTACACACTGCACTCCCTGTAACTCCTTACACACTGCACTCCCTGTAACTCCTTATACACTGCACTCCCTGTAACTCCTTATACACCGCACTCCCTGTAAATCCTTATACACCGCACTCCCTGTAACTCCTTATACACTGCACTCCCTGTAACTCCTTATACACCGCACTCCCTGTAACTTCTTATACACCGCACTCCCTGTAACTCCTTATACACCGCACTCCCTGTAACTCCTTATACACCGCACTCCCTGTAACTCCTTATACACTGCACTCCCTGTAACTCCTTATACACTGCACTCCCTGTAACTCCTTACACACTGCACTCCCTGTAACTCCTTATACACCGCACTCCCTGTAACTCCTTATACACCGCACTCCCTGTAACTCCTTATACACTGCACTCCCTGTAACTCCTTATACACCGCACTCCCTGTAACTCCTTATACACTACACTCCCTGTAACTCCTTATACACTACACTCCCTGTAACTCCTTATACACCGCACTCCCTGTAACTCCTTATACACTGCACTCCCTGTAACTCCTTATACACTGCACTCCCTGTAACTCCTTGTGCACTGCACTCCCTGTAACTCCTTATACACTTCACTCCCTGTAACTCCTTATCCACCGCACTCCCTGTAACTCCTTATACACTGCACTCCCTGTAACTCCTTGTACACTGCACTCCCTGTAACTCCTTATACACTGCACTCCCTGTAACTCCTTGTACACTGCACTCCCTGTAACTCCTTGTACACTGCACTCCCTGTAACTCCTTATACACTGCACTCCCTGTAACTCCTTATACACCGCACTCCCTGTAACTCCTTATACACTACACTCCCTGTAACTCCTTATACACCGCACTCCCTGTAACTCCTTGTACACTGCACTCCCTGTAACTCCTTGTACACTGCACTCCCTGTAACTCCTTATACACTGCACTCCCTGTAACTCCTTATACACTGCACTCCCTGTAACTCCTTATACACTGCACTCCCTGTAACTCCTTATACACTGCACTCCCTGTAACTCCTTATACACCGCACTCCCTGTAACTCCTTATACACCGCACTCCCTGTAACTCCTTATACACTGCACTCCCTGTAACTCCTTATACACTGCACTCCCTGTAACTCCTTATACACTGCACTCCCTGTAACTCCTTATACACTGCACTCCCTGTAACTCCTTATACACTGCACTCCCTGTAACTCCTTACACACTGCACTCCCTGTAACTCCTTATACACTGCACTCCCTGTAACTCCTTATACACTGCACTCCCTGTAACTCCTTATACACTGCACTCCCTGTAACTCCTTATACACTGCACTCCCTGTAACTCCTTACACACCGCACTCCCTGTAACTCCTTACACACCGCACTCCCTGTAACTCCTTATACACTGCACTCCCTGTAACTCCTTATACACTGCACTCCCTGTAACTCCTTATACACCGCACTCCCTGTAACTCCTTATACACTGCACTCCCTGTAACTCCTTATACACTGCACTCCCTGTAACTCCTTATACTCTGCACTCCCTGTAACTCCTTATACACCGCACTCCCTGTAACTCCTTATACACTGCACTCCCTGTAACTCCTTATACACTGCACTCCCTGTAACTCCTTATACACTGCACTCCCTGTAACTCCTTATACTCTGCACTCCCTGTAACTCCTTATACACCGCACTCCCTGTAACTCCTTATACACTGCACTCCCTGTAACTCCTTATACACTGCACTCCCTGTAACTCCTTATACACTGCACTCCCTGTAACTCCTTATACACCGCACTCCCTGTAACTCCTTATACACTGCACTCCCTGTAACTCCTTATACACTGCACTCCCTGTAACTCCTTATACTCTGCACTCCCTGTAACTCCTTATACACTGCACTCCCTGTAACTCCTTATACACTTCACTCCCTGTAACTCCTTACACACCGCACTCCCTGTAACTCCTTACACACCGCACTCCCTGTAACTCCTTATACACTGCACTCCCTGTAACTCCTTATACACTGCACTCCCTGTAACTCCTTATACACTGCACTCCCTGTAACTCCTTACACACTGCACTCCCTGTAACTCCTTATACACCGCACTCCCTGTAACTCCTTACACACCGCACTCCCTGTAACTCCTTACACACTGCACTCCCTGTAACTCCTTATACACCGCACTCCCTGTAACTCCTTACACACCGCACTCCCTGTAACTCCTTACACACTGCACTCCCTGTAACTCCTTATACACTGCACTCCCTGTAACTCCTTATACACTGCACTCCCTGTAACTCCTTATACACTGCACTCCCTGTAACTCCTTATACACCGCACTCCCTCTAACTCCTTATACACTGCACTCCCTGTAACTCCTTATACACTGCACTCCCTGTAACTCCTTATACACTGCACTCCCTGTAACTCCTTATACACTGCACTCCCTGTAACTCCTTACACACTGCACTCCCTGTAACTCCTTATACACTGCACTCCCTGTAACTCCTTACACACTGCACTCCCTGTAACTCCTTACACACTGCACTCCTTGTGACTCCTTACACACTGCGCTCCTTGTGACTCCTTACACACTGCACTCCTTGAGACTCCTTACACACTGCACTCCTAGTGACTCCTTACACACTGCGCTCCTTGTGACTCCTTACACACTGCGCTCCTTGTGACTCCTTACACACTGCACTCCTTGAGACTCCTTACACACTGCACTCCTTGTGACTCCTTACACACTGCGCTGCTTGTGACTCCTTACACACTGCGCTCCTTGTGACTCCTTACTCACTGCACTCCTTGAGACTCCTTACACACTGCACTCCTTGTGACTCCTTACACACTGCGCTCCTTGTGACTCCTTACACACTGCACTCCTTGAGACTCCTTACACACTGCACTCCTTGTGACTCCTTACACACTGCACTCCTTGTGACTCCTTGCACACTGCACTCCTTGTGACTCCTTACACACTGCACTCCTTGTGACTCCTTACACACTGCACTCCTTGTGACTCCTTACACATTGCACTGTGACTCCTTACACACTGCACTGTGACTCCTTACACACTGCACTCCTTGTAACTCCTTACACACTGCACTGTAACTCCTTACACACTGCACTCCTTGTAACTCCTTACACACTACACTGTGACTCCTTACACACTGCACTCCTTGTGACTCCTTACACACTGCACTGTAACTCCTTACACACTGCGCTCCTTGTGACTCCTTACACACTGCACTGTAACTCCTTACACACTGCACTCCTTGTGACTCCTTACACACTGCACTGTAACTCCTTACACACTGCGCTCCTTGTGACTCCTTACACACTGCACTCCTTGTGACTCCTTACACACTGCACCCCTTGTGACTCCTTACACACTGCACTGTAACTCCTTACACACTGCACTCCTTGTGACTCCTTACACACTGCGCTCCTTGTGACTCCTTACACACTGCACTGTGACTCCTTACACACTGCACTGTGACTCCTTACACACTGCACTCCTTGTGACTCCTTACACACTGCACTGTGACTCCTTACACACTGCACTGTGACTCCTTACACACTGCACTCCTTGTGACTCCTTACACACTGCACTGTGACTCCTTACACACTGTACTCCTTGTGACTCCTTGCACACTGCGCTCCTTGTGACTCCTTACACACTGCACTGTGACTCCTTACACACTGCGCTCCTTCTGACTCCTTACACACTGCACTGTGCCTCCTTACACACTGCATTGTGACTCCTTACACACTGCGCTCCTTGTGACTCCTTACACACTGCAGTCCCTGTGACTCCTTCCCTGCGACCCATGGCCTGATCCTCAATTGCACGCTCTCAGGAGACACGGCGCACGGTCCTCGTGCGTTGATACAAACCTTTCAAGCTGGGCTCGGTTGAAGGACTTCCTGGAGCCCGGAACCGGTGACCGGATGGGAGCGGGAATTCCTGGCCCGGGTGAAAGTGAGCTCACGCTGTATTTTCCTAACGCCGATTGCGGTTCGGGTCCAGTTCTGAGCTGATCAGGTGTTTGAATGGCAGCTGCTGAGAGGCCCGACCGGGGGCCCCATTAATCATTCAAAATGGCCGCCCTGCGCCTACATGGAATTCCTGTGTTGCAAGCCAAATAAAGCTCCGGACAGCCCTTACACGCTCGTAAAGCCGCGATTTTAACCCGAAAGGCCCCGTTGGCTCCGATGCAGAGTAAGACCGAGCGGGCGTGTGAAATGGACGCTCGGCCCGAGCTGGTCAGGTTAAAACCGGGGTCTTAAAACTCTGGAGGTTGGTAGCGTTTTAAGAAATTCTCTGTAGAATTGACTCACCCTTTCTCCGGAATCTCCAGTCGGACCAGGGGGGCCCTGAGGACCTGGGGGGCCAGACGGACCCTGCCAACAACACCAAAACCAAAGTCAAAACTACTACAACGCAGGCTTAAGGACTTCTCAGCACATTAACCAAGAATGTTAATCTTCATCATTACATTCGACTCAGCACAGTCTGGCCGTGAAAGTTGGGGAGCGGGGAGGAGTAGAAAGGAGAAACAGGTCAGAGAAAGAGGGGAGAGGGACTAGCAAAAGGGGTGGGGGTGAGGGGAGAGACAGAGAGAGAGGGAAAGATAGGTTAAAGTCGAGAGCGGAGAGTGCAAGAGAGAGTGTGAAGAGTGAGAGAGGGAGAGAGAGAGAAAGAGAGGAGTGCAGGAGGGAAAGCAAAGAGTGCAAGAGAAGAGAGAGAGAGAGAAAAGAAAAGGTGGAAACAAAGAGAGAGAAAATGGTACGAGGAGGAGAGAAGGGGAGTAAAGGAGAGACGGGAAAGAAAGAAGGGGGTACCGAGGGAACGAAAGAGAAGGGGGAGAGAGAGACAGAAAGGGGTAGAGAGCGAGGGAGAAAGAGAGAGAAAAGATAGAGGGAGAGTAATAGGCTGGAATAGACAGAGAGAGGGTGAGAAAGCACAGGAAAGAAAGGGGCCAATGACGAGCTGCTTTTGCAAGGTTTGCCGAGGGAGCCATGCCCAGCCTGCCCCCAGGCCGCTGCGTATTGCCCCCTGACTCTTGTCCCCCGCGCCCTGCATTCTGCCCCCTGCCCCCTGCCTTCTGCCCCCACACCTTACCACCTGTGGTCTGTCACCTGCCCTCTGCCCCCTGACACTGCACCCTGCCCCGTGTTCTACTCCCGACCCCTGCCCTCTGCCCCCTGACACTGTGCCCAGCCCCATGATCTGCCCCCGACCCCTGCCCTCTGCCCCCTGACACTGTGCCCAGCCCCATGATCTGCCCCCGACCCCTGCCCTCTGCCCCCTGACACTGCACCCTGCCCCGTGTTCTACTCCCGACCCCTGCCCTCTGCCCCCTGACACTGCACCCTGCCCCGTGTTCTACTCCCGACCCCTGACCTCTGCCCCCTGCCACCGTGCCTTGCAGTGTTGTCTGTAAGACAGTGCAGCTATAAGAGGCCCTGTGCAGATGAAACCACAACATTTCTACGGCCTTGTCCTTGTGTATTTCACCTTGTTATTTCCCTCCACTCTACAGTCCCAACCATTCCCTCTACTCTACAATCCTAACCATTCCCTCTGCCCGACAATCCCAACCATTCCCTCTACCCTATAATCCCAACCATTCCCTCTACTCTACAATCCCAACCATTCCCTATGCCCTACAATCCCAACCATTCCCACTACCCTATAATCCCAACCATTCCCTCTGCCCTACAATCCCAACCATTCCCTCTACTCTACAAACTCACCCATTCCCTCCACTCTACAATCTCACCCATTCCCTCTACTCTACAATCCCAACCATTCCCTCTACTCGACAATCCCAACCATTCCCTCTACTCTACAATCCCAACCATTCCCTCTGCCCTACAATCCCAACCATTCCGTCTACCCTACAATCCCAACCATTCCCTCTACTCTACAATGCCAACCATTCCCTCTACTCTACAATCCCAACCATTCCCTCTACTCTACAATCCCAACCATTCCCGCTGCCCTACAATCCCAACCATTCCCACTACCCTATAATCCCAACCATTCCCTCTGCCCTACAATCACAACCATTCCCTCCACTCTACAATCCCAACCATTCCCTCTGCCCGACAGTCCCAACCATTCCCTCTACCCTATATTCCCAACCATTCCCTCTACTCTACAATCCCAACCATTCCCACTACCCTATAATCCCAACCATTCCCTCTGCCCTACAATCCCAACCATTCCCTCCACTCTACAATCTCACCCATTCCCTCTACTCTGCAATCCCAACCATTCCCTCTACTCTACAATCCCAACCATTCCCTCTAATCTACAATCCCAACCATTCCCTCTACTCTACAATCTCACCCATTCCCTCTACTCGACAATCCCAACCATTCCCTCTACTCTACAATGCCAACCATTCCCTCTACTCTACAATCCCAACCATTCCCTCTACTCGACAATCCCAACCATTCCCTCTACTCTACAATCCCAACCATTCCCTCTGCCCTACAATCCCAACCATTCCCTCTACCCTACAATCCCAACCATTCCCTCTACTCAACAATGCCAACCATTCCCTCTACTCTACAATCCCAACCATTCCCTCTACCCTACAATCCCAACCATTCCCTCTACTCTACAATCCCAACCATTCCCTCTACTCTACAATCCCAACCATTCCCTCTGCCCTACAATCCCAACCATTCCCACTACCCTATAATCCCAACCATTCCCTCTGCCCTACAATCCCAACCATTCCCTCTACCCTATATTCCCAACCATTCCCTATACTCTACAATCCCAACCATTCCAACTACCCTATAATCCCAACCATTCCCTCTGCCCTACAATCCCAACCATTCCCTCTACTCTGCAATCCCAACGATTCCCTCTACTCTACAATCCCAACCATTCCCTCTAATCTACAATCCCAACCATTCCCTCTACTCTACAATCCCAACCATTCCCTCTACTCTACAATCCCAACCATTCCCTCTACTCCACAATCTCACCCATTCTGTCTACTCTACAATCTCACCCATTCCCACTACTCCACAATCTCACCCATTCCCTCCACTCTACAATCCCAACCATTCCCACTGCCCTATAATCCCAACCATTCCCTCTGCTCGACAATCCCAACCATTCCCTCTACTCTACAATCCCAACCATTCCCTCTACTCCACAATCCCACCCATTCCCGCTACTCTACAATCCCAACCATTCCCTCTACTCCACAATCCCACCCATTCCTCACTACTTTGAGATCAAGGCTGATGTCTTCATTTCTTCCTTTCCCAGACTAAGGAACTGACTCTGAGCCCAGCTGGCAAAGGGAAATCCTTTCACTTGGACTCGGGCAGAATTAATTCCAGGCCACAAAGAGTAGGCACCGTTTTTTTTTGAGAGTTGGAGGGTTCACTCGTCTTCAAATTAATTTCAAATACCATCTTTTTTTTTGAAGAGCAGCAAAATATCAAAATGTCACGCACGGACACACATTTGGGTGGATTATTCAAGGGCAAGTTGTCATTATTCAATAAAACACAGCCACTAATTCACCCATTCCCACTACTCCACAATCTCACCCATTCCCTCTACTCTACAATCCCAACCATTCCCTCTACTCTACAATCCCAACCATTCCCTCTGTCCTACAATCCCAACCATTCCCTCTACCCTATAATCCCAACCATTCCCTCCACTCTACAGTCCCAACCATTCCCACTACCCTATAATCCCAACCATTCCCTCTGCCCTACAATCCCAACCATTCCCTCCACTCTACAATCTCACCCATTCCCTCTACTCTACAATCCCAACCATTCCCTCTTCTCTACAATCCCAACCATTCCCTCTGCCCTACAATCCCAACCATTCCCTCTACCCTATAATCCCAACCATTCCCGCTACTCTACATTCCCAACCATTCCCACTACCCGATAATCCAAAACATTCCCTCTGCCCTGCAATCCCAACCATTCCCTCCACTCTACAATCCCAACAATTCCCTCTGCCCGACAGTCCCAACTATTCCCTCTACCCTATAATCCCAACCATTCCCTCTACTCTACAATCCCAACCATTCCGACTACTCTATAATCCCAACCATTCCCTCTGCCCTACAATCCCAACCATTCCCTCTACTCTACAATCTCACCCATTCCCTCCACTCTACAATCTCACCCATTCCCTCTACTGTACAATCCCAACCATTCCCTCTACTCTACAATCTCACCCATTCCCTCCACTCTACAATCTCACCCATTCCCTCTACTCTACAATCTCACCCATTCCCTCTACTCTACAATCCCAACCATTCCCTCTACTCTACAATCCCAACCATTCCCTCTGCCCTACAATCCCAACCATTCCCTCTACCCTATAATCCCAACCATTCCCTCTACTCTACATTCCCAACCATTCCCACTACCCTATAATCCAAACCATTCCCTCTGCCCTACAATCACAACCATTCCCTCCACTCTACAATCCCAACAATTCCCTCTGCCCGACAGTCCCAACCATTCCCTCTACCCTATAATCCCAACCATTCCCTCTACTCTACATTCCCAACCATTCCCACTACCCTATAATCCAAACCATTCCCTCTGCCCTACAATCCCAACCATTCCCTCCACTCTATAATCCCAACCATTCCCTCTGCCCTACAATCCCAACCATTCCCTCTACTCTACAATCCCAACCATTCCCTCTACTCTACGATCTCACCCATTTCCTCCACTCTACAATCTCACCCATTCGCTCTACTCTACAATCCCAACCATTCCCTCTACTCTACAATCCCAACCATTCCCGCTACTCTACAATCCCAACCATTCCCTCTACTCTACAATCCCAACCATTCCCTCTACTCCACAATCTCACCCATTCCGTCTACTCTACAATCCCAACCATTCCCTCTACTCTACAATCTCACCCATTCCCTCTACTCTACAATCTCACCCATTCCCTCTACTCTACAATCCCAACCATTCCCTCTACTCTACAATCCCAACCATTCCCTCCGCTCTACAATCCCAACCATTCCCTCTACTCCACAATCTCACCCATTCCGTCTACTCTACAATCCCAACCATTCCCTCCACTCTACAATCCCAACAATTCCCTCTGCCCGACAGTCCCAACCATTCCCTCTACCCTATAATCCCAACCATTCCCTCTACTCTACATTCCCAACCATTCCCACTACCCTATAATCCAAACCATTCCCTCTGCCCTACAATCCCAACCATTCCCTCTACTCTACAATCTCACCCATTTCCTCCACTCTACAATCTCACCCATTCACTCTACTCTACAATCCCAACCATTCCCTCTACTCTACAATCCCAACCATTCCCTCTACTCTACAATCCCAACCATTCCCTCTACTCTACAATCCCAACCATTCCCGCTACTCTACAATCCCAACCATTCCCTCTACTCTACAATCCCAACCATTCCCTCTGCTCTGCAATCCCAACCATTCCCTCTACTCCACAATCTCACCCATTCCGTCTACTCTACAATCCCAACCATTCCCACTACTCTACAATACCACCCATTTCCTCCACTCTACAATCTCACCCATTCACTCTACTCTACAATCCCAACCATTCCCTCTACTCTACAATCCCAACCATTCCCTCTACTCTACAATTCCAACCATTCCCTCCGCTCTACAATCCCAACCATTCCCTCTACTCTACAATCCCAACCATTCCCTCTACCCTACAATCCCAACCATTCCCTCTACTCTACAATCCCAACCATTCCCTCTACCCTACAATCCCACCCATTCCCTCTACTCTACAATCCCAACCATTCCCTCTACTCTACAATCCCAACCATTCCCTCTACTCTACAATCCCAACCATTCCCTCTACTCTACAATCTCACCCATTCCCTCTACTCTACAATCTCACCCATTCCCTCTACTCTACAATCCCAACCATTCCCTCTACTCTACAATCCCAACCATTCCCTCTACTCTACAATCCCAACCATTCCCTCTACTCTACAATCCCAACCATTCCCTCTACTCTACAATCCCAACCATTCCCTCTACTCTACAATCCCAACCATTCCCTCTACTCTACAATCCCAACCATTCCCGCTACTCTACAATCCCAACCATTCCCTCTACTCTACAATCCCACCCATTTCCTCCACTCTACAATCTCACCCATTCACTCTACTCTACAATCCCAACCATTCCCTCTACTCTACAATCCCAACCATTCCCTCTACTCTACAATCCCAACCATTCCCTCTACTCTACAATCCCAACCATTCCCTCTACTCTACAATCCCAACCATTCCCTCTACTCTACAATCCCAACCATTCCCTCTACTCTACAATTCCAACCATTCCCTCCGCTCTACAATCCCAACCATTCCCTCTACTCACCAACCCAACCATTCCCTCTACCCTACAATCCCAACCATTCCCTCTACTCTACAATCCCAACCATTCCCTCTACCCTACAATCCCACCCATTCCCTCTACTCTACAATCCCAACCATTCCCTCTACTCTACAATCCCAACCATTCCCTCTACTCTACAATCCCAACCATTCCCTCTACTCTACAATCCCAACCATTCCCTCTACTCTACAATCCCAACCATTCCCTCTACCCTACAATCCCAACCATTCCCTCTACTCTACAATCCCAACCATTCCCTCTACTCTACAATCCCAACCATTCCCTCTACTCTACAATCCCAACCATTCCCTCTACTCTGAAATCCCAACCATTCCCTCTACTGCACAATCTCACCCATTCTGTCTACTCTACAATCTCACCCATTCCCTCTACTCTACAATCCCAACCATTCCCCCTACTCTACAATCCCAACCATTCCCTCTACTCTACAATCACAACCATTCCCTCTACTCTACAATCTCACCCATTCCCTCTACTCTGAAATCCCAACCATTCCCTCTACTGCACAATCTCACCCATTCTGTCTACTCTACAATCTCACCCATTCCCTCTACTCTACAATCCCAACCATTCCCCCTACTCTACAATCTCACCCATTCCCTCTACTCTACAATCCCAACCATTCCCCCTACTCTACAATCCCAACCATTCCCCCTACTCTACAATCCCAACCATTCCCTCTACTCTACAATCTCACCCATTCCCTCTACTCGACAATCCCAACCATTTCCCCTACTCTACAATCCCAACCATTCCCTCTACTCTACAATCTCACCCATTCCCTCTACTCTACAATCCCAACCATTCCCTCTACTCCACAATCCCACCCATTCCTCACTACTTTGAGATCAAGGCTGATGTCTTCATTTCTTCCTTTCCCAGACTAAGGAACCGACTCTGAGCCCAGCTGGCAAAGGGAAATCCTTTCACTTGGACTCGGACAGAATTAATTCCAGGCCACAAAGAGTAGGCACCGTTTTTTTTTTGATAGTTGGAGGATTCACTCGTCTTCAAATTAATTTCAAATACCATCCTTTTTTTTGGAGAGCAGCAAAATATCAAAATGTCACGCACGGACACACATTTGGGTGGATTATTCAAGGGCAAGTTGTCATTATTCAATAAAACACAGCCACTAATTCATGGAACAGAACAAGTGATGAACAGACCAGATCCTGCATCCACTGCAGTCTACAACAGATTCCTCTACTTACTGAGGGGCCTTCTGGGCCAGGAGGACCTTCAACCAGCATCCCCTGTAAATACATAGAGACACCATCAGACACGGGAGAGGGGGAGAGGAGGGGGAGGGGGATGAGGGGGAGGGGCGATGAGGGGGAGGGGAGGAGGGAGGGGGAGGAGGGGGAGGGGGATGAAGAGGGAGTAGAGGGGCAAGGGAAGTAGGGGGAGAGGAAGGAAGGGGAGGAGAAGGAGGAGGCAGAGAGGGAGGAGAGGGGGAGGAGGGGGAAGAAGAGGAGGAGAGAGAGGAGGGGAGAGGTAGGAGGGGGAGAGGAGGGAGGAAGTGGGAGGAGAGGGAGGAAGGGAAGGACAGGGAGGAGAGGACGAGGGAGGAGGGGGAGGAGATGGAGGGGGAGGAGAGGAGCGGAAGGAGAAGGAGGATGGGAGGAGGAGAGGGAGGAAATGGTGGAGGAGAGGAAAGAAGGGGAGGAGATGGAGGAAGGGGAGGAGAGGGAGGAGGGAGGTGAGGAGAGGGAGGAGAGGAGGGTAGTGGAGGGGGTCACTGAGTGGGGGAGGGGAGGAGGGAGGGGGAGGGGTTCAGCGTGGGGGAGGGGAGGAGAGAGGGGCTTCCTCCGCCATTGGAGGCAAGCAGCCAGCCTCTCCCACACTGACGCAGTGGGGATGGAGGACAGTCCTGGGACCAGGTACTCACTGACTCGACGACTGCAGGCTCTCCTTTCTCTCCCTTCGGTCCACTCAAAGCCACCTGAAAGAACAAAACACTTTGTCACAAAAACATCAGGTTCCCATTTCAAAGGCCACAGCCTCGTGGAGGCTGAAAGGTCAGAAGGTGTCTGAACATTGACCAACGCGACACAGACTGCGGGCTCCTGCCCCACGGGGCCAGGTCCTTTCTGGGGAAATGGCCATATCCTGAAGGTGTCAAATTCAAATGCATGTCTCGACTGGCAATTGCAGAGGGCTGAGATTGGAAAGGGCTGGCAGTGGCATTGGAACAAGGCTGATAATCGCAGAGCTGGCACTGAACGGGACTGGCACTGAATGGGACTGGCATTGATCAGGACTGGCACTGAATGGGACTGGCACTGAACGGGACTGGCACTGAACGGGACTGGCACTGAATGGGACTGGCATTGAATGGGACTGGCACTGAACGGGACTGGCACTGAACGGGACTGGCACTGAACGGGACTGGCACTGAACGGGACTGGCATTGAATGGGACTGGCACTGAACGGGACTGGCACTGAACGGGACTGGCACTGAACGGGACTGGCATTGATCAGGACTGGCACTGAACGGGACTGGCACTGACTGGGACTGGCACTGAACGGGACTGGCACTGAACGGGACTGGCATTGAACAGGACTGGCACTGAACGGGACCGGCACTGAACGGGACTGGCATTGATCAGGAGTGGCACTGAACGGGACTGGCACTGAATGGGACTGGCACTGATCGGGACTGGCATTGATCGGGACTGGCACTGAACGGGACTGGCACTGAACAGGACTGGCATTGATCGGGACTGGCATTGAATGGGACTGGCATTGAACGGGACTGGCAATGATCGGGACTGGCACTGAATAGGACTGGCACTGAACGGGACTGGCACTGAATGGGACTGGCACTGAATGGGACTGGCATTGAATGGGACTGGCACTGAACGGGACTGGCATTGATCAGGACTGGCACTGAATGTGACTGGCACTGAATGGGACTGGCATTGAACGGGACTGGCACTGATCGGGACTGACATTGAATGGGACTGGCATTGAACGGGACTGGCACTGATCGGGACTGGCATTGATCGGGACTGGCACTGAACGGGACTGGCACTGAACAGGACTGGCATTGATCAGGACTGGCACTGAATGGGACTGGCACTGAATGGGAGTGGCACTGAACGGGACTGGCATTGATCAGGACTGGCATTGATCAGGACTGGCACTGAACGGGACTGGCACTGAATGGGACTGGCATTGATCGGGACTGGCACTGAACGGGACTGGCATTGATCAGGACTGGCACTGAACGGGACTGGCATTGATCAGGACTGGCACTGAACGGGACTGGCATTGATCGGGACTGGCACTGAATGGGACTGGCATTGATCGGGACTGGCACTGAATGGGACTGGCGATGAACGGGACTGGCATTGAATGGGACTGGCACTGAACAGGACTGGCATTGAATGGGACTGGCGATGAACGGGACTGGCATTGATCAGGACTGGCACTGAATGGGACTGGCGATGAACGGGACTGGCATTAATCGGGACTGGCATTGAATGGGACTGGCACTGATTGGGACTGACGATGAACGGGACTGGCACTGAATGGGACTGGCATTGAATGGGAATGGCATTGAATGGGACTGGCATTGAATGGGAATGGCATTGAATGGGACTGGCACTGAATGGGACTGGCACTGATTGGGACTGGCATTGAACGGGAATGGCATTGAATAGGACTGGCACTTAACAGGACTGGCACTGAACGGGACTGGCACTGAACGGGACTGGCACTGAATGGGACTGGCATTTATCAGGACTGGCACTGACTGGGACTGGCACTGAATGAGAATGGCACTGAACGGGACTGGCACTGAACAGGACTGGCACTGAATGGGACTGGCATTGATCAGGACTGGCACTGACTGGGACTGGCACTGAATGAGAATGGCACTGAACGGGACTGGCACTGAACAGGACTGGCATTGATCAGGACTGGCACTGACTGGGACTGGCACTGAATGAGAATGGCACTGAACGGGACTGGCACTGAACGGGACTGGCACTGAATGAGAATGGCACTGACTGGGACTGGCACTGAATGGGACAGACACTGAATGGGACTGGCATTGATCAGGACTGGCACTGAATGGGACTGGCATTGATCAGGACTGGCACTGAATGGGACTGGCACTGAATGGGACTGGCACTGATCGGGACTGGCATTGATCAGGACTGGCACTGAATAGGACTGGCACTGAATAGGACTGGCATTGATCGGGACTGGCACTGAACGGGACTGGCACTGAATGGGACTGGCACTGAATAGGACTGGCACTGAATAGGACTGGCACTGAATAGGACTGGCATTGATCGGGACTGGCACTGAACGGGACTGGCACTGAATGGGACTGGCACTGAACGGGACTGGCACTGAATGGGACTGGCATTGATCGGGACTGGCACTGAATTGGACTGGCATTTATCGGGACTGGCATTGATCGGGACTGGCATTGAATGGGACTGGCATTGAATAGGACTGGCACTGAATAGGACTGGCATTGATCGGGACTGGCACTGAACGGGACTGGCACTGAATGGGACTGGCATTGATCGGGACTGGCACTGAACGGGACTGGCATTGATCAGGACTGGCACTGAACGGGACTGGCATTGATCAGGACTGGCACTGAACGGGACTGGCATTGATCGGGACTGGCACTGAATGGGACTGGCATTGATCGGGACTGGCACTGAATGGGACTGGCGATGAACGGGACTGGCATTGAATGGGACTGGCACTGAACAGGACTGGCATTGAATGGGACTGGCGATGAACGGGACTGGCATTGATCAGGACTGGCACTGAATGGGACTGGCGATGAACGGGACTGGCATTGAATGGGACTGGCACTGATTGGGACTGGCGATGAACGGGACTGGCACTGAATGGGACTGGCATTGAATGGGAATGGCATTGAATGGGACTGGCATTTAATGGGAATGGCATTGAATGGGACTGGCACTGAATGGGACTGGCACTGATTGGGACTGGCATTGAACGGGAATGGCATTGAATAGGACTGGCACTTAACAGGACTGGCACTGAACGGGACTGGCACTGAACAGGACTGGCACTGAATGGGACTGGCATTGATCAGGACTGGCACTGACTGGGACTGGCACTGAATGAGAATGGCACTGAACGGGACTGGCACTGAAGAGGACTGGCACTGAATGGGACTGGCATTGATCAGGACTGGCACTGACTGGGACTGGCACTGAACGGGACTGGCATTGAATGGGACTGGCACTGATTGGGACTGGCGATGAACGGGACTGGCACTGAATGGGACTGTCATTGAATGGGAATGGCATTGAATGGGACTGGCATTGAATGGGAATGGCATTGAATGGGACTGGCACTGAATGGGACTGGCACTGATTGGGACTGGCATTGAACGGGAATGGCATTGAATAGGACTGGCACTTAACAGGACTGGCACTGAACGGGACTGGCACTGAACGGGACTGGCACTGAACAGGACTGGCACTGAATGGGACTGGCATTGATCAGGACTGGCACTGACTGGGACTGGCACTGAATGAGAATGGCACTGAACGGGACTGGCACTGAACAGGACTGGCACTGAATGGGACTGGCATTGATCAGGACTGGCACTGACTGGGACTGGCACTGAATGAGAATGGCACTGAACGGGACTGGCACTGAACAGGACTGGCACTGAATGGGACTGGCATTGATCAGGACTGGCACTGACTGGGACTGGCACTGAATGAGAATGGCACTGAACGGGACTGGCACTGAACAGGACTGGCACTGAACGGGACTGGCACTGAATGAGAATGGCACTGACTGGGACTGGCACTGAATGGGACTGACACTGAATGGGACTGGCATTGATCAGGACTGGCACTGAATGGGACTGGCATTGATCAGGACTGGCACTGAATGGGACTGGCACTGAATGGGACTGGCACTGAATGGGACTGGCACTGATCGGGACTGGCATTGATCAGGACTGGCACTGAATAGGACTGGCACTGAATAGGACTGGCATTGATCGGGACTGGCACTGAACGGGACTGGCACTGAATGGGACTGGCACTGAACGGGACTGGCACTGAATGGGACTGGCACTGAATTGGACTGGCATTGAATGGGACTGGCATTGATCGGGACTGGCATTGATCGGGACTGGCATTGAATGGGACTGGCATTGAATAGGACTGGCACTGAATAGGACTGGCATTGATCGGGACTGGCACTGAACGGGACTGGCACTGAATGGGACTGGCATTGATCGGGACTGGCACTGAATTGGACTGGCATTGAATGGGACTGGCATTGATCGGGACTGGCATTGATCGGGACTGGCATTGAATGGGACTGGCATTGAATGGGACTGGCATTGATCGGGACTGGCATTGAATGGGACTGGCATTGAACGGGACTGGCACTGAACGGGACTGGCACTGATTGGGACTGGCATTGAATGGGACTGGCACTGATCGGGACTGGCACTGAACGGGACTGGCATTAATCGGGACTGGCACTGAACGGGACTGGCACTGAATGGGACTGGCATTGAACGGGACTGGCATTGATCATGACTGGCACTGATCAGGACTGGCACTGAACGGGACTGGCATTGAATGGGACTGGCACTGAACGGGACTGGCATTGAATGGGACTGGCACTGAACGGGACTGTCATTGAATGGGACTGGCATTGAATGGGACTGGCACTGAATGGGACTGACATTGATCGGGACTGGCACAGAACGGGACTGGCACTGAACGGGACTGGCAATGATCACGACTGGCACTGAACGGGACTGACATTGAATGGGACTGACATTGAATGGGACTGGCATTGAATGGGACTGGCATTGAATGGGACTGGCATTGATCAGGACTGGCACTGAATGGGACTGGCATTGAATGGGACTGGCACTGAATGGGACTGGCACTGAATGGGACTGGCATTGAATGGGACTGGCATTGATCGTGACTGGCACTGATCGGGACTGGCATTGAATGGGACTGGCACTGAACGGGACTGGCACTGAACGGGACTGGCATTGAACGGGACTGGCACTGAACGGGACTGGCACTGAACGGGACTGGCACTGAATGACCCTTGTTGTATTCTCTTTGATGTTGTTTTGGGGGAATTTATTTCTCTTGTATTCTGTCACTCTTCAGTAACTGACCTGACCCACAAACAATGTCTGACCCCCACCCACCCCTGCAGACACCGTCAGCGCGTTGTTGGCTGGATATTGCTGACTTTCTACAGTCGCCAACAGGCGAACCAAATCCCAGGCATTGTAAGTGGCATCATCGTGGGTGATGGCAACTTCACTGGGAAATGACATCGGTGAGGAAATGATGTAATTGGGAATGGAGTGACGTCACTAAATGTCAGATGACATCAACGAACAAGAAAATGACATCAGCCAAACTGAGCGTCTAACAGGAAGTGACATCGTACATAATAGGAAATTACATCATTAACAGCAGGCTCGCTGCGCTGAACCGATGACATCACTTGGATTGACAGTCAATATTAGAAAGTGCACGGTGACGTCACTGAATGGGAGATGACATCACACAGAGCGACACACAGCATCAGAAAGCTGAGCATTACATCAGCAAAGAGGCGACCACACCAGACAGGAAATTACATCACAGATTAACAGGAAGTGTACGACGGCATGGCCAAGCAGAAGACGACGTCACCGAAGCAGGAGGTGACATCACCGAAGCAGGAGCTGACACAACGCAGGTTGTAAGGAAGGGAATAGGCATTAATATCACAGAGAGGCTGCAGGCGATAGAGTCATGGACTAAACTGGAAATAGCATCAGAGACATTTACAAAAAAAATAAGATCACCACATTGCATTGGAGGAGCACAGGTGGACACCGTGAGGGAGGAGACACAGGTGGACACCATGAGGGAGGAGGAGACACAGGTGGACACCATGAGGGAGGAGACACAGGTGGACACCATGAGGGAGGAGACAGGTGGACACCGTGAGGGAGGAGACAGGTGGACACCATGAGGGAGGAGGAGACACAGGTGGACACTGTGAGGGAGGAGGAGACACAGGTGGACACCATAAGGGAGGAGACACAGGTGGACACCATGAGGGAGGAGGTGACACAGGTGGACAACATGAGGGAGGAGGAGACAGGTGGACACCATGAGGGAGGAGGAGACACAGGTGCACCATGAGGGAGGAGACACAGGTGCACCATGAGGGAGGAGACACAGGTGGACACCATGAGGGAGGAGACACAGGTGGACACCATGAGGGAGGAGACACAGGTGGACACCATGAGGGAGGAGACACAGGTGGACACCATGAGGGAGGAGGAGACACAGGTGGACACCATGAGGGAGGAGACACAGGTGGACAACATGAGGGAGGAGGTGACACAGGTGGACAACATGAGGGAGGAGACACAGGTGGACACCATGAGGGAGGAGGAGACACAGGTGGACACCATGAGGGAGGAGGAGACACAGGTGGACACCGTGAGGGAGGAGACACAGGTGGACACCATGAGGGAGGAGGAGACACAGGTGGACACCGTGAGGGAGGAGACACAGGTGGACACCATGAGGGAGGAGGAGACACAGGTGGACACCATGAGGGAGGAGGAGACACAGGTGGACACCGTGAGGGAGGAGGAGACACAGGTGGACACCGTGAGGGAGGAGGAGACACAGGTGGACACTGTGAGGGAGGAGGAGACACAGGTGGACACCGTGAGGGAGGAGGAGACACAGGTGGACACCGTGAGGGAGGAGGAGACACAGGTGGACACCGTGAGGGAGGAGGAGACACAGGTGGACACCGTGAGGGAGGAGGAGACACAGGTGGACACCATGAGGGAGGAGGAGACACAGGTGGACACCATGAGGGAGGAGGAGACACAGGTGGACACCATGAGGGAGGAGACACAGGTGGACACCATGAGGGAGGAGACACAGGTGGACACCATGAGGGAGGAGACACAGGTGGACACCGTGAGGGAGGAGGAGACACAGGTGGACACCATGAGGGAGGAGACACAGGTGGACACCATGAGGGAGGAGACACAGGTGGACACCGTGAGGGAGGAGGAGACACAGGTGGACACCGTGAGGGAGGAGGAGACACAGGTGGACACCGTGAGGGAGGAGACACAGGTGGACACCATGAGGGAGGAGACACAGGTGGACACCATGAGGGAGGAGGAGACACAGGTGGACACCGTGAGGGAGGAGACGACACAGGTGGACACCGTGAGGGAGGAGACACAGGTGGACACCGTGAGGGAGGAGACACAGGTGGACACCATGAGGGAGGAGGAGACACAGGTGGACACCATGAGGGAGGAGGAGACACAGGTGGACACCATGAGGGAGGAGACACAGGTGGACACCATGAGGGAGGAGGAGACACAGGTGGACACCGTGAGGGAGGAGGAGACACAGGTGGACACCGTGAGGGAGGAGACACAGGTGGACACCATGAGGGAGGAGGAGACACAGGTGGACACCATGAGGGAGGAGGAGACACAGGTGGACACCGTGAGGGAGGAGACACAGGTGGACACCATGAGGGAGGAGACACAGGTGGACACCGTGAGGGAGGAGGAGACACAGGTGGACACCGTGAGGGAGGAGACACAGGTGGACACCATGAGGGAGGAGGAGACACAGGTGGACACCATGAGGGAGGAGACACAGGTGGACACCGTGAGGGAGGAGACACAGGTGGACACCGTGAGGGAGGAGGAGACACAGGTGGACACCGTGAGGGAGGAGACACAGGTGGACACCATGAGGGAGGAGGAGACACAGGTGGACAACATGAGGGAGGAGACACAGGTGGACACCATGAGGGAGGAGACAGGTGGACACCATGAGGGAGGAGACAGGTGGACACCATGAGGGAGGAGGTGACACAGGTGGACACTGTGAGGGAGGAGGAGACACAGGTGGACACCATAAGGGAGGAGACACAGCTGGACACCATAAGGGAGGAGACACAGGTGGACACCATGAGGGAGGAGGAGACACAGGTGGACACCATGAGGGAGGAGACACAGGTGGACAACATGAGGGAGGAGGAGACAGGTGGACACCATGAGGGAGGAGGAGACACAGGTGGACACCATAAGGGAGGAGACACAGGTGGACAACATGAGGGAGGAGGAGACAGGTGGACACCATGAGGGAGGAGGAGACACAGGTGCACCATGAGGGAGGAGACACAGGTGGACACCATGAGGGAGGAGGAGACACAGGTGGACACCATGAGGGAGGAGACACAGGTGGACAACATGAGGGAGGAGGTGACACAGGTGGACAACATGAGGGAGGAGACACAGGTGGACACCATGAGGGAGGAGGTGACACAGGTGGACAACATGAGGGAGGAGACAGGTGGACACCGTGAGGGAGGAGACAGGTGGACACCGTGAGGGAGGAGACGACACAGGTGGACACCATGAGGGAGGTGACACAGGTGGACACCGTGAGGGAGGAGACACAGGTGGACACCGTGAGGGAGGAGGAGACACAGGTGGACACCATGAGGGAGGAGGAGACACAGGTGGACACCGTGAGGGAGGAGGAGACACAGGTGGACACCATGAGGGAGGAGACGACACAGGTGGACACCATGAGGGAGGAGACACAGGTGGACACCGTGAGGGAGGAGGAGACACAGGTGGACACCATGAGGGAGGAGACACAGGTGGACACCGTGAGGGAGGAGACACAGGTGGACACCATGAGGGAGGAGACACAGGTGGACACCATGAGGGAGGAGACACAGGTGGACACCGTGAGGGAGGAGACACAGGTGGACACCATGAGGGAGGAGACGACACAGGTGGACACCATGAGGGAGGAGACACAGGTGGACACCGTGAGGGAGGAGGTGACACAGGTGGACACCATGAGGGAGGAGACACAGGTGGACACCGTGAGGGAGGAGACACAGGTGGACACCGTGAGGGAGGAGACACAGGTGGACACCATGAGGGAGGAGACACAGGTGGACACCGTGAGGGAGGAGACACAGGTGGACACCATGAGGGAGGAGACACAGGTGGACACCGTGAGGGAGGAGACACAGGTGGACACCATGAGGGAGGAGACGACACAGGTGGACACCATGAGGGAGGAGACACAGGTGGACACCGTGAGGGCGGAGTCACAGGTGGACCCCATGAGGGAGGAGACACAGCTGGACCAAAGCGAACAAAAGGGGCTTCGGAGACAGGTGTAAAGACCAGGAGACAACGATGGAACGAGGACAGCATTGGAGCGGATGCAGCCAATGGGACAATGATACACAAATAACGGGAAGGGACAGGGTCTCAGTAAAACATCGAGAGGTGAGGGGGCTTCGTTCAGGGACCCTGGTCACTTACTCCTTCCGTGTACACCTCGGTCTCAACGGGAAGTCCCGGACCAATCTCCGTGGGCGGGGGCTCCTCATAATAGTCCTTATAAACGTAGTCGTAATCATAACTGGGGTCACCCGGGCTAATGTCTTCTCCTGTAAACTGCTTCTCCGCCAGCCCCAGATCTCCTTTGGACGGATGAATGGTGGGCTCCACCTCCTCTTGCTGGTGGGGAGCAGTGAAAGAGAAGCAAGACCAGCTATTAGATTAGTGAAGCAATCTGCATCGGGCCTTGGGCCCAGAGCGAGATGATCATGGCTCGGTATCTTCTGGCCAAAACCCAGGTCCTACCTAACGCAGGGCTGCCACTCCCCTGGGTCCTCACCAAAGACAAAACATGCATGAAGGTCACCTCCAACGCTCTTCAGGCATCTGGGGTGTTGCCGGACAAGCTAGCCTGCCTCTTAAAACTCAACTCGGTCCATAACACACCGAGGGGGTTTGCCAAAGAAATACTTTGCCATGATCATGCTGCCAATCACCTACCGCCTGGCACGGGGGGGGGGGTGAGTCACGTGCCCTGCCCTCAGCATCCTTCCCCTGCCCTATACTCGACCACAGGGCCGGGACTGAGTCACCTTTACTTACTCCTTTGCTCATGGTCTGCTCGTCCCTATAGAACTGTGGGAGAAATTGGCACCGTTAAATTGGAGAGAATGAAAAGCTACATCTCACAGAAGGTCTCCCACTTTGGGAAGCTGCCAGTGCCTCTGGCTCCTGTTCCAGCAACCAGCCTCGCACTTCCACTTTTATTCTTAAATGATTTTTTTTGTGTGTGTGTGAGTGTGTGTGTGTATTAATTTTGTGTTCATTCAAGTGAGAGGTGTTAGTGCTGGGGAATGGTACATTGTCCCATTCATATCCAGTGTCAGCGTCAAACGCTCCCAGGGCAGGTACAGCACGGGTTAGATACAGAGTAAAGCTCCCTCTACACTGTCCCATCAAACACCCCCAGGGCAGGTACAGCACAGGTTAGATACAGAGTAAAGCTCCCTCTACACTGTCCCATCAAACACTCCCAGGGCAGGTACAGCACGGGTTAGATACAGAGTAAAGCTCCCTCTCACCTGCCCTATACCATGGCTCAACTAGAATTTCAGAGGAGCGCCCCTTACTGACTTTTCTATTCCCCACACCTGCCACCTGTGGCCTCTCTGAGTAAAGTTGGTATAAGTATATATATATGTATGTAAGGGTGTAAATCTATATGGGCAATAATACACATATATATACATACACATATGCACACATATACACTTCTATACACATATACACTTCTGTACACATACATACTTCTGTACCTATATACACACATACTTATTTCTATACATATACACACATACTTATTTCTATACATATACACACATACATATTTCTATACATATACACACATACATATTTCTATACATATACACACATACTTATTTCTATACATATACACACATACATATTTCTATACATATACACACATACTTATTTCTATACATATACACACATACATATTTCTATACATATACACACATACTTATTTCTATACATATACACACATACTTATTTCTATACATATACACACATACATATTTCTATACATATACACACATACATATTTCTGTACACATATACACACATATACACCTCTATACACATACAGATCTATACACACACACACATATCGTTTTATACACACATACACACATATATACTTCTATACAAACATATACTTCTGCACACACACACATATTTACACATGTATGCACATAAGCACATACATTTATGCACATATACACCTATATACACACACATATATACATATACACCAATACACACACACATATATACATATACACCTATACACACACATATATATACATATACACCTATATACACACACATATATATTATATATACACACTTCCTCCTGACCCCATGCATGGAGGAAAGAACAGGCCTGAGTGTACCACCTCTCGGCCCATGGCAGACAAATCTCTGCACTGTACCCGTGAGTGCTCCCTGATCTCATATGCATCGTTGCTGGTTCTGAGAGCGAACTCTGAGCCCACTCTAACACCAGGGTGGGCTGGGCCACTCTGTCCCGGCACTTGCCCCGTCAGTGTTCGGCCCAGGGCAGGCAGGGCTAAAGGAACCATCTCCCATTGGTCGTGGGTTGCACAAAGATCGGCCCCACTCCTCCCCAATCCTCGCCCTAACCCCATCCGCCTCTCCTGTCACTGTTACGTTCTCTTCAACCAGCTGGCACCTCTGCTAACTCGCCCGCCAAACCTTGCCAGCCCTTCCTGTAATCTTGTAACCGATTTTTGGGACCCCCCACTGCCAACACCACACTGTAAACTGCCCCGGGCTGTTCACTGACGCAAAAAGCATGATATAAATGCAAGTTTTGTGGTCGAATAGTTTGAGGTCAGAGTTCAAAATCCCAGTCTCCATACGAGTGCCACTCCAGGCCTGAGGCAGTGAAAGGTTGGTTGGACTGGCACTCTCCAGTTAGCGGGGTCTCCGTCGGCCTGTGGTACAAATGATGCCAACTCAGGTAACGGGTGGGTTGAGCGAATGCACCCCTCCCCCCTTCAGTATAAGGACCAGTTGGCGTGTTTGGGTATTTTGGGTGCAGCCAGTGAGCTGATGAGAGGGCGGGTCGTGCGACGGGCACTCGGGCATCTCTGCGCTTGGCACCTTCGGGACTGATCCTGCAGTGACTCTCAGTTCAGGCGAAGGAAGCAAAAAGTAATGAAACACAGACCAACGTGGCCATTAGCCGTTCGATCGCTCCAGAGATGGACACACATGCGCTACTGCCGTTCAGTGACCCTTGGTCTCTCGGGATGGGGAGGGCAGGGGGGCGCGGGGAATACCTCTACGAGGCGCATTGGCATTTTTGGTTCCCGTGCAATTTCCTTCCCTCCCCTGGATCGCTAGGGCATCGGTGACCTGGCTGGGACCCCCTTCGCCCAAATGACCAATCTCCACACGTGTGCCTTTAGACACCTGAGGAAAGTGGAGTCGAGGTCGAAGATCAGCCATGATCTGATTGAATGGTGGAGCAGGCTCGAGGGGCCGAATGGCCTACTCCTGCTCCTATTTCTTATGTTGACAGCCAGGTCCATCTTATCCTCACTTGGTGTGTAACGGTCAGGAGAAGGGACCCTGGGGTCAATTTTTTCTTTCGTCCCTTCCCTAACCCAGCGGTACTGAGGCCAAATGTGCCACCCCTAACCGAGATCGTCTGATCCTGAATAGACCAGGGGTCAAAGCCTGGGGTCTTCCTGCCCTTTACGGCTCGGAGACAAAAGCTGCCCCACTCAGCCATCAGGGCCAGTGGTCCACACTGGCAATTAGACCAAAGAGACAGGGGCCATTGGCAGGCAGTCAGTGAGGGGGCAGACACACACACACACACACACACACACATAAACCATAGACACCAGAGGTAGACACACCCATACACCATTGACATTTAACCCGTATGAGCCTCTGTACACGCGGCAGTAACAGTTGTTTATCTTGTAAAAAGCACATTGGATATTTGAAAGAGGTGTGCGGCCTCCCATGGGATATTTAACTTTGTTCTTCTCTCTGGAATCCAACACCATGGACAGTGGACAGAACGTTCGGCCTCTCTCCCATCGCAACATCCTCGACTGTAATCATAATGAAACCAGTCTTTGGCTGGAGCGCGAAACTGGTGACAGTAAATCGTCTGCCCGTTTTAGACGGGACAGTGTAGAGGGAGCTTTACTCTGTATCTAACCCGTGCTGTACCTGCCCTGGGAGTGTTTGATGGGACAGTGTAGAGGGAGCTTTACTCTGTATCTAACCCGTGCTGTACCTGCCCTGGGAGTGTTTGATGGGACAGTGTAGAGGGAGCTTTACTCTGTATCTAACCCATGGTTGTACCTGCCCTGGGAGTATTTGATTGGACAGTGTAGAGGGAGTTTTACTCTGTATCTAACCCGTGCGGTACCTGCTCTGGGAGTGTTTGATGGGACAGTGTAGAGGGAGCTTTACTCTGTATCTACCCCGTGCTGTACCTGCCCTGGGAGTATTTGATTGGACAGTGTAGAGGGAGCTTTACTCTGTATCTAACCCGTGCTGTACCTGCCCTGGGAGTGTTTGATGGGACAGTGTAGAGGGAGCTTTACTCTGTATCTAACCCGTGCTGTACCTGCCCTGGGAGTGTTTGATGGGACAGTGTAGAGGGAGTTTTACTCTGTAACTAACCCATGCGAATGCGGGAGAGGGTCAGTGTAGAGGGAGTGTTAGGCTGTATCTGCCTCCGACTGTCCCTGACCATCAGGCAATTACAGGTGTAAAGGGGAAATGTTCCATTCTAACTCTCACTATTTTTTGTCTCACTCGGAGCCGAGTCGTTGACTGACACTGATGGTGAGCGTTCATTCCAGGAAAGAACAAAGTTGGAAAAAGCCATTCCGCATAGGAGCCTTTCAGATAAAAGCCAGTGATGAGGCCGGTACAGGAGCCCCTGTTCAAATCCTCCCGTGACTGATGTACATTGTCAGGAACAGACTGCTGTATCAGAATCAACTGGCCCACCCCCGGACGAATCAGCGCACTGGCTATCGAGACTGACGAGCAGTCAAAACAGAAAGCTGCGAAAGACCAAGGTCCCCCCACTTCCCAAACCTCAAATGGGAATTTTCCCCACACAGCCTGGTCCAAGAGTTGATCCCGGTGCTAACCGACTCCCTAAATAACACCAAATCCCCTTGAGCTCAGTTGCCACATTGGAACTGGCTACTTTTGAGAAATAGCCACCTAAGGGTGGTGAACGAGAGGTTAGTTGTCCCTTGGCCTGTTAGTGAGCCCTCTCCAGAGCCTTCTCCAGCCATCGCAGTTTGAAGTAACGAGTTTCACCTTTGCCCCCTCCTCGTCCTCATCAGCTGGTGGGCTGGTCCATTCTGTACAATGCAGTCTGACCCTCACATACTCTCCCCCAATCCCACCCAACACCCATTGGCCCCACAAAGCTCTGAAGATGCACACACTGGTCACAAGCTCATGGCACAACAGCAGGACACGGCCCAAAGCAGATTAGCAACTGACACAAAAACATCACGTCTTGTTGTCGTGGAAACTAAGGAGAGCAGGGTCACCGTGTCTGTTAATCTCATTTAACTGGCCGCATAATGTAACAGCAAAATTGGAAAGAAGAACGAGCAATTTGCGTCGGCAACTGTTCCAACGCAGGCCCATCTACAGGAAAACATAGTGTAACGATGTACATCAGATAGGACCCAAACCAATGTCAGCTTACCTCAGATGCTTAGAACAAGCAAATCTGATGACTCATCCCTCCAGGTAACTGTAGCAACCTGCAGTCACCACCCCTTACCTGTAGACCTGAGAGTCTCCCACCTCCAGGTAACTGTAGCAACCTGCAGTCACCACCCCTCACCTGTAGACCTGAGAGTCTCCCACCTCCAGGTAACTGTAGCAACCTGCAGTCACCACCTTGGACCTTGGAAGAGGAGATGTCATTTGGTCAGGGGACTGGGTGCAGTGGGACCCAGACATTAGGATTCAGCTATCCTCTCTCTCTTTCTCTCACATGTAGAGATCCTAAGAAAAATTAATATAGGTAGTTCTACCGAACTATTATTGGGCACAGGCCCATAGCATGACATTGGTCACAAATGGTCATAAATCTCACTCAGCGACGCACATGGACAATTGGTATGGGAAGTGGACCGTGCAGTCGGGGGTGTTTTGACATGGGATAAGGCGTATTGCTGGTGCTGAGAACTTTGCTCCAAATCTAATTTGCGCTTGTTCTATCTATCTGTCCGTCTGTCTATCTATCTAGTATTGCATAATTACAGCCGCAGGGCCAAAAATGGAAAGATATTCCATTCTACTGCTGTAGCATCCCTCTACCCAAGGACCAGAAATAAACCCAAATAATTAATCCACTGAAGTTCTGTGGGTTTTCAGAAACATGCCGGAGCGGGGAAGGGGGGTCAACAGAACACCTCGAGCAAACCAAACCAAACTGAACTCAACCAAGTTTAACAATACAGTAGCTCTTACAGTGTGGACCTGTTGGTGGCATATGGCCTAGGATAGTCTGCCTCAGCACCGCTGGGACATATTGGGAGCACATATCAGGGAATACCCCATAGCCTGTTGTTTTCTGACTGTTGGTTTCGATGGGCTGCCATTGCAGAATTTCTAGTTAGGCTCTTCTGGAAAATCCCCACTATGAAGTATTCACGGTGGTAAAAATGTGGAATTCTCTCCCCCGAAAGGCTGTGGATGCTGGGGGGGGGTCAATTGAAATTTCCAAGACTAAGTTAGGTCGAGGCATAAGGATCAAAGGCGGGTAAATAGAGTTGAGGGACGGATCACCCATGATCTGATTGAATGGCGGAACAGGCTCGAGGGGCTGAATGGCCTCCTGTTCCTATTCCTGTTCAGCTCCAATGAAGGACCAAGCTGTCTTTGATGATTATGTCCAAAATGGTTTGCTGAATTCAAATATGGGGTCTTGGTCACCGGTCCAGTCATTGGAGAAGGGTGGAGAGAAATAGTTTATCTCTTCAAAGTTTTCAAAATAATGGAGAGAGTCCAGGAATCCCATGGGTTCATTACCGAGAAACACCATAGCAACGGTGAATAATTGGCACTGCTGCTAATCTTGGCTCCTCCTCAGCTGTCACTACCCATCATTTTCGCTGCACACCTCGCTTTGGAAGGGATTGGCCACATTGTAAGAAGCCAACTGGCAAATCCAAATAAAATGGCCTCTTCCTGCAACAGGTGCATCATGGGCCTTGAGGTCAGGGGGCAAAAGGCAAATCATAGGACCATAGGAACAGGAGGAGGCCATTCAGCCCCTTGAGCCTGTTCCGCCATTCAATTAGATCATGGCTGATCTGTATCTTGACTCCATCTACCCGCTTTGGTTCCATAACCCTTAATACCCAACAAAAAATCTATCAATCTCAGTTTTGAAGTTTTCAATTGACCCCTAGCCCCAACAGCTTTTTGGGAGGGAGAATTCCAGATTTCCACTCCCCTTTGTGTGAAGAAATGTTTCCTGACATCACCCCTGAACGGCCTAGCTCTAATTTTAAGGTTATGCCCCCTTGTTCTAGACTCTCCCACCAGAGGAAATAGTTTCTCTCTATCTACTCTATCGAATCCTTTAATTATGTTGAACACCTCAATTAGATCACCCCTTAATCTTCTATACTCGAGGGAATACAAGCCGAGTCTCTGCAACCTGTCCTCATAATTTAACCCTTTTAGCCCCGGTATCATTCTGATAGCAAATTGGTCTAGGACTAGAGGCTTATAGTTATAGGTGATCCACATGTAACCTGTGATCAAGGACTTGTCTTTCCATTGAACCACTAGGAACTAGGGACACACACACACACCCCAGACTACAGTCTATGTTGACCCAGCTCAGTCCAGTTTGGCTTTAACGGCTGTTATTCCCCTACTGCACCTCAGAGACACTGGGGAGATGATGGCGGTGCAGACGGGTGTGTTACCTTCGTCACATCACTCTCGATGATTTGAGGAACGCTTGAGACTGGCACGTCAATATAGTCCTGCCCCTCCGTGTACGGCCCAATTTCAACCTCTTCTTCATAGAGAGCTGGGTCTGTCGGATCCTAGACCGGATCGTAATGGGAGAAGAGTGCGTTAGTGCGTTAAGCCTCCCCAGAACAAGAAGGAGGACGACAGCAACAAAAGGAAAAAACAAACAAACAGGCAGTGCCATGAGGATCATTATCACGAGGATAATGGATCGCAGGAGCGAGACAGTGAAAATGGAGGCGGTCCATGAGAAGGAGAGAACGAGTGGGTGAATGATAGGATGAGGTGACAGGATTATGCCAAATCTTTCCCGTAGCCTCCCAAGAGGAAAGATCTGGATAATGGCCTCTCGGGTTGCAATTCTACCTGCTGGAACCCACTCAATCGGGTCTTCTGCTTCACGATGGTTTTAGCGGCGGCTTTGACTGCAGCGGGTCTCGGTTTGGCCACTTTTACCGCGGGGTTCCGGAGCGCGGCCAGCTTGACCGAGGCGGGCTTCGGGGGGGACGGCACTTTTTTAAGGGCCCCGCTGGCCTTGGAGGGTTTGCCTTTTGCTTTGCCGGGGCCGTTTGCCCCCTGCTTTCGTCCGTTGGCTTTCCCTTTCTGGCAGATGGTGATGAAAGATGGGATGGAAAAAAACATGAAAAAGAGAAGAGGAAGAATGGACAATGACCAATGACATGAAATGAAATGATGAGACAAATGGCAGCTGTGACACTTGATGGCTGTCAGAGTCCACTGATCTGGGCTTTGACTTTGTAGGGTGAGCACCAGGCCCGAACACCGATAAGACCATTCCCATTGCAAAACGATAGATGTTAATCACCTCTGCCCGTCAATAAATCCAAAACTCATGTCCCGCATCATCAGCATCCAAAAGAACGGACCCCCATCTTTATCCATTTTCACAAAAGAGCGGCAGCACCTCGGTCCATTTTTTAAAATCTTTGCAACTAAATTGTACGGTCGGAATTTTTAGATGGGTTTGTGTTTCCTTGAGGAAGCCATTACTGACTGTGCTCATCTCCCCCACGATCAGCTTCTATTCTCTGGTGGAGATAGGACCAATCTGCTCCGTTAAAAGGCTTTCCTCTGGAGAAGGGTACCCATTCTTTTCACTACAGCTCTCGTGAACCGCCTTCGGAGATGTTTCCAGGTTAAAGGCGCTACTGCCAATGCAAGTTGTTGTGGTTAAGCCATCTTTAGTTACTTCCCCACTCGATGGTCTGTGTTCACCACTCGCACTGTGCAGGAGCTCCTGACGTCAGTTCCAAATTTGCCTCGTCTCCCCTTCTCCAACTTAACCTGAATGAGTGCTTCAGAATTACCCTTCTTACCGAGCTTTCTATCCAGTGGGCTGAGTGGATGAATCTCTCTCTATCTCCCTCCCTTTCTCTCTCTCTCACACACTGTCTCAGTCTCAGTTTCTCTCGCTCCTTCTCTCTGACATCTATATCCCCCAGTTCCTTCCCCCACCCCCTCCCCTATACCCCACCATCCCCACCCCCCACCCCCCCCCCCCATAGTCTTATGAATGTCGAGGTCTGGTGCTGTAAACAAACGCTAAAACATGAAGGCGATCGATGATGTTAAGCAGAGATGGCAGCAGATGGCAGTAGACAACTTTTGACACACAACATCTGGAACACACACTGGGACATGCCTGGTGCACCTCCCTCCTCCTTTTACCTGCCCTGAATCAGCTTTCTCAACAGCTGCCTCTGTCACTTTCACGGTGGGTGGAGCTGCTGTGTGAAACTCATCGTAATAGTCATAATACTCGTAATCTTCATCATAGTACTACGGGTGAGAAAGGCAGAGACAGAAGGCAAAAAACAAAACACAGCAGAGACTGTTAATCAAAGCAGAAATTAAGAGATTTTCACAAATTTCTGTTCATGTTGGATAATAAGGATTTCGTTTTTAAATCGCTTTTCTGAAAACACAAACCAGCCATGAAGAATGTGAGAGGCCTGGTCATTGTTAGCTACACTGAGTGAGGCATTCATGGTCGAATAAGACCTGGCCGAAAAGATGAGATAACCGTTAAGATTCATGGGGTCTGGTCGTCCTCATTCTACATCAAAGTCCACCCACAGTTCTTAAAATGGACATTTATGTTTGTACCAGAACTGGTCCCCGATGGTCCCACCAGGACTGGTCCCCGATGGTCCCACCAGGACTGGTCCCCGATGGTCCCACCAGGACTGGTCCCCGATGGTCCCATCAGAACTGGTCCCCGATGGTCCCACCAGAACTGGTCCCCGATGGTCCCACCAGGACTGGTCCCTAATGGTCCCACCAGGACTGGTCCCCGATGGTCCCATCAGAACTGGTCCCCGATGGTCCCATCAGAACTGGTACCCGATGGTCCCACCAGGACTGGTCCCCGATGGTCCCACCAGGACTGGTCCCCGATGGTGCTACCAGAACTGGTCCCCGATGGTCGCACCAGGACTGGTTCCCGATGGTCCCACCAGGACTGGTCCCCGATGGTCCCACCAGAACTGGTCCCCGATGGTGCTACCAGAACTGGTCCCTAATGGTCCTACCAGAACTGGTCCCCGATGGTCCCACCAGGACTGGTCCCCGATGGTCCCACCAGAACTGGTCCCCGATGGTCCCACCAGAACTGGTCCCCGATGGTGCTACCAGAACTGGTCCCCGATGGTCCCACCAGGACTGGTCCCCAATGGTCCCACCAGGACTGGTCCCCGATGGTGCTACCAGAACTGGTCCCTAATGGTCCTACCAGGACTGGTCCCCGATGGTCCCACCAGGACTGGTCTCCAATGGTCCCACCAGGACTGGTCCCCGATGGTCCTACCAGGACTGGTCCCTAATGGTCCTACCAGGGCTGGTCCACAATGGTCCCACCAGGACTGGTTCCCGATGGTCCTACCAGGACTGGTCCCTAATGGTCCTACCAGGGCTGGTCCACAATGGTCCCACCAGAACTGGTCCCCGATGGTCCCACCAGGACTGGTCCCCGATGGTCCCACCAGGACTGGTCCCCGATGGTCCCACCAGAAATGGTCCCCGATGGTCCCACCAGAAATGGTCCCCGATGGTCCCACCAGGACTGGTCCCCGATGGTCCCACCAGAACTCGTCCCCGATGGTCCCACCAGAACTGGTCCCCAATAGTCCCACCAGGACTGGTCCCCAATAGTCCCACCAGAACTGGTCCCCGATGGTCCCACCAGGACTGGTCCCCAATAGTCCTACCAGGACTGGTCCCCAATAGTCCCACCAGAACTGGTCCCCGATGGTCCCACCAGGACTGGTCCCCAATAGTCCTACCAGGACTGGTCCCCAATAGTCCTACCAGGACTGGTCCCTAATAGTCCTACCAGGACTGGTCCCCAATAGTCCTACCAGGACTGGTCCCCAATAGTCCTACCAGGACTGGTCCCTAATAGTCCTACCAGGACTGGTCCCTAATAGTCCTACCAGGACTGGTCCCCGATGGTCCCACCAGGACTGGTCCCCGATGGTCCCACCAGAATTGGTCCCCGTTGGTCCCACCAGAACTGGTCTCCAATGGTCCTACGAGAACTGGTCCCTAATGGTCCCACCAGAACTGGTCTCCAATGGTCCTACCAGGACTGGTCCCCAATGGTCCTACCAGGACTGGTCTCCAATGGTCCTACCAGAACCGGTTCCCAATGGTCCTACGAGAACTGGTCCCTAATGGTCCTACCAGGACTGGTCTCCAATGGTCCTACCAGAACTGGTCCCTGATGGTCCCACCAGGACTGGTCCCCGTTGGTCCTACCAGAACTGGTCCCTGGTAACTGTTTAAGGACAAGTCCCTGGTGGGCCTACCAGAGCTGGCTCCTGATGGCCCTGCAGGGATTGGCCTTTGACAGTTCTTCAAAAAAATAGTCAACTGTTGGTCCTGCTGGGATTGGCCCTTTATGGTTCTTCAAAAAAAATGGTCAACTGTTGGTCCTGCTGGGATTGGCCCTTTCTGGTTCTTCAAAAAAATAGTCAACTGGTGGTCCTGCTGGGATTGGTCTTCGACAGTTCATCAAAAATGGTCAACTGTTGGTCCTGGTAATGCTGGATTTGTGCACAATGGAATCTCAGGCCTGGTTGGCTTGCCCTAGTTAGATCCGGTATATGGATATTAATTCCGGTCGACAGAGGTACACCATCCAATGGAGCAGAACTGGAGGTCCTGCCTTAGAATGGAGTCAAATTAACACCTTCGTCCCAGCACAGAATGGACATGGGGTCTTCAACAGGGCCCAGCATTAATGTTCCAGGTGCGAAGAGAGGGCCATGATCTCACAGGGAGGACATGAACAAAAACCGTTGGCGATGAATCTCTTAATTTGCCGTGTGTAATCACAGACTGGCCATGGAGTTGTGTTACATTCCTCTTTAATATTCTTGACGACAAGAGTTACTAAAGCTGCCAGAAAATCAACACCGGAGGTGGGGGGAGGGGGGGTCTTTGTACCAGGCTCCGATTGCATTCATCTGTCAGTTTAGCGTACGGGCCATCGTTACAAAAACTGCAGTGAGGGGTGGGGGCGGCTCCCACCCACCACTCCGACTCACCAGTCCGCTCTATTGGAAAGTGTGTTGACGGCAGTGTTTGCACAGCTGCCCACATCTGGAAGTTGACGAACCGTGTCCAACTGCTTTTTACATTTTATAAAGGAGACAGATGTTCCCAATCTGCCCGGTCAAGAGGCCACATCGAGTTTAAAGCACAGAAACGGGCCATTCGGCCCAACTGGTCTATGCTGGCATTTATGCTCCACATGCACCTCCCCCCTCCCCACTTCATCTCACCCTATCAGCATATCCTTCTATTCCTTTCTCCCTCATGTGTTTATCTAGTTTCCCCTTAAATGCATCTATGCGACTCACCTCAACTACTCCTTGTGGTAGCGAGTTCCACATTCTCATCACTCTCTGGGTGAAGAATTTTCTCCTGAATTCTGTATTGGATTTATTAGTGACTATCTCATATTTATGGCCCCTAGTTCTGGTCTCCCCCACAAGTGGAAACATTTTCTCTACGTCTACCCTATCAAACCCTTTCATAATCTTAAAGACCTCCATCAGGTCACCCCTCAGCCTCCCTTCTCTAGAGAAAAGAGCCCCAGTCTGCTCAGCCTTTCCTGATAAGTATATCCTCCCAGTTCCAGTTGAGACAAGATCCGTGAAACATCAAAAAGGTGAAGCTCCCCCCAACACGGACCAGACGGTGAGGTGGAGAATGTTCCAGATACTGGAGCCACACACACTGTTCAATATGGCGGACAAGGTGAATTTGTTCGGAGACCGGGGTGTGCAGCAGTAAAGGAGGAGAAGCCGGGGTCGGTGGATGGAGTGGGATGAACCGGGCTGTCACAGTGCTGAGCGTAGCCGCTTACTCTGGGCTTCATGTAAACAAACGGGAAGGACGATGAGCAAGTCTTGCTGTTTAATGACAGAGGCCCCTCCCGCCTTCGACAAAAGCACTGTCGCCCAACAGTCACCATTTCCTTAAGCATTATTGGGTGTCCACTGTCTCCTATATCTCCCTCTCTCTCTCCCCGCCTCTCTCTCTCTCTCTCTCTCCCCCCACTCTCTCCCCGCCTCCCACCCCCTCTCTCTCCCCACCTATCTCTCTCTCTGCCCCCTCTCTCTTCCCCCCCTCTACCTTCCCCTCTCTCTCTGTCTTCACCCTCTCTCTCTCTTCACCCTCTCTCTTCTTCCTCTCTCTCTATCATCACCCTCTCTCTCTCTCTTCCCCCTCTCTCTCTCTTCCCCCTCTCTCTCTCTTCCCCCTCTCTCTCTCTTCCCCCCTCTCTCTCTCTTCCCCCCTCTCTCTCTCTTCCCCCTCTCTCTCTCTTCCCCCCCTCTCACTCTTCCCTCTCTCTCTCCCCCCTCTCTCTCTCCCCCCTCTCTCTCTATTCGCCCTATCTCTCTTCCCCCCCTCTCTCTCTATCTACTCCCCTCTGTCATTATCTCCCTCCTCTCTCCCTCTATCTAACCCCCTCTATCACTCCCTCCCTCCCACCATCTCTCCCCTCTCTCTCCCCTCTCTCTCCCCTCTCTCTCCCCTCCCCCTTTCTTGCCCTCTCTCTTTCCCCCTCCCTCTCTTTCTTTCTCTCGCTCTCTCCCCCCATATGTATCTCCCTCTCCATCTCCCCGTCTCTCCCTCTCCGTCTCTCCTTTTTGTGTGTGTGTCCCTCTCTCTCTCCCTCTCCCTCTCTCCTTCTGTGTGTGTTCTCTCGCTCTCTCTCTCTCCCTCTCGCTCTGTCTCTTTCCGCTGCACTTATTAATACAGCACAGCAAAATCAGTAAATCAAACACAAAACCCTTGGGTGCTGCTGGTTCCAAAGTCTCAGGTTGGATGCCCGGCCTGTGCCAAGTCAGCTGGTCTCAGCAGGGGGGTGGGGGGAGCAGGCAGTGCCCCTGGTTTAGGGGAAGGGAAGAACGACCCAGGATAGGGTCGGCTCCTGGGACTGAGCAGCTGGGTGACACGTACCATCCAGATGTGGGGGTGAAGAGGCCCGTGGTGCCCGCCCAGCACACGTGGAGCTGTAGCCCAGAATCAACGAGCGGTTTCGGGAGAGATGGGTCGAGACGGTCAGGTGGAGACCAGGCCTCACGGACCAGTAGGGGGGGAGGGGAGGAGAAGGAGGGCAAAACCACCCGACTCCTAGGAGGTAGGGACACGGACACAACCAATCACCCGACAGGGGTGAAGGCTTAACCTTCATGGGGCCACATCAGTGACAGTCTGCTGGCCCAGACCACCATCCCTTTAAGTGTCCCCTTTAAGAGGCAGAACCGGGAGAGCTTTCAGGGAGGGGAGGGGGAGAAAAGAAATACTAAGTCAAAATAAAAAAAGCAGCGGGAAAGAACGGGCTTCGCTCTTTGACAGGTTGTCCATCCCATTCCAGGCGGGAGGGGGTGTACGCTGAGTGTGGAGGCAGATTTTAACCTCGCTCGCCGGGCGGGATCGGGTGGGGGGCTGGTTTTAAGGTCCCGCCCGATATTGAGTTGGACTGAGCGTAAAATCGGGGCGGGGAGTAAAACCAGCGTCGTTCCCCCACCCCGCTCCCAGATCCCCCCCCAGAGATCCCAGCAGGCGTGTTGGGTTAAAATCGCTCCCCTGCGGTTACTATAGAAACGAGAGAGGCCGGGAGAGCGAAAAGGTGGGGGCGCGAAGCCGATTGGTGCAGAGATGAACGTTAGCTTGTTAATAAAGTCACATCCAGAAACTCGGACATCCCGGAGTCTAAATGGCCGACGCAAACGCGCAAAGGCCTCTCTCCCCCCCCCCCGTCAATAGGGGCTTTGGCATCGCCCATTCTCGGCCAACGGCAGGCACGGGCCGGACGCGGTCACTATAAAGGGTTGTTTGCCGGGGGAGGGGGGCGGGGGGAGACTCACTTTCCAATCGGTTTGTTAGTTGCCGACGAATTCGCCGGACGCGCTCAGCACCTGCCCGAAGGCACGCAGACGGTTTATAACACGGCCGGTGTTAGTGGCGTCCAGAGATGGCCGGTTAAAAAGGCTTGAAATGTGCACAGGAGGACGTGCAAGCAGAGCGGACACCCTCCACATGTCGACGGGAGAGGCTGGTTCTCCATCAGCCGAAACGCTCGCTCCGCGCAAAAATAGAGGGCGCGCGGAGACGGGCCCTCTGAAGGGCGGAGGTCTCCCTGCAAGTGGGTCCTCGTTACGAGCAAACCAGAAGAGGAAAACCGGCCCTAGGTTACGCACAGAGGCTGGGCTTTGTAAATCAACCAGCTCACGGCCTCCTGACGGGCTGGAAACAGCTAACCACAGTCTGGTTTGGTACAGGAGCCGCAGAGACTGGTTCCAATCCCCAGTCTGTGCTGGATCTCAGCCTTGGCAATTCTCATACCTCACTCCCAACTGAGCATCAATCTTTCAGGGACCCTGCAACACAGGCGAGGAACAAGCCTGGGCCTTCGGTTTGAGGTGTTCAGGCCGGCCTTTATTGCAGGTTGCCTTCCCTAAAAGGAGAATTTAATAAACCAGTTGGGTTTCTATAACAATCGAACTACTTCAGGGCTATTTTTATGCCCAGATTTTATTTTTGAAATTTTTAATACCATGAGTGGGATTTGAACATAGGTTACTAGGTTAATAGTCCAGTGACATAACCACTACACTACCATTCCCACTGGTTTTGCAGGCCCTCAGTTCCCAATATCAATGGCTGGAGGACACACTGCCCCGGGGTCGGCTGGTATCCGTTGTACACAGGAGGGTGCAAACAGGCGGGCAGGGCTCTCTCACATACTTACATACTCCCTGCCACTGGGTTCCTGACTCTGGGGGTAGTCCGGGAGTGGGGTGTCACAGTCCGGACTGTAGTGCTGGCAATAGTCGTAGGCGGCCTGGGGGTCGGAGGCAATTAACAACTGCTGGATGTCACCCTGAGGAAGAGAGAGAGAGAGAGAGAGGGTTAGGAATGGCCGTGAGAGGGGACGAAGGGCCGTCCTGCAATAAACAGCGAGCTCTCAGGACCCCTGGTGGTCTAGTGGGTAACTGCACCCCTGGTGCAGCACTGAGTCAAACCGAGCAGGAAGACTCAGGAGAGGGGTGTAGTCCAGGTGTACACACAGTGCGAGAGGGCCCAGGTAAAGGGCCATTAATCCAGGTGTACACACAGCATGGGAGGACCCAGGTAAAGGGCCTGTAGTCCAGGTGCATACACAGTGCGGGAGGGCCCAGGTAAAGAGCCTGTAGTCCAGGTGTATTCACAGTGCGGGAGGGCCCAGGTAAAGGGGTATAGTCCAGGTATATACACAGTGTGGGAGAGCCCAGGTAAAGGGGTATAGTCCAGGTATATACACAGTGTGGGAGGGCCCAGGTAAAGAGCCTGTAGTCCAGGTGTATTCACAGTGCGGGAGGGCCCAGGTAAAGGGGTATAGTCCAGGTATATACACAGTGTGGGAGAGCCCAGGTAAAGGGGTATAGTCCAGGTGTACACACAGTGTGGGAGGGCCCAGGTAAAGGGGTATAGTCCAGGTGTACACACAGTGCGGGAGGGCCCAGGTAAAGGGTGTAGTCCAGGTGTATACACAGTGCGGGAGGGCCCAGGTAATGGGGTATAGTCCAGGTGTACACACAGTGTGGGAGAGCCCAGGTAAAGGGGTATAGTCCAGGTGTATACACAGTGCGGGAGGGCCCAGGTAAAGGGTGTAGTCCAGGTGTATACACAGTGCGGGAGGGCCCAGGTAAAGGGGTATAGTCCAGGTGTACACACAGTGCGGGAGGGCCCAGGTAGAGGGGTGTAGTCCAGGTGTACACACAGTGCGGGAGGGCCCAGGTAAAGGGGTATAGTCCAGGTGTATACACAGTGTGGGAGGGCCCAGGTAAAGGGGCATAGTCCAGGTGTACACACAGTGCGGAAGGGCCCAGGTAAAGGGGTATAGTCCAGGTGTACACACAGTGTGGGAGAGCCCAGGTAGAGGGGTATAGTCCAGGTGTACACACAGTGCGGGAGGGCCCAGGTAAAGGGTGTAGTCCAGGTGTACACACAGTGCGGGAGAGCCCAGGTAAAGGGTGTAGTCCAGGTGTATACACAGTGCGGGAGGGCCCAGGTAAAGGGGTATAGTCCAGGTGTATACACAGTGCGGGAGGGCCCAGGTAAAGGGGTATAGTCCAGGTGTATACACAGTGTGGGAGGGCCCACGTAAAGGGGTGTAGTCCAGGTGTACACACAGTGCGGGAGGGCCCAGGTAAAGGGGTATAGTCCAGGTGTATACACAGTGCGGGAGGGCCCAGGTAAAGGGTGTAGTCCAGGTGTATACACAGTGTGAGAGGGCCCAGGTAAAGGGGTATAGTCCAGGTGTACACACAGTGTGGGAGAGCCCAGGTAGAGGGGTATAGTCCAGGTGTACACACAGTGCGGGAGGGCCCAGGTAAAGGGGTATAGTCCAGGTGTATACACAGTGCGGGAGGGCCCAGGTAAAGGGGTATAGTCCAGGTGTATACACAGTGTGGGAGGGCCCACGTAAAGGGGTATAGTCCAGGTGTATACACAGTGTGGGAGGGCCCACGTAAAGGGGTATAGTCCAGGTGTATACACAGTGTGGGAGGGCCCAGGTAAAGGGGTATAGTCCAGGTGTACACACAGTGTGGGAGAGCCCAGGTAGAGGGGTATAGTCCAGGTGTACACACAGTGCGGGAGGGCCCAGGTAAAGGGGTATAGTCCAGGTGTATACACAGTGCGGGAGGGCCCAGGTAAAGGGGTATAGTCCAGGTGTATACACAGTGTGGGAGGGCCCACGTAAAGGGGTATAGTCCAGGTGTATACACAGTGTGGGAGGGCCCACGTAAAGGGGTATAGTCCAGGTGTATACACAGTGTGGGAGGGCCCAGGTAAAGGGCCTGTAGACCAGGTGTATACACAGTGTGGGAGGGCCCAGGTAAAGGGGTGTAGTCCAGGTGTATACACGGTGCGGGAGGGCCCAGGTAAAGGGGTATAGTCCAGGTGTATACACAGTGTGGGAGGGCCCAGGTAAAGGGCCTGTAGACCAGGTGTATACACAGTGTGGGAGGGCCCAGGTAAAGGGCCTGTAGACCAGGTGTATACACAGTGTGGGAGGGCCCAGGTAAAGGGGTGTAGTCCAGGTGTATACACGGTGCGGGAGGGCCCAGGTAAAGGGGTATAGTCCAGGTGTATACACGGTGCGGGAGGGCCCAGGTAAAGGGGTATAGTCCAGGTGTATACACGGTGCGGGAGGGCCCAGGTAAAGGGGTATAGTCCAGGTGTATACACAGTGTGGGAGGGCCCAGGTAAAGGGGTATAGTCCAGGTGTATACACAGTGTGGGAGGGCCCAGGTAAAGGGGTATAGTCCAGGTGTATACACAGTGTGGGAGGGCCCAGGTAAAGGGCCTGTAGACCAGGTGTATACACGGTGCGGGAGGGCCCAGGTAAAGGGGTATAGTCCAGGTGTTTTTTTAAATTTGAAAATATACTTTATCTTATAGAATTTAAAGATACACACAGTTCAATGTAAATATCACAATTCCAAACCAGCACAATTCAAACCAATACATTACACATCGCACACAATACAATCTCAATATTACAATTTAAAACACAGTATTTCTTATGATTCAAAGTGAAATGGCCTCACACGGTGGCCTTTCCCCATAGAGCCTTTGCGTAGGCCGCACCTCGCCTCAGTGCGTCCCGCAGCACGTACTCCTGGACCTTGGAGTGTGCCAGTCGGCAGCACTCGGCCGTGGACAGCTCCATCAGCTGGAAGACCAGCAGGTTTCGGACGGACCAAAGGGCCTCCTTCCCCGAGTCGATGGTCTTCCAGCCACAGGTTATATCTGCCTCGGTGTGCGTCCCGGGGAACGGCCCGTAGAGCACAGCGTCCTGTGTTACTGAGCTGTTGGGGATGAACCGAGACAGATACCAATGTATCTCTCTCCACAACCTCTGCAGTCCATCAGGAGGTGGACAACAGTCTCCTCCCCACCACTGCCTCGAGGGCAGCTGGAAGACCCAAGTAAAGGGGCTGTAGTCCAGTTGTATACTCAGTGCTGATGGAGCCTGATTCGGCCTCTATTTAAGCCAGCGTTGCCAACTCTGGTCGGACGTATTCCAGGAGGTTTTACCAAAAGACGTCCCGCCTCCAACCACCTCACGATATGTCCTTCCTCTTCATTACCCAATTGGACAATTCTTGACCGTCAGTCAAATAGCCTCTTTTCCCGTCTCCAATACCTTCGCAATTAATGAGCCAAAGTGTTGAAGGAAGAGACCATTTTTTTTTTAATGAGTTCTTGCCCGGGTTGCACAGAGCAGGAGATCAATCTTTAACTCCTGGAGACTCCAAGACATAAGAACATAAGAAATAGGAACGTGAAGTAACAGGCAGGGTGGATAAAGGGGAACCAATGGATGCAGTATATTTCCAAAAGGCATTCGATAAGGTGCCACATAAAAGGTTACTGCACTAGATAAGAGCCCATGGTGCTGGAGGTAATATACTGGCATGGATAGAGGATTGGCTAACTAACAGAAAACAAAGAGTCGGGATAAAAGGGTCATTCTCAAAATGGCAATCTGTAAGGCCACAGCTGGAGTATTGTGCGCAGTTCTGGTCACCACATTACAGGAAGGACGTAATTGCTCTGGAGAGAGTGCAGAGAAGATTTACAAGAATGTTGCCAGGGCTTGAAAATTGCAGCTACGAGGAGAGATTGGATAGGCTGGGATTGTTTTCCTTGGAGCAGAGGAGGCTGAGGGGTGACTTGATTGAGGTGTACAAAATTATGAGGGGCCCAGAGAGAGTAGACAGGAAGCACCTGTTCCCTCTAGCGGAGAGTTCAAGAACTAGAGGACATAGATTTAAGCTGATTGGCGGAAGGATTAGAGGGGACATGAGGAGAAACTTTTTTACCCAGAGGGTGGTGGGTGTATGGAATTCGCTGCCCGAATTGGTGGTAGAGGCAGGGACCCTCAACTCTTTTAAAAAGTACCTGGACCTGCACCTAAAGTGCTGTAAGCTGCAGGGCTACGGACCTGGTGCTGGAAGATGGGATTAGAATGGGCACCCGGTTGTTCTTCGAGCCGGCGCGGACACGATGGGCCGAATGGCCCCATTCTGTGCTGTATCTTTTCTATGGTTCTATGTAACTAGTGGGGTGCCGCAGGGATCAGTGCTTGGGCCTCAACTATTTACAATCTATATTAATGACTTGGATGAAGGGACCAAGTGTATTGTGGCCAAATTTGATGACGATACAAAGACAGGTGGAAAAGCAAGTTGCGAGGAGGACACAAAGGGGGTGATTTTAAACCCCCAAGAACGGGTGGGTTGGGGACGGGCGGGAGTTGAAAATAGTTGGGTTTTTTTGGGTCGCAACTGCAAAATTTTCGGACTTTGCATTCCCAGTGGGAAGCCTGGGCTTTTACGTGCCGACGTTAAACCCGGAAATAAAGCCGGGTTGGGGTCACGACCCAAAAAACAACTATTTTCAACTCCCACCTGACCCCAACCCACCCGTTCTTGGGGGTTAAAATCACCCCCAAAGTGTCTGCAAAGGGATATTGACAGGTTAAGCGAATGGGCAAAAATTTGGCAGATGGAATATAATGTGGGAAAATGTGAAGTCATCCACTTTGGGAGGAAAAATAAAAAAGCAAAATATTATTTGAATGGAGAAATACTACAAAATGCTGCAGTACAGAGGGATCTGGGTGTCCTCGTACATGAAACACAAAAAGTCAACACACAGGTGGCAGCAGGTAAATTTTTGATCAGCAAGGGAGTCAAAGGATATGGGGAAAAGGCGGGGAAGTGGAGTTGAGGTAAAAATCAGATCAGCCATGATCCTATCGAATGGCGGAGCAGGCTCGAAGGGCCAAATGGCCTACTCCTGCTCCTATCTCTTATGGTCTTATACGGTCCCTCGAGCCTGCTCCGCAATTCAGTAAGATCATCTTCGACCTCAACTCCACTTTCCTGCCCAATCCCCATATCCCTTGATTCTCTTAGTGTCCAAAACTCAACGACTGAGCATCCACAGCCCTCTGGGGTGGAGAATTCCAAAGATTCACAACCCTCTGAGTGAAGAAATTTCTCCTCATCTCAGTCTTAAATGGCCGACCCCTTATCCTGAGACTATGCCCCCTAGTTCTAGACTCTCCAGGCAGGGGAAACAACCTCTCAGCATCTACCCTGTCAAGCTCTCTCAGAATCGTATATGTTTCAATGAGATCACCTCTCATTCTTCTAAGTTCCAGAGAGTTAAGGCTCATTCTGCTCAATCTCTCCTCATAAGACAACCCTCTCATCCCAGGAATTAATCTAATGAACCTTTGTTGAACCACCTCCAAGGCAAGTACATCCTTCCTTAGGTAAGGAGACAAAAACTGTACGCAGGACTCCAATTCTGGAGAGCTGGTGACCCTAACTAAAGCTGGTTTCCCTTCTCTGCACCCCCCACCCACCCTCGCAGCCCGTCCTTTCGGGAGGGCACTGACTCATTTGCAAGGGCAATAGGACCCTTCCCCGTGGGCAGAATCCTGCTCCTGCACGCCCCAGTCTTTAATCAAAGTGTAGGGAAGGAGCATCAGAGTGACAGAGAAGCGGAAATCCCCGGTCGCGACGTCCGCTGGCTATTCCAGCGTGGGCGGCATCACAGTCCAAGCCCAGTCCCCTCCCCGCCTGCCAGTTACGGGCACTTTCCAGCAGAGAGCGACGCTGGGCCCGGGGGGACGCTCCTGGCTCCTCTCCCCCTCCTCCAGCCCAGGGACACGGAGGAGGCCAATCCTCAACACCCTGGGCTACCGATTCACCCGGGCTGCGGGGCTTCTCCGACGAGGGGAGTGCAGTCGCTGCTGCGAGGCAGGAAACGCGGCAAATTTACGCACAGCAAGATCCCACAAACAGCACTGTCATCAATGATGGATTATCTGGGGTCTTCTTTTGAGGCATTGGTCGAATGCCAATGAGCAGTCTACGGTTTACGGTAACCCCAGCGGTAAGCAGTCGAGGTGTGGTTCTCCCGCCTGCTTTACTTGGAAGGCGGGGGGGGGGGGGGAGCAGGGAGGGAGGGAGGGGGGAAAGTGTGGGGGAGGGGAGAGGGGGGGAGGCCTAACGCCTGGTCCAAAAACCCAAGGCTGCATCTCCAGAGGACTGTCTCTCCGCAGAGCGAGCATCGGGGCCGGCTCATGGACACTGGCTCTCACCCGGAAGCTGATTCATCCCAGTCATGAGGGAGCTTAAATCAGAAGCTAAAAGGTTTTACATCCGAACAGTCAGGGCCCTTTGGACCGACTCCAACACACAAGAGTGGGGCTTGGAGCCAAGGAGCAGCAGCTACTGGAGGAGGATCAGGAGACTGACCTCTGCTTGGAGCCAGAGCCAAGTCACATCAGTTGGTACATTCCCCGCCACTCCCTCTTCCCACTAATCCCATGAACATTACAGCAACGTGTCCCGGGATCTAAGCTTTCCGGTTGACCCTCTTGGAGCTAACTGGCAGGGAGGTCCACCTTGGCTGTCTTGGAGGGACATTCCCCTGCTCCTTTGAGCAACAAACTGCTTCCAGACAACACGAGACTCCCAGACAAGGGGCCCCCTGCTGGCTGCCTGACCTCAGCGACCCACGGTTGCTATGGCACAAGAGGTTTCGTGTTTTCATGCAGAGCAGGGTTCAGTGTGGGATTGGGAATTACGTCATCCCACAGACACAGTGAGTTCTTCCCTTAGTCGTCCCCGAATTGGAGGGTTTTCTGCCCTTGTATGTCACTGAGCCAAAGAATAAGGTCCGAGCTTCCGCCCGTGGTCCGTACTGAGTTGGCGGGTCTCGTCTGGGACATTGTTGGGGTCGCTAAGGTCGGCCTCAGTGCCCCTTGACGAGAGAGCGGAATCATAAAGAAAAAAACAAAGAATTTCCATCTCTATCGCGTCTTCTATCACCTCAGGACGACCAGAAGCGCTTCGCAGCCAACGAAATAATTTTGAAGTGTAGTCACTATTGTAATGTGGGAAACGCGGCAGCCAATTTGCGCACAGCAAGATCCCACAAACAGCAATCAGATAATGACCAGATCATCTGGGGTTTCCTTTTTTAAGGTGTTGGTTGAGGGATAAATATTGGTCAGAACTCCCCTGCTTTTCTTCGAAATACTGCGTGGGATATTTTGCACCTTGATGGGACAGTGTAGAGGGAGCGTTACTCTGTATCTAACCCGTGCTGTACCTGCCCTGGGAGTGTTTGATGGGACAGTGTAGAGGGAGCTTTACTCCGTATCTAACCCGTGCTGTACCTGCCCTGGGAGTGTTTGATGGGACAGTGTAGAGGGAGCTTTACTCTGTATCTAACCCGTGCTGTACCTGCCCTGGGAGTGTTTGATGGGACAGTGTAGAGGGAGCTATACTCTGTATCTAACCCGTGCTCTACCTGCCCTGGGAGTGTTTGATGGGACAGTGTAGAGGGAGCTTTACTCTGTATCTAACCCGTGCTGTACCTGCCCTGGGAGTGTTTGATGGGACAGTGTAGAGGGAGCTTTACTCTGTATCTAACCCGTGCTGTACCTGCCCTGGGAGTGTTTGATGGGACAGTGTAGAGGGAGCTTTACTCTGTATCTAACCCACGCTGTACCTGCCCTGGGAGTGTTTGATGGGACAGTGTCGAGTGAGCTTTACTCTGTATCTAACCCGTGCTGTACCTGCCCTGGGAGTGTTTGATGGGACAGTGTAGAGGGAGCGTTACTCTGTATCTAACCCGTGCTGTACCTGCCCTGGGAGTGTTTGATGGGACAGTGTAGAGGGAGCTTTACTCTGTATCTAACCCGTGCTGTACCTGCCCTGGGAGTGTTTGATGGGACAGTGTAGAGGGAGCTATACTCTGTATCTAACCCGTGCTCTACCTGCCCTGGGAGTGTTTGATGGGACAGTGTAGAGGGAGCTTTACTCTGTATCTAACCCGTGCTGTACCTGCCCTGGGAGTGTTTGATGGGACAGTGTAGAGGGAGCTTTACTCTGTATCTAACCCGTGCTGTACCTGCCCTGGGAGTGTTTGATGGGACAGTGTAGAGGGAGCTTTACTCTGTATCTAACCCACGCTGTACCTGCCCTGGGAGTGTTTGATGGGACAGTGTCGAGTGAGCTTTACTCTGTATCTAACCCGTGCTGTACCTGCCCTGGGAGTGTTTGATGGGACAGTGTAGAGGGAGCTTTACTCTGTATCTAACCCGTGCTGTACCTGCCCTGGGAGTGTTTGATGGGACAGTGTAGAGGGAGCTTTACTCTGTATCTAACCCGTGCTGTCCCTGCCCTGCGAGTGTTTGATGGGACAGTGTAGAGGGGGCTTTACTCTAGATCAATAGAGATTTTCTTCCCAATCTGCTCTGTGGTTGGAATAAGAAACTTTGGCCGTGTGTTTATGGATGTGGGATTGGAGGGTGAGCTTACATTGACCGTAGAGGGGCCTTGGCATTGCCTACAAGTGCAGCACTTGTTCTGAATCACTCGGCGGGAACTATTTAAGCATGTTCATTGCTTTCTCGGAGATCTCTGCGGCTTTGCAATGTGTTGTGGCCAGGACTGTCCTGCAGATACAACATCAGGTCAGTCGAACAGTTCACGTCTGACTGTGAGGAGTGGAAGGGTGGATGATTTATTTGTCCCTCCCCCGGACCTGAAGATAGTGGGGGTCAATCTTCATCCTACCGCCCGGGTACCAACCACCGCGGATTATCCGCCCGTTATAGAAACAGCCCGAATTTCAGTGCTGTAACGGTTTCTATAACAGGAGGCAGCTTTCACCCCGTCTGTTGAGTTGAAGGTTGACTCTAGTCAATCTTGTTGGGGTACCAGTTCACTGGCGAGCTGCCAGCCACACGCCAATTGGCCGAAAGTTGGGAAAGGTTCTGCTCTCCAGCACTTGTCTCCCCTCACTCCAACAACCAAATGGAAAATAAGCTGAGGTCCAATCAAATTAGCATTGACGTCGATGCTGCAATGCCCCCTTTGCTAACGCTAGGGGTCGCTACAGCTTCACAACTCACTGTCGCCGTCTACTGGCTGCAGTGGAGTACTGCCTCCCGCCAACAGGACTGGGCTCCTCATGAGTCCAGTCAGCTCCCAGTCGTTCGTCCGGAGTAACACTCCCAGCAACGAAAACAACCGCAGGGCTCCACGTAGCATCATTCCTGATTCCCAGAGAGGATCCCAGGAATCGTTCGTCAGCTGCGGATTGCAGACCCGCCCAGGAGACGGGGGAGCTCGCGGGGATCTGGTTTGGAACTGGCAGGGAATGAAGAGTTTCTGGGTGGTTTTCCTGGAAACCAACGGAGGTTCCCCGCCCCCCCACCCCGAGCTCCTTGTCCTTCCCACGGATCGCACGCTAATGAATTGGAGGAAGAAAGCCTGGGGAGAACACTTTGGGCAAACACGATCCCCCTGTCTGTGGGATCTTCCTGTGTGCAAATTGGCTGCTACCCCATTGCAACAGTGGTTACACTTTGAAAAAGCTCCTTATTGGCTGTAAAGTGTTTAGGGAGGTTCTGAAAAGTGCTGTAGAAATACAAGATTGTTCATTTTTCAAGAAGCCTTCAGGTCGTACCTCAAAGACTTCCTCGTCAAGAATCCTGGTTCCGAACACCACAATTCCCTTGGTGTCAACGATGGGTCGGTTACTCCGGGGCAGGGCTTTGGTCAGCATTTTCTTGCAGTCGACAATCATGGTGATTTTCTTCTTCTGGACACTGATAGCGAGTCGATGCCACCTGTCAGTGAGAGAGAGGGAACACAGGGCGGGTCAGTGAGAGAGAGGGAACACAGGGCGGGTCAGTGAGAGAGAGAGAACACAGGGCGGGTCAGTGAGAGAGGGAACACAGGGCAGGTCAGTGAGAGAGAGGGAACACAGGGCGGGTCAGTGAGAGAGAGGGAACACAGGGCGGGTCAGTGAGAGAGAGAACACAGGGCGGGTCAGTGAGAGAGAGGGAACACAGGGCGGGTCAGTGAGAGAGAGAGAACACAGGGCGGGTCAGTGAGAGAGAGAACACAGGGCGGGTCAGTGAGAGAGAGGGAACACAGGGCGGGTCAGTGAGAGAGAGAGAACACAGGGCGGGTCAGTGAGAGAGGGAACACAGGGCGGGTCAGTGAGAGAGGGAACACAGGGCGGGTCAGTGAGAGAGAGGGAACACAGGGCGGGTCAGTGAGAGAGAGGGAACACAGGGCGGGTCAGTGAGAGAGAGGGAACACAGGGCGGGTCAGTGAGAGAGAGGGAACACAGGGCGGGTCAGTGAGAGAGAGGGAACACAGGGCGGGTCAGTGAGAGAGAGGGAACACAGGGCGGGTCAGTGAGAGAGAGAGGGAACACAGGGCGGGTCAGTGAGAGAGGGAACACAGGGCGGGTCAGTGAGAGAAAGAGAACACAGGGCGGGTCAGTGAGAGAGAGGGAACACAGGGCGGGTCAGTGAGAGAGAGGGAACACAGGGCGGGTCAGTGAGAGAGAGGGAACACAGGGCGGGTCAGTGAGAGAGGGAACACAGGGCGGGTCAGTGAGAGAGGGAGGGAACACAGGGCGGGTCAGTGAGAGAGGGAACACAGGGCGGGTCAGTGAGAGAGAGGGAACACAGGGCGGGTCAGTGAGAGAGAGAGAACACAGGGCGGGTCAGTGAGAGAGAGGGAACACAGGGCGGGTCAGTGAGAGAGGGAACACAGGGCGGGTCAGTGAGAGAGAGGGAACACAGGGCGGGTCAGTGAGAGAGAGAGGGAACACAGGGCGGGTCAGTGAGAGAGAGGGAACACAGGGCGGGTCAGTGAGAGAGGGAACACAGGGCGGGTCAGTGAGAGAGGGAACACAGGGCGGGTCAGTGAGAGAGGGAACACAGGGCGGGTCAGTGAGAGAGGGAACACAGGGCGGGTCAGTGAGAGAGAGAACACAGGGCGGGTCAGTGAGAGAGAGGGAACACAGGGCGGGTCAGTGAGAGAGAGGGAACACAGGGCAGGTCAGTGAGAGAGGGAACACAGGGCAGGTCAGTGAGAGAGAGGGAACACAGGGCGGGTCAGTGAGAGAGAGGGAACACAGGGCGGGTCAGTGAGAGAGAGGGAACACAGGGCGGGTCAGTGAGAGAGAGGGAACACAGGGCGGGTCAGTGAGAGAGAGGGAACACAGGGCGGGTCAGTGAGAGAGAAGGAACACAGGGCGGGTCAGTGAGAGAGAGGGAACACAGGGCGGGTCAGTGAGAGAGAGAACACAGGGCGGGTCAGTGAGAGAGAGGGAACACAGGGCGGGTCAGTGAGAGAGAGGGAACACAGGGCGGGTCAGTGTGAGAGGGAACACAGGGCGGGTCAGTGTGAGAGGGAACACAGGGCGGGTCAGTGAGAGAGAGAACACAGGGCGGGTCAGTGAGAGAGAGAACACAGGGCGGGTCAGTGAGAGAGAGAACACAGGGCGGGTCAGTGAGAGAGAGAACACAGGGCGGGTCAGTGAGAGAGAGGGAACACAGGGCGGGTCAGTGAGAGAGAGAACACAGGGCGGGTCAGTGAGAGAGAGGGAACACAGGGCGGGTCAGTGAGAGAGAGGGAACACAGGGCGGGTCAGTGAGAGAGAGGGAACACAGGGCGGGTCAGTGAGAGAGAGGGAACACAGGGCGGGTCAGTGAGAGAGAGGGAACACAGGGCGGGTCAGTGAGAGAGAGAACACAGGGCGGGTCAGTGAGAGAGAGGGAACACAGGGCGGGTCAGTGAGAGAGAGGGAACACAGGGCGGGTCAGTGAGAGAGAGGGAACACAGGGCGGGTCAGTGAGAGAGGGAACACAGGGCGGGTCAGTGTGAGAGGGAACACAGGGCGGGTCAGTGTGAGAGGGAACACAGGGCGGGTCAGTGAGAGAGAGAACACAGGGCGGGTCAGTGAGAGAGAGAACACAGGGCGGGTCAGTGAGAGAGAGAACACAGGGCGGGTCAGTGAGAGAGAGAACACAGGGCGGGTCAGTGAGAGAGAGAACACAGGGCGGGTCAGTGAGAGAGAGAACACAGGGCGGGTCAGTGAGAGAGAGAACACAGGGCGGGTCAGTGAGAGAGAGGGAACACAGGGCGGGTCAGTGAGAGAGAGAACACAGGGCGGGTCAGTGAGAGAGAGAACACAGGGCGGGTCAGTGAGAGAGAGGGAACACAGGGCGGGTCAGTGAGAGAGGGAACACAGGGCGGGTCAGTGAGAGAGGGAACACAGGGCGGGTCAGTGAGAGAGAGAGGGAACACAGGGCGGGTCAGTGAGAGAGAGGGAACACAGGGCGGGTCAGTGAGAGAGAGGGAACACAGGGCGGGTCAGTGAGAGAGAGAACACAGGGCGGGTCAGTGAGAGAGAGAACACAGGGCGGGTCAGTGAGAGAGAGAACACAGGGCGGGTCAGTGAGAGAGAGGGAACACAGGGCGGGTCAGTGAGAGAGAGGGAACACAGGGCGGGTCAGTGAGAGAGAGAACACAGGGCGGGTCAGTGAGAGAGAGAACACAGGGCGGGTCAGTGAGAGAGGGAACACAGGGCGGGTCAGTGAGAGAGGGAACACAGGGCAGGTCAGTGAGAGAGAGAACACAGGGCGGGTCAGTGAGAGAGGGAACACAGGGCGGGTCAGTGAGAGAGAGAACACAGGGGGGGTCAGTGAGAGAGAGAACACAGGGCGTCAGTGAGAGAGGGAACACAGTGGGGGTCAGTGAGAGAGAGGGAACACAGGGCGGGTCAGTGAGAGAGAGGGAACACAGGGCAGGTCAGTGAGAGAGGGGGAACACAGGGCAGGTCAGTGAGAGAGGGAACACAGGGCAGGTCAGTGAGAGAGGGAACACAGGGCGGGTCAGTGAGAGAGGGAACACAGGGCGGGTCAGTGAGAGAGGGAACACAGGGCAGGTCAGTGAGAGAGGGAACACAGGGCGGGTCAGTGAGAGAGGGAACACAGGGCGGGTCAGTGAGAGAGGGAACACAGGGCGGGTCAGTGAGAGAGGGAACACAGGGCGGGTCAGTGAGAGAGAGAGAACACAGGGCGGGTCAGTGAGAGAGAGAGAACACAGTGGGGGTCAGTGAGAGAGGGAACACAGGGCGGGTCAGTGAGAGGGAACACAGGGTGGGTCAGTGAGAGAGGGAACACAGGGCGGGTCAGTGAGAGAGAGAACACAGGGCGGGTCAGTGAGAGAGGGAACACAGGGCGGGTCAGTGAGAGAGAGAGAACACAGGGCGGGTCAGTGAGAGAGGGAACACAGGGCGGGTCAGTGAGAGAGGGAACACAGGGCGGGTCAGTGAGAGAGAGAACACAGGGCGGGTCAGTGAGAGAGAGGGAACACAGGGCGGGTCAGTGAGAGAGGGAACACAGGGCGGGTCAGTGAGAGAGAGGGAACACAGGGCGGGTCAGTGAGAGAGAGGGAACACAGGGCGGGTCAGTGAGAGAGGGAACACAGGGTGGGTCAGTGAGAGAGGGAACACAGGGCGGGTCAGTGAGAGAGGGAACACAGTGCCGGTCACTGAGAGAGGGAACACAGGGCCGGTCACTGAGAGAGGGAACACAGGGCCGGTCACTGAGAGAGGGAACACAGAGCGGACACAAACTGAGAGGAATACACCGACACAGATACAGCCAGGCACACCCGTCGAGAATTAAATTGGGCATGATTTGACCCCGAGCCAGGAAGGGTGCGAGGAGTTCAAATTGTGGACAGGAAACCCGGAATCACAGCTTTCCCAGAGTCTCTACGATTTTGATGTAAGGACGTCTTTTATTTTTTTATTGTCGGTTTGTCGTCCGATCGGCTGGCCTGATTGACAGGCTTATATTTGGCAGGAAAAATAAATAAGCAAAATATTATTTGAACGGAGAAATACTACAAAATGCTGCGGTACAGAGGGATCTGGGTGTCCTCGTACATGAAACACAAAAAGTCAACATACTGGAGCAGCAGGTAATCCGGAAGGCAAACGGAATATTGGCCTTTATTTCTAGGGGGATGGAGTATAAAAGCAGGGAAGTCATGCTACAACTGTACAGGGTGCTGGTGAGACCACACCTGGAGTACTGCATACAGTTCTGGTGCCCTTATTTAAGGAAGGACATACTTGCATTGGAGGCAGTTCAGAGAAGGTTCACTCGGTTGATTCCGGGTATGGAAGGGTTGTCTTATGAGGAAAGATTGAACAGGTTGGGTCTATACTCATTGGAGTTTCGAAGAATGAGAGGAGATCTTATTGAAACATACAAGATTCTGAGGGGACTCGATAGGGTAGATGCTGAGAGGATGTTACCCTCATGGGGGAATCTAAAACTAGGGGGCATAGTCTCAGAATAAGGGGTTGCCCGTTTAAGACGGAAATGAGGAGGAATTTCTTCTCCCAGAGGGTCGTGAATCTTTGGAATTCTTTACCCCAAAAAGCTGTGGAGGCTGAGTCACTGAATACATTCAAGGCTGAGTTAGAGAAATTTTTGATCAGCAAGGATATGGGGAAAGGGCAGGAAAGTGGGGTTGAGGTAAAAATCAGATCAGCCATGATCTCATTGAAGGGCGGAGCAGGCTCGAGGGGCCGAATGGCCCACTCCTGCTCCTATCTCTTATGGTCTTGTGGCTGGTCTCAGACGGACGGGAGAGCAGCCAGGGAGAAAAACTTAAGTCTTCAGGTAAGTTTCTGATTGTGTGGAGACGGGGAGGGGGGGGCATGGGTGGCATGTGGCATTGATTGGCATGGGTGGGCACGGGGACATGGGGGCACCGATGCGCATGGGTGGGCATCGTGGGGGGAGTCAGTCATGGGGGGAGGGATCGGGGGTCAGTCACGGAGTGGGGTGTCAAGATCGGGGGTCATTGCAGGGGGTCTGCGATCGTTGGGGGGATCGGGTGTCATCACAGGGTTCCGCGATCATTGGGTTCCGGGATCAGGGGTCATCGCGGGGGTCTGCACTCGTTGGGGGGGTCGGGGGTCATCGCGGGGGTCTGCACTCGTTGGGGGGGTCGGGGGTCATCACAGGGGTCCGCGATCGTTGGAGGTGTAAGGTGTCATCGTGGGGGTCCGCGATCGTTGGGTGGGGGGCGGTCAGAGATCGGGGGTGGGAGGTCCGCGATCATTGTGGGGTCGCTACAGGTAGGCTCGTTAGGCTGCGGGCCCACAGGCTGTGCCAGAAATGCGGTTCCCTGCAGTTTGAGGCCTTCTCACCTCCCCTCACATGGCGAGAAGGAGAAGACCCGGGAATCCCGGCCCCCAGTGGGTGCAATTGCAAAATCTGTAAAAATGGAGGCTCGCAGCCTCCTTGAAAGGGTTTCGTCACCAACCCACCTCCTGGGAGTGAGTTGGTTGCCTGCCCCTCGTCCCACCCCGGTGAAAACCAGAAAACGCCGGTTGGAGACGGGTCTGAAATGGTTGTGATTTTCAATGACCCCCCTCCCCCAACCCACCCATTTTTCAATGTTGAAATCGTGCCCATAGAAACAGACAGACACGTAGAGAAATATACAGACATAGTTACAGACAGACACACAGAGAAATATACCGACATAAAAACAGACAGACACAGAAAAATACAGACAGAGAAACAGACAGTTACACAGAGAAATATACAGACATGGAAACAGACACGTAGAGAAATATACAGACATAGAAACAGACAGACACACAGAGAAATATACCGACATAAAAACAGACAGACACAGAGAAAAATACAGACACAGAAACAGACAGACACACAGAGCAATATACCGAAACAGAATCAGAAAGACACACAGAGAAATACATAGACATAGAAACAGACAGACACACATGTAGAGAAAGACATAGATATAGAAACAGACACACATAGAGAGATATACAAACATACAAACAGACAGACACAGAGATAAATACAGAAGCAGAAACAGAAAGATGCACACGTAGAGAAATACATAGACACAGAAACAGCCAGATAGAAACGTAGAGAAATTTACAGATACAGAAAAATACAGACACAAATGTCGAGGAATAAACAGACACAGAAATACAGACACCTAGAGGATTACAGAGACATGGAAACAGAGACACACACACACGGAAATACACAGAAACAGATATAGTGAGACACTCTCGTAGGGAAATATAGAGATACAGAAACAGACAGACATAAAGAGAGAAATATACAGATATAGAAATAGACAAACACATATGTACAGCAATAAACAAAAATAGAAACAGGCAGAAACACCTGTAGAGAAATGCATATACACAGAAAAAAAGGGACAAACACATAACAAATTACACAGATAGAGATACAGACAGACACAAACATAGAGAAATACTCAGGTACAGAAACAGACAGATACACATGAAGAAAAATATACAAACATAGAAACAGACAGACATGTAGAGAGAATACATAAACATAGAAACAGAAAGACACGTAGAGAAATACACAGATATAGAAACAGACACACATGTAGAGAAATACACGGACACTGAAACAGACAGACACACAAGTAGAGAAATACATAGAATTAGACAGACACACAGGGGAAAACACAGACACAGAAACAGTCGGATACACACGTAGATAAAGAAACAAACATTCAAATGGACAGGTACAAACAGAGAAATATACAGAAGCGGAAATAGAAAGATGCACACATGGAGAAATACACAAACATAGAAACAGACGGTCACATAGGGATATATAGAGATACATAGGGATATATAGAGATATCAAAACAGAAAGATACGCATGTAGAGAAATACACAGACACACAGAAAAATATATAGCCAGAAGAACGGACAGACACACATGTAAGGAAATACACAAAAACAGAAACAGACAGACACACATGTAGAGAAATAAGCAAACATAGAAACAGACAAACACACACGTAGGGAAATATACAGGCTCTGAAACAGATGGACATACGTAAAGAAATATACAGACATAGAAACACATAGAGACATGGAGATAAATATACAGATATAGAAGCAGACAAACACACATGTAGAGAAATACACAGCCATCGAAACAGACAGACAGACATAAAAAATACACAACCGTAGAGTCAGACACACACACACACATAGAGAAATATAGGAACATACAAACAGACAGACACACAGGTAGAGAAATGTACAGATACAGAAACAGGCAGATGAACACACAGAAATTACACAGACACAGAAGTAGATAGACACATAGGGAAATATACAGACATCAAAACAGACAGACACGCATGTAGAAACATACAGATATGGAAACAGACAGACCACACGCAGAGAAATATACAGACACAGAAACGGACAGACACACACATGGAGAAATACATGGACACAGAAACAGAGAGACATAGCGAAATATACAGATACAGAAACAGCCAGAGACGCACAGAGAAATATTCAAAAATAGAAACAGAATGGCACACAGAAAAATGCATAGCCATAGAAACAGACAGATACACACGTAGAGAAATACACAGACATAGAAACACACAGGCACACACGTAGAGAGATACACAGACATGGAAACACACAGACACACACGTAGAGAAATACACAGACATAGAAACACATCAAAGACAGACACAGAGAAATAAACAGCCACAGCTCAGACACACACCCACGTTAAGAATTACACAAACATACAAATGGACAGACACAAACAAAGAAATATGCAGATAAAGAAAATGACAGATACAAACAGAGAAATACACAGATACAGAAACAGACGGACACTCACAGAGAAATGCACAGGCATAAAAACAGACAGACACAGGGAAATATACAGACATCGGAACAGACACATGCGTAGAGAAATACAGACAGAAACACACGTAGAGAAATACACAGATATAGAAACAGGCAGACACACATGTAGAGAAGTACATAAAAATAGAAAAAGACAGACACACACATCGGGAAATATACAGACACAGAAACATACCGACACACACATAGAGAAATACACAGATATAGAAACATATACGAACATACAAACGGACAGGCACAAACGGGGAAATATACAGAAACGGAAACTGAAGGATGTACATGTGGAGAAACAGACTGAAACAGGAACAGAAACAGTCAGACTCACACGTAGAGAAATACCGAGACATGGAAACAGACACACACACACAAACAGAAATACACAGAAACAGATAAAGTGTGACACACACACAGAGAAACACACAGATAGAGAAAATGCCAGAGACACAGAGAAAAATACGAAGACATAGAAACAGACAGACTCACATGTAGAGAAATACACGACGTAGAACAGACAGACAGACACACACGTACAGAAATACACAGAAATAGAAGCTGACAGACACACATATGGAGAAATACATAAACATTTAAACAGACAGACAAACACGTAGAGAAATAAACACACATAGAAACAGACAGATACACATGTAGGGATATATAGAGACCATCGAAACAGACAGACACGCACAGAGAAATACACAGAGACAGAAACAGACAGACTGACATGTAGAGAAATATACAGTCAATGAAATAGACAGACATTGAGAAATATACAAACGTAGAAACAGACAGATGCACAGAGAAATACAGATATAGAAACAGACAGACACACACGTAGATAAATACTCTGACACAGAAACAGACACACACACGCAGCGAAATACACAGACAGATCATACACAAATGTAGAGAAATACACAGATATTGAAACAGATGGACACACGCATTGAGAAATGCACAGACGTAGAAACAGATAGACACAGAGGGAAATATACAGACATCGGAACAGACACACGGGTAGAGAACAATAGAGACACAGAAACACACAGACACACACATCGAGAAATACACAGATATAGAAACAGACTGACACTAACTTATAGAGAAATATACAGACCTACAAAGAGACAGACAAACATGTAGAGACATACATAAAAATAGGAAAAGACAGACACGCACACATCAGGAAATATACAGACACAGAAACAGACAGACACACACGTAGAGAAATACACAGACATAGAAATGGACAGATACATGTTCAGAAATATACCAACATAGAAACGGACAGATACACAGAAATACACAGACATAGAAACAGACAGACACACACAGAGAAATAAACAGCCACAGCTCAGACCCACACCCACGTTGAGAATTACACAAACATACAAATGGACAGACACAAACAAATATGCAGATAAAGAAAATGACAGAAATAAACAGAGAGAAATACACAGATACAGAAACAGACGGACACGCACAGAGAAATGCACAGGCATAGAAACAGACAGACACAGAGGGAAATATACAGACATCGGAACAGGCACATGCGTAGAGAAATACAGAGACACAGAAACACGTAGAGAAATACACAGATATAGAAACAGGCAGACACACACGTAGAGAAATACACAAACATAGGAAAAGACAGACAAACACATCGGGAAATATACAGACACAGAAACATACAGACACATGTAGAGGAATACACAGACATAGAGAAAGACCCACACACACGTAGGAAAATATACGAACATACAAATGGACAGGCACAATCAGGGAAATATACAGAAACAGAAACTGAAGAATGTACATGTGGAGAAACGGACTGAAACAGGAACAGAAAGAGTCAGACTCACGTAGAGAAATACCGAGACATGGAAACAGATGCACACACACGAATAGAAATACACAGAAACAGATACAGTGTGATACACACAGAGAAATACACAGATACAGAAAAACACAGACACACACGTAGAGAAATATACAGGTAGAGACACAGACAGACTTACACATAGCAAAATACACAGACATAGAACAGACAGACACACAGAGAGAGATACACAAACATAGAATCAGACAGGCACGTGGGGCAATACATCGACAAAGAAAGACAGACACAAACCTACAGCAATACACAGACATAGAAGCTGATAGACACACAGAGAAATACATAAACATTTAAACAGACAGACAAACACGTAGAGAAATAAACAATAGAAACAGACAGACACACAGGTAGAGAAATACACAGATATAGAAACAGACCCACACACGTAGGGAAATACACAGACACACGTAGAAAAATATAGACCCTTAAGAACAGACAGACACACATGTAGAGAAATACACAGACGCTGAAACAAATGGACATACAAAGAAATACACAGACATAGAAAGAAATATACAGATATAGAATCAGACAAACACACATTTAGAGAAATACACAGCCATAGAAACAGAGACACATAGGGAAATATACAGACATCAAAACAGACAGACACGCATGTAGAAAAATATACAGATACAGAAACAGGCAGACCACACGCAGAGAAATACATAGACAATCAGAAACAGACAGACAAACATCGAGAAATACACAAACATACAAAAAGACAAACAAACAAGTAGATAAATACACAGACATAGAAACAGACAGACATATAGAAAAATACATATAAATAGATAAAGACAGACACACACATCGGGAAATATACAGACACAGAAACAGTCAGACTCACGTAGAGAAATACCGAGACATGAAAACAGACGCACACACACAAATAGAAATACACAGAAATAGATACAGTGTGACATACACACAGAGAAATACACAGATACAGAAAAACATAGACACACACGTAGAGAAATATACAGGTAGAGACACAGACAGACTTACACGTAGCAAAATACACAGACAAAGAACAGACAGACACACACAGAGAGATACACAAACATAGAATCAGACAGGCACGTGGGGCAATACATCGACAAAGAAAGACAGACACAAACCTACAGACACACACATCGCAAAATATAGAGACACAGAAACATACAGACACACACGTAGAAAAATACACAGATATAGAAACAGACAGACACACACGTAGAAAAATATACGAAAATACAAACATACAGGCACAATCAGGGAAATATATGGAAACTGAAGGATGTACACGTGGAGAAATAGACTGAAACAGGAACAGAAACAGTCAGACTCACACATAGACAAATACCGAGACATGGAAACAGACACACACACACAAACAGAAATACACAGAAACAGATACAGTGTGACACACACATAGCGAAATACACAGATACAGAAAATGTCAGAGACACAGAAAAATACGAAGACATAGAAACAGACAGATTCACACGTAGAGAAATACACGACATAGAACAGACAGACACACACGTACAGAAATACACAGGTAGAGACACAGACCGACTTATGCATAGCAAAATACACAGACATAGAACAGACAGACACACACACAGAGATACACAAACATAGAAACAGACAGGTACGTGGGGCAATACATCGACGAAGAAACAGACAGACCACAAACCTACAGAAATACACAAGCATAGAAGCTGACAGACACACATATGGAGAAATACATAAACATTTAAACAGACAGACAAACACGTAGAGAAATAAACACGCATAGAAACAGACAGACACGCATGTAGGGATATATAGAGACATCGAAACAGACAGACACGCACAGAGACAGAAGCAGACAGGCTGACATGTAGAAAAAGACACAGACACGGAAACAGAAAACACACGCTGAGATATACACAGACTTGGAAACAGACACACAAACACGTAGAAAAATATACGAACATACAAACGGACAGGCACAAACAGGGAAATATACAGAAACGGAAACTGAAGGATGTACACGTGGAGAAACAGACTGAAACAGGAACAGAAACAGTCAGACTCACACGTAGAGAAATATAGAAACAGAAAAAGAGAAACAAACACAGAGAAATAGACAGACACAGAAAAGACAGACATATATGTAGAGAAATACACAGATAGGGATACAGACAGACTCACACATTGAAAAATACACGGACATAGAACAGACAGATACGTAAAGAAATACATCGACATAGAAATAGACAGAAACAAACCTAGGGAAATACACAGACATAGAAACAGACAGACAAACACATGGAGAGATATATAAACATAGAAACAAATACGCAGAGAAATAAACAGACAGACACACTTGCAGAGAAATAAACAGACGTAGAAACAGACAGACACACACGTAAAGAAATACACAGATATAGAAACAGACAGACACGTGGAGTAATCGACAGACATAGAAACGGACAGACACACTTGTAGAGAAATACACAGACACAGATACAGAAAGACAGAGACAGGGAAATACACAGCCATAGATTCAGACACACACACACGTAGAGAGTTACACAAACATACAGACAGACACAAATCAAGAAATATACACGTACAAAAAATGACAGACACACAGAGGGAAACACAAAGATACAGAAGCAGACAGAGGCACAAGTAGAGTAGCCCACAGATTTGGGAACAGACATACGCATATGTAGAGAAATACACAGATATAGAAACAGACGGACACGTAGAAAAATATATAGATATAGAAACAGATAGACACGTAGAGAAATATACAGACACAGAAACAGACAGAGACACACACGTAGAGAAATATACAGACATAGAAACAGACAGACACACACGTAAAGAAATACACAGATACAGAAACAGACACACACGTAGAGTAATCGACAGACATAGAAACAGGCAGATACAGAGAAATACACAGATTTCGAAACTGACAGACACACATGTAGAGAAATACACAGATACACGTAGAGAAGTATACAGACAATAGAAGCAGACAGACACACACGTAGAGAAATACACAGACACAGAAACAGACAGACACACACGTAGAGAAATACACAGACATAGAAACACACAGACACACACGTAGAGAAATACACAGACACAGAAACAGACAGACTTCCAAGTTGAGAAATACACAGATATTAAAAAAGTCAAACACACAGTAGGGAATTACATAGTAATAGAAACAGACAGACACACAGGTAGAGAAATACACAGACTTAGAAACAGACTGAAACAGAGAAATACATAAACAAAAAAACAGACACACACAGAAATACACAACCATACAAACAGACACACAGAGAAATATACAGAAATTGAAACAGACACACACACACACGTAGAGAAATACACAGACATGGAAACAGAAAGACACACACATGGAGAAATATACAGACATAGAAACAGATGGATACATAGGGAAATATACAGATATCAAACAGACAGTTACGCACATAGAGAAAAACACAAAAATAAAAACAGAAAGACACACAGGGAAATACACAGCCATAAGAACACACAGACACACACGTAGAGAAATACATAGTCCTAGAAATAGACAGATACACAGAGAAATACACAGATATAGAAACAGACAGATTCATAGGGGGTGATTTTAACCCCCAAGAACGGGTGGGTTGGGGGCGGGTGGGAGTTGAAAATAGTTGTTTTTTGGGTCGCAACTGCAACCCGGCTTTATTTCCAGGTTTAACATCAGTGCGGAAAAGTCCAGGCTTCCCACTGGGGAATGCAAAGTCCAAAAATTTTGCAGTTGTGGCCCAAAAAAACAACTATTTTCAACTCCCACCCGCCCCCAACCCACCCGTTCTTGGGGGTTTAAATCACCCCCCTAGAAACAAATACACAGATACAGGTAGAGAAATATACAGACATAGAAACAGACAGACATGAACATAGAGAAATATACAGACATAGAAACGGAGAGACATAGAAACAGATAGACACACATGTAGAGCAATACAGATATTGAAATAGACACACACAGAGAAATTCACAGACACAGAAACAGACAAGCACACACACAGAAGTACACAGATATAGAAACAGACAGACACACGTTGAGAAATATACAGACATAGAAACAGACAGACACACACGTAGAGAACTACACAACGAAAGAAACAGACAGACACACACGGAGAGTAATAGACAGACATAGAAACAGACAGACATACACGTAAACAAATACACAGATACATGTAGAGAAATGTACAGACACAGAAACAGACAGAGGCACATGTAGAAAAGTAAACAGACGTGGAAATAAACAGACACATACATAGAAACAGGCAGACACATACGTAAAGAAATACACAGACACAGAAAAAGGCTGACGCACATGTAGAGAGATACACAGACACAGAAACAGACAAACACGCACACAGAAATATACAGAAATAGAAAGACAGACACACACCGAGAAATACACAGACACGGAAACAGACAAGCAAACACAGAGAAATACACAGACATAGAAACAGACAGGTAGAGAAATACAGACATGGAAATAGACAGACAGACGTTGAGAAATATACAGACATAAAAACAGAAAGATACACAGAAATACACAGACATAGAAACAGACACACACACGTAGAGAATTACACAATGAAAGAAACAGACAGACACTTGTAGAGTAATAGATGGACATAGAAACAGACAGATAGACATCTAGAGAAATACACAGATACAGAAACAGACAGACACATGTAGAGAAATATACAGACATAGAAATAGACACAGACTTGTTGAGAAATACACAGGAATAGAAACAGACAGGCACACAAGTAAGGACATACACAGACACAGAAAAGGACAGATGCACAGGTGGTGAAATATACAGACACAGAAACAAATACACACACAGAAGCACACAGAAATAGAAACATTCACACACACACATAAAAACATACAGGTAGAGAAATACACAGACATAGAAACAGACAGATACGCATTGAAAAATATACAGTGATAGAAACAGTCAGATACACAGAGAAATACACAGATATAGAAACAGACAGTCACACACGTAAAGAAATACACAAATATTGGAAAAGGCAAACACACACAGAGAAACAGACAGACACAGAAATAAAGAAGCGTAGAAACAGACAGACACGTAGAAACAGACAAACACACACGTTGAGAAATACACAGAAATAGAAACAGACTGACTCACATGTAAAGAAATACACAGATATTGAAAAAGGCAAACACACAGAGAAACAGACAGACGCACACAGACACAATGGGGGTGATTTTAACCCCCAAGAACGGGTGGGTTGGGGACGGGTGGGAGTTGAAAATAGTTGTTTTTTTGGGTGGCTTTATTTCCAGGCGTAACTTGGGAGCATAAAAGTCCAGGCTTCCCACTGGGAATGCAAAGTCCGAAAATTTTGCGGTCGCGACCCAAAAAAACAACTATTTTCAACTCCCACCCGCCCCCAACCCACCCGTTCTTGGGGGTTAAAATCACCCCCCACAGAAACAGACACAAATGTAAAGAAATACACAGACATAGAAACAGACAGATACACAGTTAGAGAAATACAGAGACATGGGGCAGAATTTTAGCCCGGAGCCGGGAAGGGGGCGGGAGGGACGAATTGTGAACGGGAAAGCAGGATATACGACTTTCCCAGACGTCCATACGATTTTGACGTCAGGATGCCTTTTATTTTTTTTGATGCCCTCCTGCCCAACAGGCCGGTCTGATTGACAGGCGAACGGGAGGAGAGGAAGGAAGAGGTAAGTGTTCAGGTAAGTCTTAGATTGGATGGATGGGGGGGTAGGGATAGTGATTGTGGGGGGCACGGGGGCCATCGGGGAGGGGGGGGTCAGTCATCGGGGGGGGGTGCAGTCATCGGGGGGGGGTGGTCAGTCATCGGGGGGGGGTGCAGTCATCGGGGGGGGGGGGTGCAGTCATCGGGGGGGGGGGGGGTCAGTCATCGGGGGGGGGGGTCAGTCATCGGGGGGGGGGGGTCAGTCATCGGGGGGGGGGGGGTCAGTCATCGGGGGGGGGTCAGTCATCGGCGGGGGGGGGTCAGTCATCGGGGGGGGGGTCAGTCATCGGGGGGGGGGTCAGTCATCGGGGGGGGGGGTCAGTCATCGGGGGGGGGGGGTCAGTCATCGGGGGTGGGGGGGTCAGTCGTCGGGGGGGGGGGGTCAGTCATCGGGGGGGGTGGTCAGTCATCGGGGGGGGGGGTCAGTCATCGGGGGGGGGGGGGCAGTCATCGGGGGGGGGGGTCAGTCATCGGGGGGGGGGGGTCAGTCATCGGGGGGGGGGGGGTCTTCCCGGGGGCCGCGGTCGTTGGGGGTGGGTCGATCATTGGAGGGGGGGGGCACAATTGTTGGGGGTGGTGGGGTTGTTGCTACAAGTAGGGCTTGTTGGCCTGGGGGTGCACTCCTGCTCCTCCGAGTCCAGAAGCAGTGATATGCAGACACTTACCTGCAGGTTCGGGCCTTCTCGCCTCCTCTCACGTGATGTGAAGTGGAAGGCCCGGGAATCCCAGCCCCCAGAGGCTAAAATCATAAAAACCGGGAAAAAATGGAGGCCCACAGCCTCCTTGAAAGGCTTTAGTGACCAACCGGCCTCCTGGGAGTGGGCTGGCTGCCCCTTGCCCCGATCCGGTGAAAACCGGAAATGGGCGGGTTGCAGGCTGGTTTGAAATTGTTGCAATTTTTAAAGCTCCCCTGCCCCCAACCCCACTCATTTTTCAGGGTTCAAATCATGTCAATAGAAACAGACGACACACAAATAGGGAAATTCACAGATATAGAAACAGACAGACGCACACGTAGAGAAATACACAGATATAGAAACAGTCAGACACACACGTAGAGAAATTCACAGATATAGAAACAGTCAGACACACACGTAGAGAAATTCACAGATATAGAAACAGTCAGACACACACGTAGAGAAATTCACAGATATAGAAACAGTCAGACGCACACGTAGAGAAATTCACAGATATAGAAACAGTCAGACACACACGTAGAGAAATACACAGATATAGAAACAGTCAGACACACACGTAGAGAAATACACAGATATAGAAACAGTCAGACACACACGTAGAGAAATTCACAGATATAGAAACAGTCAGACACACACGTAGAGAAATTCACAGATATAGAAACAGTCAGACGCACACGTAGAGAAATACACAGATATAGAAACAGTCAGACACACACGTAGAGAAATACACAGATATAGAAACAGTCAGACACACACGTAGAGAAATTCACAGATATAGAAACAGTCAGACACACACGTAGAGAAATTCACAGATATAGAAACAGTCAGACACACACGTAGAGAAATTCACAGATATAGAAACAGTCAGACGCACACGTAGAGAAATTCACAGATATAGAAACAGTCAGACGCACAGGTAGAGAAATACACAGATATAGAAACAGTCAGACGCACAGGTAGAGAAATACACAGATATAGAAACAGTCAGACACACAGGTAGAGAAATACACAGATATAGAAACAGTCAGACGCACAGGTAGAGAAATACACAGACATAGAAACAGTCAGACGCACACGTAGAGAAATACACAGATATAGAAACAGACGACACACAAATAGGGAAATTCACAGATATAGAAACAGACAGACAGACACGTAGAGAAATACACAGATATAGAAACAGTCAGACGCACACGTAGAGAAATACACAGATATAGAAACAGTCAGACGCACACGTAGAGAAATACACAGATATAGAAACAGTCAGACGCACAGGTAGAGAAATACACAGATATAGAAACAGTCAGACACACACGTAGAGAAATACACAGATATAGAAACAGTCAGACGCACAGGTAGAGAAATACACAGACATAGAAACAGTCAGACGCACACGTAGAGAAATACACAGATATAGAAACAGTCAGACACACACGTAGAGAAATACACAGATATAGAAACAGTCAGACACACAGGTAGAGAGATACACAGATATAGAAACAGTCAGACGCACACGTAGAGAAATACACAGATATAGAAACAGTCAGACGCACACGTAGAGAAATACACAGATATAGAAACAGTCAGACACACACGTAGAGAAATACACAGATATAGAAACAGTCAGACGCACACGTAGAGAAATACACAGATATAGAAACAGTCAGACGCACACGTAGAGAAATACACAGATATAGAAACAGTCAGACGCACACGTAGAGAAATACACAGATATAGAAACAGTCAGACGCACAGGTAGAGAGATATACAAACAGACAGATACATGTGGAGAAATACACAGATGTAGAAACAGACAGACACAAATGTGGAGAAATATACTGAAACAGAAACAGACACAGACGTAGAGAAATACACAGATAAAGAAAAATACCGACACACGTAGAGAAATACACAGGCACAGAAATAGACAGACAGACACCTGGAGAAATACAGAAACATAAAAACAGACTGACTGGTGGAGAAATACACAGACAAAGCAACACGCAGATATAGAAACAGACAGACATACACATAGCGGAATATACAGACATAAAAACAGACACAAATGTAGAGAAATACACAGACACAGAAACAGAAAGACAGACACAGAGAAATACACAGCCACAGAGTCAGACACATATAGAGAATTACACAACATACAAACAGGCAAACACAAATAAAGAAATATACAGATACAAAATACGACAGACACACAGAGAGAGAAACACACAGACATGTAACTAGACAGACACGCATGTAGAGAAATACACAAACACAGAAACAGACAAGGACACACACACAGAACTACACAGAAATAGAAACTGACAGATACACACAGAGAAATACAGAAACATAAAAACAGACATATACAGAGGAATACACAGACATAGAAATAGACAGACACGTGTTAAGAAACATAAAGACACAGAAACAGACAGACTCACATGTAGCGAAATGCACAGACATAGAAACAGACAGACACACATGACACACATGAATAGAAATACACAAAAATAGAAACAGAGAGACAGACACACACACAGAAGTACACAGACATGGAAACATATAGACACACACGTAGAGAAATATACAGATACAGAAACAGACACACACAGAGAAATACACAGACATAGAAACATACAAACAAGTAGATAAATACACAAAAATAGAAACAGACACATGCAGAGAAATACACAGACACAGAAACAGAAAGACAGGCACAGAGAAATACACAGCCATAGAGTCAGATACACACACACGTAGAGAATTACACAAACATACAAACAGACAGACACAAAGAAATATACAGATACAGAAAATGACAAAGACACACAGAGAAAAATACAAAGACACAGAAACAGACAGGCACACAGGTAGACAAATACAGGCACAGAAACAGAGACACACAGATGTAGAGAAATACACAGACACAGAAAAAGAGAGACACACACAGAGAAATACACCGACACAGAAACAGACAAGCACACACACAGAAGTACACAGAAATAGAAACAGACAGACATACATAAAGAAATACACAAACTTAGAAACAGGCAGACAGGAAGAGAAATTCACAACTGTAGAAACAGACAGACACACACGTTGGAAAATATACAGACATCGAAAAAGAAAGACACACAGAGAGAAATACACAGATGCAGAAACAGACAAGACGCACAAGTAGAAAAATACAGTCACAGAAATAGACAGACACACACACACATAGACAAATACATGTACACAAAGAATATTCATGGGTAATACACAGAGAAATATACAGACATAGAAACAGACACACGTAGAGTAACAGACAGACATAGCGACAGACAGAGAAACAGACACACACGTAGGGAAATATACAGGCATAGAAATAGACAGATACACAGGGAGAGAAATACACAGACATAGAAACAGACAGACAGACACAGAGAAATATACAGGTATAGAAACAAACAGACACACATGTAGAGAAATACACAGATATAGAAACAGACAGACACACACAGAGAAATATACAGGTATAGAAACAAACAGACACACACATAGGGAAATATGAAGATATTGAAACAGACAGAAACACATGTGGAGAAGAACACAGTGCAGAAAGAGAAAGACAGACAGAGAAATACACAGCCATAGAGTCAGACACACACAGACATAGAGAAATTAACAAACATAGAAACAGACAGACATAAACAGAGAAATATACAGAAATACAAAGGTGCACACGTAGAGAAATGCACAGACACAAAAACAGACAGACACAAGCGTAGAAAAATATACAGAAACAGAATATACAGACACACATATTGTGTAGGGAAATGCACAGATACAGAAAAAGACAGACACACACGTAGAGAGATACACAAACATAGAAACAGACAGGCACACAGATAGAGAAATACACAGACACAGAAAAAACAGAAACACTGGGAAATGCACAGACAATGGGGGTGATTTTAACCCCCAAGAACGGGTGGGTTGGGGGCGGGTGGGAGTTGAAAATAGTTGTTTTTTGGGTCGCGACCGCAACCCGGCTTTATTCCCGGGCGTAACTTGGGTGAATAAAAGTCCAGGCTTCCCACTGGGAGCGCAAAGTTCGAAAATTTTGCAGTTGCGACCCAAAAAAACAACTATTTTCAACTCCCACCCGCCCCCGACCCACCTGTTCTTGGGGGTTAAAATCACCCCCATAGAAACAGACAGACACACATGGTGAGAAATACACAGACGCAGGAACAGAAAGACAGACATTGCAAAATACACAGCCATAGAGTCAGACGTACTCAGACGTAGAGAAATACACAAACGTACAAACAGACAGATACAAAAATCAGAAATATACAGAAATAGAAAGATGCATACGTAGAGAAATACACATAACAGAAACAGACAGACATAAATCTAGAGGAATACACAGACTTAGAAAGAGACAGAAACACAGGGAAATACACAAACATAGAAAACAGACAGACACACACCTCGTGAAATGCACAGACATAGAAACAGAAAGACAGACACAGAAATACACAGCTGTAGGGTCAGGCACACACACACACACACACACGTAGGGAAATACACAAACATACAAACAAGCAGACAGAAAAATATACAGAAACAGAAACAGAAAGATGTACAGGTAGAGAAATACACACACACAGAAACAGACAGACACGCACGTAAAGAAATACACAGATACAGAAAAAGATACACAGGTCAAGAAATATGCAGACACAGCAACAGAGAGACACACTGGTAGAGAAATATACAGACACAGAAATAGACAGACAAACAGAAAAATATAGAAACAGACACATGAAGAAAAATACACAAACATAGGAACAGAGGCACACACAAACAGAAATACGCAGACATAGAAACAGACAGACACACTTGTGGTGAAATGTACAGAAACAGAAACAGACAGACACACACACGCAGAGAAATAGACTGGCATATAAACAGGCAGACACGTGGAGCAATACACAGATAGAGGAGCAGACAAAAACACAGGTAGAGAAATACACATCAATAGAAAGTGACAGATACGCATGTAGAGAAATACACACATATAGAAGCTGCCAGACACACACATATGGAAATACACAGACACAAAAACAGACAGACACACTTGTAGAGAAATACAGACGCTGAATCAGACAGAAACATGAAGAGAAATTCAGAGACACTGAATCAGACAGACACATACACAGAAGTACAGACATATAAACAGATAGACACACACAGAGAAATGCACAGATATAGAAACAAACAGACACACACAGAAAAACGCACAGACATGGAAACATACAGGCAAACACGTAGATAAATACACAAACATAGAAACAGACACATGTAGAGAAACACACAGACACAGAAACAGAAAGACAGGCACAGAGAAATACACAGCCACAGAGTCAGACACACGTAGAGAGTTACACAAACATACAAACAGGCAGACACAAACAAAGAAATATACAGCTAAAGAAAATGACAGAGACACACAGAGAGAAATATAAAGACACAGAAACAGACAGACACACACGTCGAGAAATACACAGACACAGAAATAGACCAACACACACCGACAGAAATATGGAGACATAGGGCTCGGTTTTAAAACCGAGCTGGGAAGGGGGAGGGTGCTGTCAAATTGAGGACGGGAAACCCATTAGTGCGGGTTTCCCAGACATCCGTACGATTTAGACGTAAGGACGTCTTTTATTTTCTGTCGGTTTCCTGTCCGACTGACTGGCTGATTGACAGGCTGGTCTCAGTCGGACGGGAGACCAGCCAGGAAGAGGACGTGAAAAGCTAAGTCTGCAGGTTAGTCATTGTTTGTATGGATGGGTGGGAGTACGGGGGGGGGGGGGCATGCATGGGAATGGGGGTATGGGTGGGCACGAGGGCATGAGTGGGCATAGGTTGGCACGGGGTCGTGAGACATGGGTGTAGGGATCGGGGGTTAGGCACAGTGGGAGGGGGGTGTTGGGATCGGGGGTCATCGCAGGGGTCCGCGGCCGTTGAGGGGGAGACTTGGGGGTGGGAGGAATGGGGTTGGGGGTCGGAGGATCAGAGTGGGGGGGGAAGATCGGGGTCAGGGATCGGGGGGGGTGGTCCCCACGAACAGGGGTCGAGTGTCCGCGATCGTTGTTTGGGGTGGGGGGGTCGGTGCAGGTGGGCTTATTGGGCCTGGGGGAAGCACTCCTGCTCCTCAGGGCCCACAAGCTGTGCCTTTCTAGCCCCCTACCTGTTAGTCTTGGGCCTTCTCACCTCCTTTCACGAGGCGTAAAACAGAAGGCCCGGGAATCCCGGCCCCCCGGGGTTGAAATTGGGATGTTCAGAATATGGAGGCCCGAAGCCTCATTGAAAGGTTCCAAGGCCCGACCCGCCTCCTGGGAGCAGGTTGGTCGCCCGCCCCTCTTCCCGCCCTGGTGAAGACAGGAAATGGGCGGGTTGGAGGCGGGTCTGAAATGGTGGCAATTTTCAATGCCCCCCCGTCCCCAACCCACCCATTTTGACTTTTAAAATTGAGCCCATAGAAACGGAGAGACACACACGTAGAGAAATACACAGACATGGGAACAGACAGACACAGAGAGAAATACACAGACATGGGAACAGACAGACACAGAGAGAAATACACAGACATGGGAACAGACAGACACAGAGAGAAATACACAGACATGGGAACAGACAGACACAGAGAGAGATACACAGACATGGGAACAGACAGACACAGAGAGAAATACACAGACATGGGAACAGACAGACACAGAGAGAAATACACAGACATGGGAACAGACAGACACAGAGAGAAATACACAGACATGGGAACAGACAGACACAGAGAGAAATACACAGGCACAGAAACAGACAGGAACACAAACACAGAAACAGACAGACACAGAGGGAGATACACAGACATGGGAACAGACAGACACAGAGAGAGATACACAGGCACAGAAACAGACAGGAACACAAACACAGAAAAACACAGACACAGAGAGATACACAGACATGGGAACAGACAGACACAGAGAGAGATACACAGGCACAGAAACAGACAGACACACAACCACAGAAACAGACACACACGTAGAGAAATACACAGACATGGGAACAGACAGACACAGAGAGAGACACACAGGCACAGAAACAGACAGACACACAGGTGGATAAATGCACCGTTACAGAATCAGATAGAAAACATGTAGAGAAATATACAAAGTTACAGAAACAGGCACACGTAGAGAAATAAACAGATATAGAAACAGACAGACACACACGTAGAGAAATAAACAGATATAGAAACAGACAGACACACACGTAGAGAAATAAACAGATATAGAAACAGACAGACACACACGTAGAGCAATGGACAGAAACAGACAGACAAAAATGTACAGAGACAGAAACAGACAGACAGAGAGAGGGATACACAGACTCAGAAATAGACACACGCACACACATATAGAAATACAGGGGCACAGAAACAGACAGATACACATGTAGGAAAATATACAGATACTGAAACAGTCAGACACGAAGAGTTACACAGAAACAGAAATCGACAGACACTCGGAGAGATACACAGACACAGAAATAAACAGATACACACACGTAGAGAAATACAAGACTCAGAAAGAAGCAGACACACAGAGAGATACACAGACACAGAAATAGACAGGCACACATATAGAATTACATAGGCACTGAAACGGACAGACGTACATGTATAGAAATACAGAGACACAGAATCAGACAGAAACATGTAGAGAAATACAGACATAGAAATAGACAGACTGAAACAGAGAAATACACAGACACAGAACCAGACATAAACACAGAGATAGACACAGTCATAGACACAGAAACAGACAGACAAATAAAGAAATATTTAGGCATAGAAACAGACAGACACTCACGTAGAGAAATACACAGGCACCGAAATAGACAGACACACATATAGAAATACATAGGGGCAGAAACAGACCGACATGCATGTACAGAAATACAGAGACACAGAAACACACAGACACACACACGTAGAGAAAGACAGACACAGAAACAGACACATGTAGAGAAACAGACAGACACAGATGTTGAGAAACACACACAGAATCAGACAGACACACAAGTAGACAGATACACGGAAACAGACACATACGTAGAGAAATCGAATCATAGAATCATGGAAAGTTACAGCACAGAAGGAGGCCATTCGGCCCATCGTGTCCATGCCAGATGAAAAAGAGCTATCCAGTTAAATCCCACTTTCCAGCACTTGGTCCGTAGCCCTGTAGGTTACGGCACTTCAGGAGCACATCCAAGTACTTTTTAAATGAGTTGAGGGTTTCTGCCTCTACCACCCTCTCGGGCAGTGAGTTCCAGACCCCCACCACCCTCTGGGTGAAAAAATTCTCCTCAGCTCCCCTCTAATCCTTCTACCAATTATTTTAAATCTATGCCCCCTGGTCACTGACCCCTCTGCCAAGGGAAATAGGTCCTTCCTATCCACTCTATCTAGTCCCATCATAATTTTATACACATCAATTAAATCATCCATCAGCCTCCTTTGTTCCAAAGAAAACAACCCCAGCCTATCCAATCTTTCCTCATAACTAAAATTCTCCAGTCCTGGCAACATCCTCGTAAATCTCCTCTGTACCCTCTCTAGTGCAATCACATCTTTCCTGTAACCAGAACTGTACGCAGTACTCAAGCTGTGGCCTAACCAATGTTTTATACAGTTCGAGCATAACCTCCCTGCTCTTATATTCTATGCCTCGGCTAATAAAGGAAAGTATCCCTTATGCCTTTTTAATCACCTTATCTACCTGTCCTGCTACCTTCAGGGATCTGTGGACATGCACTCCAAGGTCCCTCTGTTCCTCTACACCTCTCAGTATCCTCCCATTTATTGTGTACTCCCTTGCCTTGTTTGCCCTCCCCAAATGCATTACCTCACACTTCTCTGGATTGAATTCTATTTGCCACTTTTCAGCCCACCTGACCAGTCCATTGAAATCTTCCTGCAGTCTACAGCTTTCCTCCTCACTATCAACCACACGGCCAATTTTTGTATCATCTGCAAACTTCTTGATCAAGCCCCCCAACATTCAAGTCCAAATCATTAATATATACCACAAAAAGCAATGGACCCAGTACTGAGCCTTGTGGAACCCCACTGGAAACAGCCTTCCCGTCACAAAAACACCCGTCAACCATTACCCTTTGCTTCCTGCCACTGAGCCAATTTTGGATCCAACTAGCCACTCTCCCTTGGATCCCATGGGCTTTTACTTTTTTGACAGACGGACACATATAGAAATACAGAGACACAGAATTAGACAGACACACATTTGAGAAATACACAGACCTGGAAACAGACACACAGAGAGAAACACAGACACAGAAATAGAGAGGCACAGATTTATAGAGATACATAGGGACAGAAACAGACAGACACAGACTTATAGAAGTATAGAAACACAGAAAAAGATAAACACAAAGAGAGGTACACAGCCACAGAAATAGACAAACAGAGAAATAGACAGACACAGAAACTGACAGACACAGACGTATAGAAATGCACACAGGATCTGACAGACATACATATATTGAAATTTACAGACATAGAAACAGAGAGACACACATGTATACAAATACACAGACATAGAAACAGACAGACAGAGAGATACACGGACACAGAAATAGCCAGAAACAAACAGATACACAGACACAGAAATAGCCAGGCACACACAGAGATACACAGCCACAGAAATAGCCAGGCACACACACAGAGATACACAGACACAGAAACAGACAGGCACACAGGTGGATAAATGTGCCATTACAGAATCAGATAGAAAACATGTAGAGAAATAAACAGATACAGAAACAAACAGACACACATAGGGAAATGTACAGAAACAGACAGACACAAATGTACAGAAAAACACAGAGACAGAAACAGACAGACACACAGAGAAAGAGATACACAGACACCGAAATAGACAGACACACACATATAGAAATACACAGACACAGAAACAGACAGACACACAAGTAGGAAAATATACAGATATAGAAACAGTCAGACACACACATAGAAATACACAGACAAAGAAATAGTCAGACACAGAGAGTTACACAGAAATAGAAACAAACAGACACTCAGATACACAGACACAGAAACAGACAGCCACACATGTAGAGAAATACACAGACGCAGAAACAGTCAGACACAAATGTAGAAAAATACATAGAAACAAACAGACAGACACACAAACATACAGAATTACACTGACGCAGGATCAGACAGAGACACACATATAGAAAATCACAGACACACGCGTAGGGAAATATACAGATACAGAAATAGACAGATGTATAGAAATACAGACACAGAATCAGACAGCCACACGTGTAGAGAAATACACAGACACAGAAACAGACAGCCACATGTGTAGAGAAATAGACAGACACAGAAATAGTCAGATGCACAGAGAGCTACACAGACACAGAAACAGGCGGACACACAGAGATAGACAGACACAGAAATAGACAGATACAGAGAGAGATATACAGACACAGAGAGGTATATACAGACACAGAGAGGTATACATAGGGACAGAAACAGACAGACGTACATATATAGAAATACAGAGACAGAGAAATAGACAGACACAAATGTAGAGAAATATACAGATATAGAAAAAGCCAGGCACATGTAGATAAACAGACAGGCATAGAAACAGACAGACACAGATGTTGAGAAATATACAGATATGGAATCAGACAGACACAAAAGTAGGGAATACAGAGAATTAGAAATATTCAGATGTATAGAAATACACAGACACAGAAATGGACAGACACACGTGTAGAGAAATACAGACACAGAAACAGTCAGACACAGAGAAACACAGACACAAAAACAGACAGACGCAAACCTATACAAATACACAGACAGAGAAACAGACAGACACACATATAGAAATACAAACACAGAAATAGTCAGGCACACAGAGAGATACACAGATACACATATAGAAATATACAGGGACAGAAACAGACAGACACATGTATAGAAATAATCAGACAGGCACACAGAGAGATACAGACACATAAAAACAGACAGACACACAGTTAGAGAACTACACAGGCATAGAAACTGACAGACACACACACAGAAATAAAGTCACAGAAACAGACAGACACACATAGAAAAATACACTGGTATAGAAACAGACAGACACACGTAGAGAAATACAATGACATAGAAAAGGACAGACACGTATAGTGGAATAAATAGACACAGAAATAGAGACACACACGTAGAGAAATACACAGATATAAAAACAGACAGACACACACATGGAGAGATACACAAATACCTAAACAGATAGATAGACACACTCATATAGAAATACACAGACACAGATACAGACAGGCACGCACAGATATAAAGAGATATTTCAATATTCTCAACAAATATACATTCCATTGAGGAATAAAAACTCCATGGAAAAATGATCCATCCATGGGTAAATAAAGAAGTTAAGGATAGTATTAGATTAAAAGAAGAGGCCTACAATGTTGCCAAGAAGAGCAATAAGCCTGAGGATTGGGAGAGTTTTAGAAACCAGCAAAGGATCACCAACAATTTTCTAAAGAGGGAGAAATTCAAATATGAGAGTAAACTAGCAAGAAATATAAAAACAGATTGTAAGAGTTTCTACAAGTATATAAAAAGGAAGAGAGCAGCGAAAGTAAACATGGGTCCCTGAGAGGATGAGACAGGAGAAATTATAATGGGGAATAAAGACATGGCAGAGACGTTAAACAAATATTTTATGTCTGTCTTCACAGTAGAAGACACAAAAAGCATACCAGAAATGGTGGGGAACCAAGGGTCTAATCACAGTGAAGAACCTAAAGTAATTAATATTCATAGGGAAAAAGTACTGGAGAAATTAAAGGGACTAAAAGCCAATAAATCCCCTGGACCTGATGGCCTACATCCTAAGGTTCTAAAAGAGGTGGCTGCAGAGATAGTGGATGCATTGGTTGTGATCTTCCAAAATTCCCTGGATTCGAGAACAGCCCAGTGGATTGGAAGGTGGCAAATGTAACATCGCTATTCAAGAAAGGAGGGAGAGAGAAAACAGGGAACTACAGGCCAGTTAGCCTGACATCAGTCGTCGGGGAAATGCTCGAATCCATTATTAAGGAAGTAGTAACAGAGCACTTAGAAAATCATAATATGATTAGGCAGAGTCAACTTGGTTTTATGAAAGGGAAATCGTGTTTGATAAATTTATTAGAGTTTTTTGAGGATGTAACTAGCAGGGTGGATAAAGTGGAACCAGTGGATGTAGTATATTTGGATTTTCAAAAGGCATTCGATAAGGTGCCACACAAAAGGTTGTTACGCAAGATAAGGGCTCATGGGATTGGGGGTAAAATATTAGCATGGATAGAGGATTGGTTAACGGACAGAAAACAGAGAGTAGGGATAAATGGGTCATTTTCAGGTTGGCAGGCTGTAACTCATGGGGTGCTGCAAGGATCAGTGCTTGGGCCCCAGCTATTTACAATCTATATTAATGACTTAAATAAAGTGACCGAGTGTAATGTATCCAAGTTTGCTGATGATACAAAGCTAGGTGGGAAAGTAAGCTGTGAGGAGGACACAGAGAGTTTGCAAAGGGATATAGACAGGTTCAGTGAGCAGGCAAGAAGGTGGCAGATGGAGTATAATGTGGGGAAATATGAGGGTATTCACTTTGGTAGGAAGAATAGAAAAACAGAATATTTTTTAAATGGTGAGGAACTATTAAATGTTGGTGTTCAGAGAGACTTGAGTGCCCATGTACATGAAACACAGAAAGTTAACATGCAGGTACAGCAGGCAATTAGGAAGGCAAATGGTATGTTGGCCTTTATTGCAAGGGGGTTGGAGTACAAGAGTAAGGAAGTCTTGCTGCAACTGTACAGGACTTTGGTGAGACCTCACCTGGAGTACTGTGCACAGTTATAGGAACATAAGAAATAGGAGCAGGAATAGGCCATATGGCCCCTCCAGCCTGCTCCGCCATTCAATAAGATCATGGCTGATCTTCGACCTCAACTCCACTTTCCTGCCCGATGCCCATATCCCTTGATTCCCAGAGTCCAAAAATGTATCTATCTCAGCCTTGAATATACTCAATGACTCAGCATCCACAGCCCTCTGGGGTAGAGAATTCCAAAGATTTACAACCCTCTGAGTGAAGAAATTCCTCCTCATCTCAGTCTTAAATGGCCGACCCCTTATCCTGAGAGTATGCTCCCTCGTTCTAGACTCTCCAGCCATGGGAAACAACATCTCAGCATCTACCCTGTCAAGCCCCCTCAGAATCTTATATTTTTCAATGAGATCACCTCTCATTCTTCTAAACTCCAGGGAGTATAGGCCCATTCTACCCAAACTCGCCTCATAGGACAACCCTCTCAACCCAGGAATTAATCTAGTGAACCTTCGTTGCACCGCCTCGAAGGCAAGTATATCCTTCCTTCGATAAGGAGATCAAAACTGTACACAGTACTCCAAGTGAGGTCTCACCAAAGCCCAGTACAATTGTATTAAGACTTCCTTACTCTTGTACTCCAACCCCCTTGCAATAAAGGCCAACATTCCATTTGACTTCCTAATTGCTTGCTGGACCTGCATATTAACTTTCTATCTTTCTTGTACGAGGACACCCAGATATCTCTGAACACCAACATTTAATAGTTTCTCACCATTTAAAAAAATTCAGTTTTTCTATTCTTCCTACCAAAGTGAATAACCTCACATTTCCCCACATTATACTCCATCTGCCACCTTCTTGCCCTCTCACTTATAGAATCATAGAAGTTACAACATGGAAACAGGCCCTTCGGCCCAACATGTCCATGTCGCCCAGTTTATACCACTAAGCTAGTCCCAATTGCCTGCACTTGGCCCATATCCCTCGATACCCATCTTCCCCATGTAACTGTCCAAATGCTTTTTAAAAGACAAAATTGTACCCGCCTCTACTACTGCCTCTGGCAGCTCGTTCCAGACACTCACCACCCTTTGAGTGAAAAAATTGCCCCTCTGGATCCTTTTGTATCTCTCCCCTCTCACCTTAAATCTGTGCCCCCTCGTTATAGACTCCCCTACCTTTGGGAAAAGATTTTGACTATCGACCTTATCTATGCCCCTCATTATTTTATAGACTTCTATAAGATCACCCCTTAACCTCCTACTCTCCAGGGAATAAAGTCCCAGTCTGTCTAACCTCTCCCTGTAAGTCAACCTGTCTGTATCCCTTTGCAGACTCTGTGTCCTCCTCACAGCTTACTTTCCCACCTAGCTTTGTATCGTCAGCAAACTTGGATACATTACACTCAGTCGCTTCATCTAAGTCATTAATATAGATTGTAAATAGCTGGGGCCCAAGCACTGATCCTTGCGGTACCCCACTAGTTATAGCCTGCCAACCTGAAAATGACCCGTTTATCCCTACTCTCTGTTTTCTGTCCATTAACCAATCCTCTATCCATGCTAATATATTACCCCCAAATCCATTAGCCCTTTTCTTGTGTAACAACCTTTTGTGTGGCACCTTATCGAATGCCTTTTGAAAATCCAAATATACGACATCCACTGGTTCCCCTTTATCTCCCCTGCTAGTGACATCCTCAAAAAACTCTTAATAGGTTTGTCAAACACAATTTCCCTTTCATAAAACCATGTTGACTCTGCCTAATCATATTATGATTTTCTAAGTGCCCTGTTACCACTTCCTTAATAATGGACTCCTTATCTAAGGAAGGATATACTTGCCTTAGAGGCAGTGCAAAAAAGGTTCATTAGATTAATTCCTGGGATGAGAGGGTTGTCTTATGAGGAGAGATTGAGTAGAATGGGCCTATCCTCTCTGGAGTTCAGAAGAATGAGAGGTGATCTCATTGAAACATAAAAGATTCTGAGGGGGCTTGACAGGGTAGATGCTGAGAGGTTGTTTCCCCTGGCTGGAGAGTCTAGAACTAGAGGGCAAAGTCTCAGAATAAGGGGTCGGCCATTTAAGACTGAGATGAGGAGGAATTTCTTCACTCAGAGGGTTGTGAATCTTTGGAATTCTCTATCCCAGAGGGCTGTGGATGTTCAGTCAATGAGTATATTCAAGGCTGAGATCAATAGATTTTTGGACTATAAGGGAATCAAGGGATATGGGGATCGGGCGGGAAAGTGGAGTTGAGGTCGAAGATCAGCCATGATCTTATTGAATGGCGGAGCAGACTCGAGGGGCCGAATGGCCTACTCCTGCTTCTACTTCTTAAGTTCTTATGTTCTTATATAGAAAGAGACAGACTCACATGTAGAGAAATGCACAGACATAGAAACTGACAGACACTCAGAAATATACAGACATAGAAACAGATAGACTGACATGTAATGAAATACACAGATATGGAAACAGTCAGAAACGCATATAGAGAAACACACAGATATAGAAACAGACAGATACAGGCGTGATGCTGGAGGATTGGAGGACTGCTAACATTGTACCATTGTTTAAAAAGGGACCAAGGGATAGACCGAGTAATTACAGGCCAGTCAGTTTAACCTCAGTGATGGGCAAATTATTGGAATCAATTCTGAGGGATAGGATAAATTGTCACTTAGAAAGGCACGGAGTAACCAAAGACAGTCAGCATGGATTTGTTAAGGGAAGGTCGTGTCTGACTAACTTGATTGAATTTTTTGAGGAGGTGAAAAGGAGGGTGGATGAGAGTAGCACATTTGATGTATTCTACATGGATTTTAGCAAAGTTTCTGACAAGGTTCCACATGGCAGACTGGTCAAAAAGTAAAAGCCCATGGGATCTAAGGGAGAGTGGCAAGTTGAATCCAAAATTGGCTCAGTGGCAGGAAGCAAAGGGTAATGGTCAACAGGTGTTTTTGTGACTGGAAGGCTGTTTCCAGTGGGGTTCCACAGGCCTCAGTACTGGGTCGCTGGCTTTTGTGATATATATTAATGATTTGGACTTAAATGTAGGGGGCATGATTAAGAAGATTGCAGATGATACAAAAATTGGCCGTGTGGTTGATAGTGAGGAGGAAAGCTGTAGACTGCAGGAAGATAGCAATGGACTGGTCAGGTGGGCAGAAAAGTGGCAAATGGAATTCAATCCAGAGAAGTGTGAGGTAATGCATTTGGGGAGGGCAAACAAGGCAAGGGAGTTAACAATAAATGGGAGGATACTGAGAGGTGTAGAGGAACAGAGGGACCTTGGAGTGCATGTCCACAGATTCCTGAAGGTAGCAGGACAGGTAGATAAGGTGATTAAGAAGGCATATGGGATACTTTCCTTTATTAGTCGAGGCATAGAATATAAGAGCAGGGAGGTTATGCCAGAACTGTGTAAAACATTGGTTAGGCCACAGCTTGAGTTCTGTGTACAGTTCTGGTCACCACATTACAGGAAAGATGTGAGGGTACAGAGGAGATTTACGAGGATGTTGCCAGGGCGAGAGAATTTTAGCTATGAGGAAAGATTGGATAGGCTGGGGTTGTCCTATTTGGAACAGAGGAGGCTGAGGGAAGATTTAATTGAGGTGTATAAAATTATGAGGGGCCTGGATAGAGTGGACAGGAAGGACCTATTTCCCTTAGCAGAGAGGTCAATAACCAGGGGGCATAGATTTAAAGTAATTGGTAGAAGGATTAGAGGGGAGCTGAGGAAAAAAAAATTCACCCAGAGGGCGGTGGGGGCCTGGAACTCACTGTCTGAAAGGGTGGTAGAGGCAGAAACCCTCAACTCATTTAAAAAGTACCTGGATGTGCGCTTGAAGTGCCGTAACCCACAGGGCTACGGACCAAGTGCTGGAAAATGGGATTAGGCTGGGTGGCTCTTTCTCGGCTGGCGTGGACACGATGGGCCGAATGGCCACCTTCTGTGCCGTATATTTTCTATGATTCTATGACAGACGCACGTAAAGAAATATATGGACATGGAAACAGACATGCTAACAGAGAGATACACTGACATAGAAATGGACAGGCACACACAGAAATACACAGATATAGAAAGAGACAGACAAACACGTAGAAAGACACACAGACGTAGAAACAGACAAATACACAAGTATAGAAATACACAGAAAAACAGACACAAAAAGATATACACATATATGGAAATGATCAGAAACACACGTAGAGATATACACAGCACAGAAACAGACACACACAGAGAAATAGACAGACATTACAACAAACAGGCACACATGTAAAGAAATAAACAGACAGACACACACGTAGAGAAATACACAGACATAAAAACAGACAGGCACACAGGTAGAGAAATTCACAGATATAGAAACAGACAGAAACATACGTAGAGAAATACACAGACATAAAACCAGGACACACCTGCAGAGAGACACACAGACACTGAAACAGACAGACACATAGAGAAATAAAGTTATAGAAACAGACAGGCATACATGTAGAGAAATACACAGATGTAGAAACAGGCAGACACATAAAGAAATACACAGTCACAGAAACAGACAGGCACACACGTACAGAATTACAGAGACATAGGGGGTGGGTGATTTTAACCCCCAAGAACGGGTGGGTTGGGGGCGGGTGGGAGTTGAAAATAGTTGTTTTTTGGGTCGTGACCGCAACCCGGCTTTATTTCTGGGTTTAACGTAGACATGTAAAAGTCCAGGCTTCCCACTGGGAATGCAAAGTCCGAAAATTTTGCGTTTGCGACCCAAAAAAACAACTATTTTCAACTCCCACCCGCCCCCGACCCACCTGTTCTTGGGGGTTAAAATCACCCCCATAGAAACAGGCAGACACGCACGTAGAAAAATACACAGACACAAACAGACAGATACCCCAGGCATAGAAATACAGACAGGAAAACAGACAGGCACACACGTTGAGAAAAACACTGATATAGAAACAGACAGACGTACATGTTGGCAAATACAGTCATAGATTTCTCTACATAGACACATATGTAGAGAAATAAACAGACATAGAAACAGCAGACACACACACATAGAGATAGACAGACATAGAAACACATGTAGAGAAATGCACAGATATAGAAACAAACACACGCAGAAAAATACACAGACAATGAAACAGTCAGAAACGTAGAGGAATAATCAGTTATAGAAACAGGCAGACACACTCGTAGAGAAATACACAGACATAGAAACAGACAGACACACACACACAGAACAATGCACAGACATAGAAACAGACAGACACAAAAGCTACACAGACCCTGAAACAAACAGGCAGACATGTAGAGAAATACAGAAATAGAAAAACAGAAAGATACATAGGCACAGTAACAGACAGACATTCACAAAGAGAAGTCCACAGACATATAAAGAGACAGATATGCAGAGAAATACAGACATAGAAACAGTCAGAAACACACGTGGAGAAAACACAGGCACAGAAACAGCCAGACACACATACAGAAATACACAGACATGGAAACGGACAGGCACACATAGAGAAAATACAGACATAGAAACAAACACACATGTAAAGAAATACATGGAAACAAGAACAGTCAGACACACGTGGATATAGAATCACACAGGGAGAAATACACATAGAACCAGAGAGGCACAGACAAAAACATTCAGACATATGTAGAAAAATACACAGACAGACACACACGTAAAGAAATATACAGACATACAAACAGGGACATGTAAAGAAATCCACAGGCATAGAAACAGGCAGACACTCACATATAGGAAAATACACATACACAGAAACAGACACACACATAGAGAACTACACATATAGAAGCAAACAGGCTCACATGTAGAGCTATATAGGCACAGAAATAGATAGACACAAATGTAGAGAAATACAGACAAAGAAACAGACAGACACACATGTACAGAAATACACAGAGATACACAGAGACACATACTTATAGAATGACACACACATAGAAAGACAGGCACATGTGGACAAATATGCAGACGTCGAAACAGACTGACACACATGTGGAACAATGCACAGACACAGAAACAGACAGGCACATGTATATAGAAACAGACAGACACACACGTAGAGAAATGCACAGATATAGAAACAAACACATGTGGAGAAATACAGACACAGAAACAAACAGACACAGGGATATAGGGGGTGATTTTAACCCCCAAGAACGGGTGGGTTGGGGGCGGGTGGGAGTTGAAAATAGTTGTTTTTTTGGGTTGCAACCACAAAATGTTCGGACTTTGCATTCCCAGTGGGAAGCCTGGACTTTTACGCGACCAAGTTACACCAGGAAATAAAGCCGGGTTGCGGCCGCGACCCAAAAAACAACTATTTTCAACTCCCACCCGCCCCCAACCCACCTGTTTTTGGGATTTAAAATCACCCACATAGAAACAGACAGACACAAGGATATAGAAACAGACAGACACGCACAATAAAGAAGAAGTGAGATGCTTAAATATAGAAACAGACAGACATACATGTGGAGAAATACACAAAGACAGACAGAGATACGTAGAGAAATGCACAGACGTAGAAATGGACAGACACACATGTAGAGAAGTACACACATAGAAACAGACAGGCACACGTACAGAAATATACAGGCACGGAAATAGGGAGACACATACTTATAGAATGACACACACATAGAAAGACAGGCACACGTGGACAAATATACAGACGTAGAAACAGACAGATGCGCATGTAGAGCAATACACAGACATAGAAACAGACACACACACAGACATGTGGGTATAGAAACAGACAGACACAAAAGTAGAAAAATACACAGACATAGGAACTAACACATGTAGAGAAGTACAGACAGACACACACACACGTAGAGAAATACACAGACATATAAACAGACACACGTAGAGAAATTCACATATAGAAACAGGCATACACATAAAAACATACACCGAACTAGAAACCGACAGACAGAGAAATACACAGGCACAGAAACAGACAGTAGAGAAATACACACATAGAAAGAGCCAGACACACAGAGAAATACACAGGCATAGAAACAATGACACATGTAGCGATATACAGACACAGAAACAGACAGACCACATGAAGAGACGTAGTCAAATATAGAAACAGACATTCACACACCTAGAGAAATACACAGACAGAGACGCGCGTAAAGAAATAGACAGACCGCAACAGACAGACATGCATGTAGAAAATACAGACTCTGAAACAGACAAACACAAACGTAGAGAAATACAGAGAAACAATCAGACAGACACACGTATAAAGAAATACAGAGACATGGAAGCAGACAGAAACAGGCATAGAGGAAAACAGATATAGAAAATACAGACAAGCACGTAGAAAAATACACCTACAGAAACAGATAGAGACACATATAGAGAATTGCACACAGACAAAGAAACAGACACACACACACACAGAAATACACAGACATAGAAACAGACACACACGTAGAGAAATACACAGACACAGAAACAGGCAGGCACATACGTAGAGAAATACACAGACACGGAAACAAACCGACACACACGTAGAGAAATACACAGGCACAGAAACAGCCAGACACACATAGAAATACACAGACACAGGAACAAACAGACACACACGGGGAGAAATACACAGACAGAAATAGACAGGCACACAGAGAAATACAGACATAGAAATACACATATGTAAAGAAATACACAGGACACAGAAACCGACAGACACATATGTAGAAAAATACACAGACACACACACACAAATAAAGAAATATACAGACATAGAAACAGGCAGATACACACACATAGAACTATACAGACACAGAAACAGACAGAAGGATACATGTAGAGCAATGCAGGTATAGAAACAGACAAATGCACATGTAGAGCAATATAGACAGACACACATAGAGAAATATGCAGACATATAAACAGACAGACATGCACAGAGATACAGGTGTAGAAACAGGCAGACACACGTAGTGAAATACAGATACAGAAACAGGTGGACACACACGGTTATAGAAACAAAGAGGCACACACATAGACATTGAAACAGACAGAAACACACGTGGAGAAAAACATAGACACAGAAACAGAGAGACATACATGTAGAGAGATACGCAAACACAGTTACAGGCAGAAACACATGCAGAGAAATGCAAAGACATACAAACAGATAGAAACACATGTAGAGACATACACTGAAACAGACACGTGTAGAGAAATACATAGTCATAGAAACAGACATACACATGAAGCACAATACACATAGAAAGATAGAGAAACACAGCAAAATACACAGACATAAAAACAGAGTGACATGTAGAGAAATCCAGACACAGAAACAGAGACATACATAGACAGACATACGAACAGACAAGCACACATACAGATGTAGAAACAGACAAACACAAACATGAAGAAATACTAAGACACAGAATAAGACAGATACGTGAAGAAATACACAGACATAGAAACAGACACACACATATAGAAATAGACAAAGAAACAGACACACACACATGTGGAGAAATACACAGACATAGAAACGGACAGCCTCATGTAGAGATAGACAGATAGTGAAAAAGACAGAGATATACGTATGGAAATACACAGACATAGGAACAGGCACACCCACATAGAAAAATACAAACACATATAATCAGGTAGATACACGTAGAGAAATAGAGACATAGAAACAGACAGACGCACATGTAGAGAGATACACAGACACAGAAAGGCAGACACGCACGTGGAGAAAAACAGACCCACACGTACAGAAATACACAGATACAGAAAAGACAGGCACACATGTGGAGAAATACACGGATCATGAACAGACAGACTCGCACCTGGAAAAATACACTGACATGGAAACAGCCAGCTCCATGTAAAGAACTACACAGATATCGAAACAGACAGACACACACGTAGAAAAATACAGACATAGAGACAGACAGACACACGTACAAAAATACACAGTTGTAGAAACAGACCAACACACACGTAGAGAAATGCAGAGATATCATAAGAACATAAGAACATAAGAAATTGGAGCAGGAGTAGGCCAATCGGCCCCTCGAGCCTGCTCCGCCATTCAATAAGATCATGGCTGATCTGATCCTAACCACAAATCTAAAGAACACAAGAAGTCGGAGCAGGACCCGGCCACATAGCCCCTGGGCCCTCTCCGCCACCCACAGGGCCTTGACCGATCCGAACTCAGCTTCATGTCCAATTTCCTGCCCGCTCCCCATAACCCCTAATTCCCAGAAACAGACAGAGATACACGTAGAGAAATGGACAGACATAGTCACACATAGGTATAGAAACAGACAGACACAAGTATAGACAAATAGACAAACACAGAAACTGACACACACACGTAGAAAAATGCACAGATATATAAATGGACATACACAAACATAGGGAAATACACATATTAAAACAGACAGACACACACAAAGAGAAATACACAGATACACAGCTCTAGAAACAGACAGACACACATTTATAGAAATACACAGATATAGAAACAGGCATACACACATGTAATGAAATACACAGACACAGAAACAGACACACACGTAGAGAAATGTACAGAGCTGGAAGCAGACAGGCAAACATGTCTGGAAATACAGAGACATAGGAACAGAATGCTACGCATCCTCCCTCAGGCACATCCTCCCTCAGTATAGAGCCAGTGGATCACTGGCCTACGCCGCGGGGGTAGCACGCTCGTTACGGGGCTTCAGTATTCCCATGTGCCACTCCTGCCCAGTGTTCCAGTCGGGCTGGAGAGACAAAAACCTCCGGGTGACGCGGGAATTCTTTTCATTGTTAGTCCGGATCAACCGGAGGGGCGCGTGATCAGTCACCAAGAGAAAGTAGCGCCCCAGCGGGTTGCACCTTAACGTTTCTACCGCCCGTTTCTTTGACAGGCTCTCCTTCTCCACCGTAACGTATCGTTGCCCCCTTGGCAACAGTTTTCTGCTAAGGGAGGGCACGGGATGTTCCTCTCCCTCAATTATTTGGGAGAGCGCAGCGCCCAAACCCACCTCCGAGGCACCGGGTCTGCAGGACGAGCTTTTGGCTAAAGTCAGGGGACCACAAGCTCAGGATCATCACACAGAGCACTTGGCTCAGGTCCCTGTAAACAGCCTCCGCCCTCAGGGCCCCACTGTACCAGGTTTGGTGCCTTTACTTCAGTCAGGTCGGTAAGTGGGGGAGTGGGCAGGGCAGCTGGGGGAGAAAAGCCAGCAATAAATCCGCGGCCCGTGGGAGCGGCCGCCCCGACTGTCTGCCTCTCTTCCGCGGGCATTCTCCGCGCCCGGGTGGCCCTGGAGAGGGAGCACGCGGTGTCTGCCGGTAGGCTTGAGGCTTTCCGCGACCAGTGGGCACCGCAGGGGCTGGAGTGGATCCCGGACCGATATAATAAGATTATCATTTGACAGTTATTTTTGGTTTATTGATTTACTGCACAAAAAAACACGCCTTAACCCCCCCTTCTTATAAAAGGGGGGCCTAAAACATTAAAAAAAAACTTCCAAAAGAAACCCGAATGTAGTTCCGTTCGACACTCCTGATAAAAAAACACAATAAATCGTCGGTAGCAACCAACGATGCCCAGAGAGGCCCAGACTTGCTTTTTGTTCACCTGTCGAGGCCAGACTTTTATACCTCCATCTTTGCTTCTCCACCCAACCCCCACAAGTGTACCCTCGATATTTGGTCTCTGACAACCCAATGTGCCACTTCACTGGGTTTGCCTTGAGCCCAGATATCCTTAGACTGTCTAATACAACCTCTACTTTCTGTAAATGGGAACCCCGGAACACAGAGGATTTCATCATCCAAGTATGAGGCCTCATTACTTGGTCCATGGATGGTGGCTGGGCTCCCATGCAATCCAATTGGCCTGACGGCACACTGGTAGAGCCCACCGGGAGCTGTGAAAGCTGTTTTCTCTTCCGTGGACCCTGTTAAAGGGATCTGCCGGTACCCTTCGGTCAGATCGAAGATGGTGACATGATTGAGTGATTGGGGAAGGCCAATCATTAGACCCTCGTTCACTCCGTGATTCTTCAATCACACCTAGTTTCAACGTCAGGCGATCGGGCGGGAAAGTGGAGTTGAGTTCGGAGATCAGCCATGATCTCATTGAATGGCGGAGCAGGCTCGAGGGGCCGAACGGCCTGCTCCTGCTCCTATTTCTTATGTTCTTATCTTCTTAATCTCCTGGCTAACGTCCCGCCGTCTGGTCTCTGGGATTCTGTAAGGTCTTCCCTTTATTGTTACGCCGGGTGGTGTCACCAGGTCACCGCAGCTCGCCCTCGTCCTTCGGGGTCGAGATGTGAACACGTCCTGGTTCTGGTCCACCAGGTGCTGGGTTTGCCTCTACTGATCCTCGGCCACTTCACTAGAGAGGTGAACTGTTCTTTGTACCTCGGAGTCAGGGCCCCCGAATGGTTTCTCCACCACTGTGAGGGCCTCCCATTCTCTCCATGGCCTCAGGAGGTCCATGTAGCCTATCTGTTGGGGTTCCTTCTCAGAGGTTGCCTGATCTTATGGTGCAGGTGTGGAGACGAGGACCATAACTCGATCTCCTGCTCGGAACCTCTTGACTGCACCCTCTTCAATGTACAGGGCTTGGGTGAGGCCACACCTGGAGTACTGTGTACAGTTTTGGTCTCCTTGCCTTAGAGGCGATACAACGAAGGTTCACTAGATTAATTCCTGGGATGAGAGGGTTGTTCTATGAGGAGAGATTGAGTAAAATGGGCCAATACTCTCTGGAGTTTAGAAGAATGAGAGGTGATCTCATTGAAACATATAAGATTCTAAGACGCCTTGACAGGGTAGATGCTGAGAGGCTGAAGAGTCTAGAATTAGGGGGCATAGTCTCAGGATATGGGCTCGGCCATTTTGGACTGAGATGAGGAGAAATTTCTTCACTCAGAGGGTGGTGAATCTTTCGAATTCTCTACCCCAGAGGGCTGTGGATGCTGAGTCATTGAGTATATTCAAGGCTGAGATTGATGTTTTCTGGACTCTAGAGGAATCAAGGGATACGGGGATCGGACGAGAAAGTGGAGTTGAGGGTGAAGATCCGCCACGATCTTATTGAACGGCGGAGCAGGCTCGAGGGGCCGTATGGCCTACTCCTGCTCCTATTCCTTATGCCTTTATAGTACTGGGCTCTCTGGTGTTCCTGCGCCTTCTCTAAATGAGCCCTCGCTAATGGGAGTAACCGCCTCGATCCACTCCCTCATCTTCACTGCACGTTCAATAATATTTTCGCAGGGACGGTTTCGTTCCTCCCAATCCTCCTTAGTGATGTCGAGGATTCCCTGGGGCTGTTGCCCATACAGCAGCTCAAACGGGGGAACGCCCTGTCAGGGATTGTGGCACCTCATGAGATACGGCAGTAAGGTATCCCAATTTCTCCCATCCTTACCCATAACCTTCTTGAGGGTTCTATCGAGTCTCTCCGCATGGCCATCAGTTTGAGGGTGGGACACAGAGGTCCTCAGACTCTTAACGTGGAGCAGGGTAACTGGGTCCTTCATCCGTTTGGACACAAAGAGTCCGCTGATCCGTTAAGATCTCCTTTGGATTCCTTATCCTGGAGATCATTTTCATTAACTCGCCCGCCATGGTTTTAGAGGTTGTGTTGCTCGGGATGGCGCCCGGCATAGTCAACGCCTACTGAAATATATCGGTGTCCTCGGGCGGATCTCTCCAGTGGTCCTACTCGGTCCAAAGCGATCCTTTCAACGGTCACCTCGATTATTGGAAGAGGGGCGATAGTGGGGCCTGGGTCCATGCAGCTGGACAAGAGATACAGAATCAACCCACCACTTCATACACCCCTGGCCTGAAGAACCGCCTTAACAGCTGCTCCAGTGTCTTCTCCGTCCCCAGGTGACCTCCGAACAGGCCAAGTCAAGGACTATCCGCCAATGTGTCCGTGGCAGCAGCAATGGCTCCCCTTCCACCCGCCGGCCCTGAGTCACTCTGTATGGAAGGTCATTCTTCACTATATAATACGGCTCAGGATCTTTGGTTTTACCCTCCATAGAATGCCCATTTATCATTACCCCGTCTTGTTTCACATCCTGTCGGACTGGATCATTTACCTGCTCCCGCTGAGAGTCTGAATTACACACGTCCGCTCCCACAAAATGTATCCCGTCCTGCCCTGGGAGGTCGGCCTGAGGGGCTCCTCTCTCCCCACTCGTACCAGGCCCTCGTTCCATCTCTGGGGCTGGAGAAGCAGCGGGGGTCAGGGTCTTGGTCCCCTACTAAAACTTTAGGCCCTACTTCCTCGTGCTTTGTCTCTCCTCCATTCTCTTCACGGTTTTCCGGGACCCCCTGATACAACTCCGGATCGGAGAAGGGAAACACCTGGAAGAGGCTCTCAGACTGCCCCCTTTTCCTGATGGGAGACTGTATCCACCTCCCTTCTTTTGTATCAGGGTGTTAAACCCCTGGGAAATCCCTGCCCGGTATGACAGGCCGAGGAAGCTTTGGGACCAGCCCAGCCTTCACCCCCCCACCAGGCACCTCCCATCACCTCCACCGTGACCCAGGTGATGGGGGAGTAGAACAGGCCCCCATGTGCACACTTTATTCCCGTTTTGCGCACCTGGTCTGGATCTGAAGGGCGTACTAAGGTCAATGAAACCAAGGTTACGGCACTCCCCGAGTCACTGCGGGCCGTCACCTCCTTTCCATTAACCCTAGGAAGGGGTGAGCAATCTCCACATGGCTCACAAGCTGCATTGCCCGACTCAGATAATCCCTGCCAACATCCCCAGATTCCCCATGGCCACATTGCATGGGCTCCTGCCGGCTTGGACAGTGGGTTGCTACATGGCCTCACTCGTCAAATCCAGTAGCACCGGTACCTTCTCCCTGCTTCGCTGTTCAACCCGAGATTTGTGTTTACATTGGCCGCCCCCGTAAATCCCCGTGCCGCTCTTCAGCGCCCCCTTTGCCACCCCCCCCCGCCTCCCTCCAACTTCGAGTTTTATCCGCCTTTGATCCAGACCCATCCTTCGGACTCGGGGAGTTTCGCGACCCGGGGATGCGACCAGTTCCTCTGCAGCCAGTTGTCTGTCGACCAGCGCCATCAACTCTTAGGCATTGGCCGGGTCCCCTTGACCCCACTCGCTTCCTGATCTGGGGCGGAAGGGGGGGGCTGATCGGTGGTGATCCATTGCCAGAAACTTGTAGGGGAGTCGCTGTCGGGTTGAAGCCACTGCCTTGGCCGAATGGCTCAAGTCGAACATTTGAGAGTGGGGTACCTTTCCCTCCTGGTAGGACCAGGCGTTAAACCTCTGAGCCCACACCACTTCTCTAAACATCTCCTCCATTATCAGTTGGTCTCTCTCTCTCTCTCTGTTAGAGACACCAATCCCACATCTGACGCCACATGTCACACGGCACTACCATCTCGGGGCCTCCTGTGACCTACAAACAGTCGTCCATGAACAATTCGTCCTTCAAATACTTTTTATGGTTTACAGAACACAAAATAAAACTACACCGCACTCTCGATTCAGCAAGACCGAGAAAACTCTCCAACTCCCAGCCTCTTCCAGGTTTCCTGCTTCTGTTGAACCTCACCCTTTTATGCTCAACTGGATGGGGTAATTACATCTTAAGGCGATGTTCTTAAAGGGGCATTACCTTCCTCTTAAAGGTGATGTTCTTAAAGAGGCAAAACCCTTGCTCTGGTATCAGCCTGTGGCTGATGCACCGGCCTTTAATCACCTTGTTACAACAGACATAGAAACAGACAGACATACGTAGAGACATACACAAACTTTGAAACAGACAGACAGACACAGAGAAAGACGCAGACATCGAAACACACAGACACACACGTGGATGAATACACAGATGTAGAAAAAGACAGACAGACACGTAGAGAAATACACAGATATAGAAGAAGACAGACAGACACGTAGAGAAATACACAGACAGAAATAGACACACACACGTAGAGAAATACACAGACATAGAAACAGACAGACATACGTAGAGACATGCACAAACTCTGAAACAGACAGACACACAGAGAGAAAGACACAGACATCGAAGCACACAGACACACACGTAGATAAATACACAGATATAGAAAAAGACAGACAGACACGTGGAGAAATACACAGACATAGAAAGAGACAGACATACGTAGGGAAAAACATATAAATAGAAACAGACACAAACACGTAGAGAAACACAGACATAGGGGGTGATTTTAACCCCCAAGAACGGGTGGGTTGGGGTTGGGTGGGAGTTGAAAAGAGTTGTTTTTTGGGTCGTGACCCCAACCCGGCTTTATTTCCGGGTGTAACTTGGGTGTGTAAAAGTACAGGCTTCCCACTGGGAATGCAAAGTCCGAAAATTTTGCAGTTGCGACTCAAAAAAACAATTATTCTCAACTCCCACCCGCCCCCAACCCACCCGTTCTTGGGAGTTAAAATCATCCCCCTAGAAACAGAAAGACCACACATGTAAAAAATACACGCATAGTAACAGATATATGCACACGTACAGGAATATGCAAGATAGAAACAGACAGACACACGTAGGGGAATAAACAGACATAGAAACAGACAGTAGAGAATTATACAGACATAGAAACAGACAGACGTACATGTAGAGAGATGCACAAGCACCAACAGAAAGACACACATGTGGAGAAATACACAGACATATAAACAGACAGACACACACGTACAGAAATACACAAACATCGCAACAGACAGACATGCAAGTACTGAAGTAAAGACATAGAAACAGAGAAATACACAGACAGACACATGTAGAGAAATACACAGATATAGAAACAAACTGACACACCTTGAGAAATACACAGACATAGAAACAGACAGACACACCTTGAGAAACACACAGACATAGAAACAGACAGACACACCTTGAGAAATACACAGACATAGAAACAGACAGACACACCTTGAGAAATACACAGACATAGAAACAGACAGACACACCTTGAGAAATACACAGACATAGAAACAAACTGACACATGTGTACTGCAATACACAGAAACAGGCAGAGAGCTACGTAGAGAAATAGACAGACATAGAAACAGACAGACATAAATATAGAGGTGTACACAGATACCAACAGACAGACACGCAGGTACAGAAATAGACAGATGTAGTAACAGATAGACACACACGTACAGAAATCTACAGACATAGATACAGGCACAAATGTACAGAAATATAGAGACACAGAAACAGTCAGACACCACACATAAGATAACATACACATATAGAAACAGGCAGACACACACGTAGAGAAATTCACAGATGTAGAAGCAGACATACGTTCAATTATAGAATTGTACTAACGTCTTATCAGACAGACACGCATGTACAGAAATACACAGACATAGAATCAGACAGACACACACATGCAGAGATACATAGACATAGAAACAGAGAGACAGATACATAGAGAAATACACAGACGTAGAAACTGACAGACACATGTACAGAAATTCATAGGCACCGAAATGGACAGACATATGTACAGAAATACGCAGACATAGAAACAGGCAGACACAAACATAAAGAAACACAGACAAAGAAACAGACAGACACACACGAAGAGAAACATAGACATAAAAAACAGACAGACGCACACATAGAAAAAGGCACAGACTTAGAAACAGACAGACACACACATAAAGAAACACAGACAAAGAAACAGACAGACACACATGTGGAGAAACAGAGAGACATACACTTAGAGAGATACACAGACACAAAGAGTCAGACACACTTGTAGAGAAATAGACAGATGTAGAAAAAGACGTACAGAAATACACAGACATAAAAACAGCTGGACAGACACATAGTGAAATACCCAAACACAGAAACAGGCAGACACGCACGTACAGAATTACACAGACATAGAAAGAGACAGGCTGACATGTAGAGAAATACCCAGATGTAGAAACAGGCAGACAGATACATAGTGAAATACACAGACATAGGCACAGAGAAATACACAGATGGACATAAACATAGAGAAATAAACAGACATAGAAACAGAACAGACACATCCGTATGGCAATACACAGACATCGAAATAGATACAGAGAGACGTACAGAAATACACAATCATTGAAACAGACAGACATGTAGAGAAATACATAGATGTAGAAACAGACAGACGTAAATGTAGACAGGTACACAGACACCAAGAGTCAGTCACATGTAAAGAAATAGACAGATATAGTAACAGACAGACACACATGTACAGAAATACACCGACACAGAAACTGAGAGACAGATACCTAGAGAAATACAGACATAGAAACAGACAGAGAGGAACAGAGAAAGACACAGACATAGAAACAGAGAGACATAAACATGGAGAAATACACAGACACAGAAACAGACAGAAACACAGGTAGAGACATATACAGACATAGAAATAAACAGAAACACACGTATGGAAATGAACAAATATAGAAACAGACAGATACACATGGAGAAATACACAGATAAAGAAACAGACGGACAGATGTAGAGAAATACACAAACATAAAAATAGACACACACAGAGAAATACAGAGACATAGAAACAGACAGACACTCCTATAGAGAGATACACAGACATTCAAACAGACAGACATACACGTAATGAAATACACAGATATAGAAACAGACAGACACACACGTACAGAAATACTCAGGCATATAAACAGACATAGAAACACAGAGAAAGACACAGACATTGAAACAGGCAGACATAATCATGGAGAGATACACAGGCACAGAAGCAGACAGAGATATAAGTACGGAAATACACAAACGTAGAAACAGACAGACACACATAGAGAAATATAAATACATAGAAACAGACAGACAGATGTAGAGAAATACACAGACATAGTAACAGATAGACAGACACAGAGAAATACACAGACATAGTAACAGATAGACAGACACAGAGAAATACACAGACATAGAAACAGATAGACAGACACAGAGAAATACACAGACATAGAAACAGATAGACAGACACAGAGAAATACACAGACATAGAGGCAGACAGACACAAGTACAGAAATATCAAAACAGACAGATACCCAGAGAAATACACAGACATAGAAACAGACACACACACACACATACTGAAATACACAGATATAGACATAGACAGACATACGCACACATAGAGAAATACACAGACATAGATACAGAGACACACACGTAGATAGATACACACACCTAAACACAGACAGGCATACATGTAGAGAAATACACGGACCAAGAAACAGAAAAAGACACAGGCATTGAAAAAAAAAGACATAATCATAAAGAGGAACACAGGCATAGATACAGACAGAGACACAAGTACAGAAATACACAGACCTATAAACAGACAGGCACATATGTAGATAGATACACAGACTATAAACAGACAGACACACACGTACAGAAATACATCGACCGTGATATAGACAGGCACACACATACTGAAATACAAAGACATATAAACAGACAGACACAAATATAGAGAAATACACAGACAATGAAACAGACAGAGACACAGAGAAAGACACAGACATTAAAACAGACAGATATCCTAGGGAGATACACAGGCATAGAAACTGAGAGAGACACAAGTAGAGAAGTGCACAGGCTTAGAAAGAGACAGGCACACAAGTACAGAAATACACAGACATAGAAACAGACAAACACACACGTCATAAAGTACACAGATACAGACACAGACAGACATACACACACATAGAGAAATACAAACATACAGACACACAGGTAGATAGATACACAAACCTATAAACAGACAGACACACAGGTACAGAAATACACAGACCTAGAAACAGACAGAGAGATGCAGAAAAGGACACAATGAAGAAAAAGACGTAATCATAGAGAGGTACACAGACATAGTAACAGTCAGACACACATGTAGAGAAATACACAGATATAGGAAGAGACAGACAGATACGGAAAATACACAGACATAGAGATAGACTGATACAAGTACAGAAATACACAGGTTTCAAAACAGACAGAAACGCAGAGAAATACTCCAGACACAGAAATTGAACTAGACATGTTTAGAAATACACATAGAAAAGAAGAGACATACACATACTGAAATAAATGGATGTACACACAGACAGACACACACAGAGAAATATATACACCTAGAAACAGACACATGCACACATAGAGAAGTACACAGATACAGAGACACACACGTAGATAGATACACAGACCTAGAAACAGACAGACACACACGTAGAGAAATACATAGACCTTGATATAGACAGGCACACACATACTGAAATACACAGGCATAGAAACAGACAGACATAAACATAGAGAAATACACAGGTATAGAAACAGACAGAAACACAGGTAGAGACATATACAGACATAGAAATAAACAGAAACACACGTATGGAAATGAACAAATATAGAAACAGACAGATACACATGTAGAGAAATACACAGACATAGAAACAGACAGAGAGACATCATAGAGAGATACACAGGCATAGAAACAGAGAGAGACACAAGTAGAGAAATACAGGCATAGAAACATACAGGTACACATGTCATGAAGTACACAGACATATAAACAGACAGACACACATGTAGGAAGTACACAAGCATATAAACAGACAGACACACATGTGGAGAAATATACATACATAGAAACAGACAGACCGATGTACAGAAATATACAGACATAAAAACAGACAGACACACGTGTAGAGAACTACACAGACATAGAAACAGACAGACAGATGCAGCAAAATACGCAGACATGGAAACAGACAGACACACAGAGAAATACACAGACCTAGATACAGAGACACACACGTAAATAGACACACAGACCAATAAACAGACAGGCACACAGGTACAGAAATACACAGACCTAGATACAGACACAGACACAAAAAAAGACACAGACATTGAAAGAAACAGACATAATCACAGAGAGATAGATAGGCATAGATACAGATAGAGACACAAGTAGAGAAATACACAGACATAGAAACAGACAGACACACACATAGAGAAATACAAAGACATAGAAACAGACAGATAGACATAGAGAAATACACAGACATAGAGACAGACTGATACAAGTACAGAAATATACAGATATCAAAACAGACAGACACTCAGAAAAATACTCCAGACACAGAAACTGAACTAGACATCTACAGAAATGCAGACATAGAAACAGACACACACACACACATACTGAAATACATACATATACACACAGACAGACACACACAGAAATATACACAACTAGAAACAGACACATGCACACAGAGAAATACACAGACCTATGAACAGACAGGCACACACGTACAGAAAAACATAAACATATAAACAGACAGACACAAATATAGAGAAATACACAGACATAGAAACAGACAGACATAATCATAGAGAGAGACACAGGCATAGAAACAGAGAGAGACACACAAAAAGAGAAATACACAGACATAGAAAGAGACAGGCACACTAGACCAGAAATACACAGACATAGAAACAGACAAACATGTAGAGAAATACACAGACATAGAAACACACAGACACACACGTACAGAAATACACAGATAAAGAAACAGACATACGCACACATAGAAAAACACGCAGGCATAGGTACAGGGACACACACGTAGATGGATACACAGACCTATAAATAGACAGAAACACACGTACAGAAATACACAGACATAGTAACAAACAGAGAGACACAGAGGAAGACACAGACACTGAAACAAGCAGACATGTTCATGGAGAGATAGACAGGCATAGAAACAGATAGAGACACAAGTAGAGAAATACACAGACAAAGAAACAGACAACACACACGTAGGGAAGTACACAGATATAAAAATAGAGGGAAACATATGTAGGGAATTACACAGGCATTTAAACAGATAAACACACATATAGAGAAATACACAGACATAGAAAGAGACAGATAAACATGTAGGAAGTACACAAGCATAGAAACAGATCGACCCACGTGTAGAGAAATACACAGACAATGGGGGTGATTTTAACCCCCAAGAATGGGTGGGTTGGGGGCGGGCGGGAGTTGAAAATAGTTATTTTTTGGGTCGCGACCGCAACCCGGCTTTATTTCTGGGTTTAACGTTGGCGAGTAAAAGTCCAGGCTTCCCGCTGGGAATGCAAAGTCCGAAAAGTTTGCAGTTGCGACCCAAAAAAACAACTATTTTCAACTCCCTCCCAGACGGACACACACGTAGAGAAATACACAGACATAGAAACAGACAGACAGACACAGAGAAATATACAGACATAGAAACAGACAGACAGACACAGAGAAAGACACAGACATAGAGGCAGACACACACACACACAGAAATACACAGACATAGAGGCAGACAGACACAAGTACAGAAATACACAGGTATCGAAACAGTCAGGCACAGAGAAATACTCCAGACACAGAAACCGAAGTAGACATGTAGAGAAATACACAGACATAGAAACAAACACACACGTACTGAAATACACAGACATAGAAACAAACACACACGTACTGAAATACACAGATATAGACACAGGCAGACATACACACATATAGAGAAATACACAGATATAGATATAGAGACACACACGTAAATAGACACACAGACCAACAGACAGGCACATAGGTACAGAAATACACAGACCTAGGTACAGACAGAGACAAAAAAAAGACATAGACATTGAAAGAAACAAACATAATCACAGAGAGATAGATAGGCATAGATACAGATAGAGACACATGTAGAGAAATACACAGACATAGAAACAGACAGACACACAAGGAGAAATACACAGATATAGAAATAGACAGACACACACAGAGAAATACACAGACATAGATACAGAGACACACATGTAGAGAAATACACAGACATAGATACAGACACACACATGTAGAGAAATACACAGACATAGTAACAGACGGGGACACACGTAGATAGATACACAGGCCTATAAACAAACAGACACACACGCAGAAATACACAGACATAGTAACAGACAGACACACATATAGAGAAATACACAGACATAGTAACAGACAGATGGACACAGAGAAATACACAGACATAGAGACAGACAGACAGAAGTACAGAAATACACGGATATAGAATCAGACACACACGTAGAAAAATACTGACATAGTAACAGACAGACACACATGTACAGAAATACACAGACCTAGAAACAGACAGGCACACTCATACTGAAATACATAGATATAGATACAGACAGACACACACACACAGAAATATACAGGCCTAGAAACAGACATACACACGCATAGAGAAATACACAGACATAGCTACAGAGACACACACATAGATAGATACACAGACCTATAAACAGACAGACACACACGTACAGAAATACACAGACATAGAAACAGACAGACACACATGTAGAGAAAGACACAGACATAGTAACAGATGGACACACACGTAGATAGATACACAGGCCTATAACCAGACAGATACACACACAGAAATATAGACATAGTAACAGACGGACACACACTTAGAGAAATACACAGACATAGAAACAGACAGAGACAGAGAAATACACAGACATAGAGACAGACAGACACAAGTACAGAAATACACAGACATATAGACTCAGACAAACACACATGTAGAGAAATACAGACATACAGGCAGACACACATGTAAAGAAATACTGACATAGTAACAGACAGACATGCATGTACAGAAATACACAGACATAGGAATAGACAGGCACACACATACTGAAATACATAGATGTAGACACAGACAGACAGACACACACAGAAATATACAGACCTATAAACAGACATACGCACACATACAGAAATACACAGACACAGAAACAGACAGAGAGACACAGTGGAAGACACCAACATTGAAACAGTTAGACATAAGCATAGAGAGATACACAGGCACATAAACAGACAAACACACACATAGAGAAGTACACAGATATAGAAACAGGCAGACACACATGTAATGAAATACACAGACATATAAACAAACAGACAGACATAGATAAATACACAGGCATAAATACAGACAAACAGACAGACATGTAGAGAAATACTCCAGACACAGAAACTGAATTACAGACATGTAGAGAAATTCACAGACATAGAAACAGACAGACACACAGACAGAAATACACAGAGGTAGAAACAGACGTAGGCCAACATAGAGAAATACACAGACACAGAACCAGACAGACATAGACACAGGCAGACTGCTCACAGTTACTAAACTACTCACAGAGATATCCAGACACACACTGACACAGACAGACAAACAGGCACACAAAAGTACATAGACAGACAGGATAGGTACACATAGAAGGATAGATGCATTTGCACAACAGGCACATGCAAAGATTTCAACCGCTACTCCCACACACAGAGGTATACAGGCACGTACACAAACATACACACACAGGTACACACAGAGACACACATACATAAATAGAGTAAAACACTCAGATGTGCACAGAAAACACACACTCTCACACAAACATATGCACACACTCATATACATGCATACATACAGGCAAAGTCAGATACACACACACATGTGTACACACCGATACACAGATACACATACACGCTGATGGATTCAGATACAGGCGGACAGGCACACACACAAACACACACACAGTCACACAGGCTGATAGACACAGCCATCCAAACAGATACACACAAAGGTACAAAACGACAACTTGCGTTTATATTGAGTATTTAACGTTGTAAAACATCTCAAGGCATTTCACAGGAGCGTTACTAAACACAATTTGACACCAAGACAAAGAAAGAGCCATTAGGACAGGAGATCAAATGCTTGGCCAAAGAGGTAGGTTTTAAGGAGAGAGAGGTGGAGAGGCAAAGAGGTTTTGGGAAGGATGTCCAGAGATTAGGGTCTAGACGGCTGAGGGCCCGGTCGCCAATGGTGGGATGAAGGGAGTTGTGGGTGAACAAGAGGCCAGAGTCGGAGGAATGCAGAGATCTCGGAGGGTTGTAGGGCTGGAGGAGGTTACAGAGATCGGGAGGGGCGAGGCCATGGAGGGATTTGAACATGAGGATAAGAATTTTAAAATCGAGGCGTTCCTGGACCGGGAACCAATGTCGGTCAGCGAGCCCAGGGGTGATGGGAGTTAGGAAACAGACAGTGGAGTTTTGGATGAGGTCAAGTTTACGGAGGGTGGAAGATGGGAGGCCGGCCAGGAGAGCATCGGAATAGTCAAGTCTAGAGTTGGCAAAAGCTTGGATGAGGGTTTCAGCAGCAGATGAGCTGAGGCAGGGGCGGAGACGGGCGATGTTACGGAGGTGGAAGTAGGCGGTCTTGGTGATGGAGCGGATATGGGGTCAGAAGCTCATCTCAGGGTCAAATGGGCTGCAACCAGTCTGGGTCAGCCTCAGACAGTAGCCAGGGAGGGGGAATGGAATAAGTGGCGAGGGAACGGACACATGCATCGACAGATTCACACACACACACACACACGAGACGTCAACATACAAACACACCTACACAAATGCCCACAGGCGTACACAGACACAAGCAAATCCACAGATCATTGGTCACGGCCCGTGTACTAACTTTCCATCTGAGAGATTGATGCCTGCGAAGATGGGGTAGTCCTCGGGTGCGGGTTTCCCGCTGTGGTCCTCGTACAGGAAGACTGGCGAACGACCCAGCTCCACGCCCACCTGCTGCATGCCTTGCTCGCTGTAGATGGAAAGCAGGAAAGCCTGGGTTCCAGCTTTCGGTCTTATCAATGCCATGATGGAGAAGTCCTCGGGGAAACGCGCTCCTGCGGGATGAGGGAAAAGACAACGGGCATCACTGCCGCTCAACGACCAGGGACAAGGGGAGGGGGGGAAGGTCAGTGACCAGAGACGAGGGGGAGGGGGAGAAGGTCAGTGACCAGAGACATGGGGAACGGAGAGAAGGTCAGAGACCAGAGACAAGGGGAGGGGGAGAAGGTCAGTGACCAGAGACGAGGGGAGGGGGAGAGAAGGTCAGTGACCAGAGACGAGGGGGAGGGGGAGAAGGTCAGTGACCAGAGACATGGGGAACGGAGAGAAGGTCAGAGACCAGAGACAAGGGGAGGGGGAGAAGGTCAGTGACCAGAGACGAGGGGAGGGGGAGAGAAGGTCAGTGACCAGAGACAAGGGGAGGGGGAGAAGGTCAGTGACCAGAGACGAGGGGGAGGGGGAGAGAAGGTCAGTGACCAGAGACGAGGGGAGGGGGAGAAGGTCAGTGACCAGAGACGAAGGGATGGGGAGGTGGTCAGTGACCAGAGACGAGGGGAGGGGGGAAGGTCAGTGATCAGAGACAAGGGGAATGGAGAGAAGGTCAGTGACCAGAGATGAGGGGAGGGGGAGAGAAGGTCAGTGACCAGAGACAAGGGGGAGGGGGAGAAGGTCAGAGACCAGAGACGAGGGGGAGGGGGAGAGAAGGTCAGTGACCAGAGACGAGGGGGAGGGGGAGGGGGAGAAGGTCAGTGACCAGAGACAAGGGGAGGGGGAGAAGGTCAGTGACCAGAGACAAGGGGAATGGAGAGAAGGTCAGTGACCAGAGACATGGGGAACGGAGAGAAGGTCATTGACCAGAGACGAGGGGAGAGGGAGGTGGTCAGTGACCAGAGACGAGGGGGAGGGGGAGGGGGAGAAGGTCAGTGATCAGAGACAAGGGGAGGGGGAGAAGGTCAGTGACCAGAGACGAGGGGATGGGGAGAGAAGGTCAGTGACCAGAGACGAGGGGAGAGGGAGGTGGTCAGTGACCAGAGACGAGGTGAGGGGGGAAGGTCTTTGACCAGAGACGAGGGGAGAGGGAGGTGGTCAGTGACCAGAGACGAGGGGAGGGGGAGAAGGTCAGTGACCAGAGACAAGGGGAACGGAGAGAAGGTCAGAGACCAGAGACAAGGGGAGGGGGAGAAGGTCAGTGACCAGAGACGAGGAGAGGGGGAGAGAAGGTCAGTGACCAGAGACAAGGGGAGGGGGAGAAGGTCAGTGACCAGAGACGAGGGGGAGGGGGAGAGAAGGTCAGTGACCAGAGACGAGGGGAGGGGGAGAAGGTCAGTGACCAGAGACGAAGGGATGGGGAGGTGGTCAGTGACCAGAGACGAGGGGAGGGGGGAAGGTCAGTGATCAGAGACAAGGGGAATGGAGAGAAGGTCAGTGACCAGAGACGAGGGGAGGGGGAGAGAAGGTCAGTGACCAGAGACAAGGGGGAGGGGGAGAAGGTCAGAGACCAGAGACGAGGGGGAGGGGGAGAGAAGGTCAGTGACCAGAGACGAGGGGGAGGGGGAGGGGGAGAAGGTCTGTGACCAGAGACAAGGGGAGGGGGAGAAGGTCAGTGACCAGAGACAAGGGGAATGGAGAGAAGGTCAGTGACCAGAGACATGGGGAACGGAGAGAAGGTCATTGACCAGAGACGAGGGGAGAGGGAGGTGGTCAGTGACCAGAGACGAGGGGGAGGGGGAGGGGGAGAAGGTCAGTGATCAGAGACAAGGGGAGGGGGAGAAGGTCAGTGACCAGAGACGAGGGGATGGGGAGAGAAGGTCAGTGACCAGAGACGAGGGGAGAGGGAGGTGGTCAGTGACCAGAGACGAGGGGAGGGGGGAAGGTCATTGACCAGAGACGAGGGGAGAGGGAGGTGGTCAGTGACCAGAGACGAGGGGAGGGGGAGAAGGTCAGTGACCAGAGACAAGGGGAACGGAGAGAAGGTCAGTGACCAGAGGCGAGGGGAGGGGGAGAAGGTCAGTGACCAGAGACAAGGGGAGGGGGGGAAGGTCAGTGACCAGAGACAAGGGGAGGGGGAGAAGGTCAGTGACCAGAGACGAGGGGAGGGGGAGAAGGTCAGTGACCAGAGACGAGGGGAGTGGGAGAGAAGGTCCGTGACCAGAGACGATGGGAGTGGGAGAGAAGATCAGTGATCAGAGACAAGGGGAGGGGGAGAGAAGGTCAGTGACCAGAGACGAGGGGAGGGCAAGAAGGTCAGTGACCAGAGACGAGGGGCGGGGGAGAGAAGGTCATAGACCAGAGACGAGGGGAGTGGGAGAGAAGGTCAATGACCAGAGACAAGGGGAGAGGGAGAAGGTCAGTGACCAGAGACATGGGGAGGGGGAGAGAAGGTCAGAGACCAGAGATGAGGGGAGTGGGAGAGAAGGTCAGTGACCAGAGACGAGGGGAGGGCGAGTAGGTCAGTGACCAGAGACAAGGGGAGGGGGAGAGAAGGTCATAGACCAGAGACGAGGGGAGTGGGAGAGAAGGTCAGTGACCAGAGACAAGGGGAGGGGGAGAAGGTCAGTGACCAGAGACAAGGGGAGGGGAAGAAGCTTGGTGACCAGAGACGAGGGGAGGGGGAGAAGGTCAGTGACCAGAGACGAGGGGAGGGGGAGAGAAGGTCATAGACCAGAGACGAGGGGAGTGGGAGAGAAGGTCAGTGACCAGAGACAAGGGGAGGGGGAGAAGGTCAGTGACCAGAGACAAGGGGAGGGGGAGAAGGTCAGTGACCAGAGACAAGGGGAGGGGAAGAAGCTTGGTGACCAGAGACGAGGGGAGGGGGAGAAGGTCAGTGACCAGAGATGAGGGGAGGGAGAGAAGGTCAGTGACCAGAGACGAGGGGAGGGAGAGAAGGTCAGTGACCAGAGACACGGGGGATGGGGAGAGAAGGTCAGTGACCAGAGACGAGGAGAGGGGGAGAGAAGGTCAGTGACCAGAGACAAGGGGAGGGGGAGAAGGTCAGTGACCAGAGACAAGGGGAGGGGGAGAGAAGGTCAGTGACCAGAGACGAGGAGAGGGGGAGAGAAGGTCAGTGAACAGAGACGAGGGGAGGGAGAGAAGGTCAGTGACCAGAGACGAGACGAGGGGGAGAGAAGGTCAGTGACCAGAGACGAGGGGAGGGGGAGAAGGTCAGTGACCAGAGCCTGGTTATAAGACCCACCAATTAAACAAATCCAACATATTCAACACATAGCCAGTGATCAACGGCTGGTGGGTCTCAGGTCCTCCAATCACCAGCTGGTATCACATGCTATCCGTTCAAGCCCCCCCTCTCCCAGTGTCTAACACATCAAGCTCCCTAATGCACAGTCTGCCCAATGACTCGTCCCTCGTCCCACATAGTCACCCCTCGAGCCCCTTCCCCGACTGTAGCCCTCCCAGGCACACCAATATTCTATCCCTTCAATTGCCCTCTTCCACATTTTATACCCCAAAGCCCTCTCCACCCTATAATCTACCCCCCGACCTGTGAATACTGTCTCCCCTCGGTCCCTATAATCCAACCCCCCGACCTCTAAATTCTTCCTCCCTCAAACACCCCACCCCCCATAATCTCCACCTGAGGACTCACACCCTTTCTGAAGCCGCTCTCCTCCACTCCCACTCTGCAACGCTCCTTCCGTAACACTCCACACTTACCCATCCCGATACTCTGCCCTCGCAGCCCCCCTGCCCCACACTCCGCGGCTCCCGCCTTCCCCTATATCCGCTACCTGCCCCCCCCCCCCCCCCCCCCCAAATTCTACCCACTCCGTAGAGCTCCTCCCCCGCGCCCCCACCCTCACAATGCTCCCGTCGTCCCCTCTTACCTGGAAACAACTGTTTGGTGGGGGCACTGATTTGAGCCTTTTTGGATATTCTATAAGCCACATCTGGACTGGATACGGATTTCCTTTTGGGACAGAAGCCCGTGGTTTTCCTTACTCCTTCAGGTAACGTATTAAACTGCAACACTTGTAAAACATCTACAGGATCGGCTGCAGAGAGAACAGACAAGATGGCGTTCAATGCTGCGACCAAACTGAACAAAACAACTTTCAGCAGAAGGCCTTCCAGCCCAACAGACCTGTCTCATAGATCGACCCCACCTATCCCTCTAACCCCCGGGGTCTAAAACTGGTGTTGGGCATCGGAGGCAAGGTGAACATCTGTCCATCCCACCATTCCCACCGTCTCTCTAGGTTGACTCTCGACCCCAATTTAGCCCTCTCGGTGACCTTCTCCCATAAGGTCACGCCACATCTGTTACCCTCCGGGTGGTTGTAAGGTCCACCTGGCTCCCCTTCATACGCTCGATTTCCTGCCCGTGAAATTCCTGCAGCTCCTCTCCACCTCCAGAGTAGGGTCACCAGCCCCCCCCCCCCCCCCCCCCAGGATTGTCCTGGAGTCTCCAGGAATTGAAGATTAATCTCCTGGACAACTGCTGCGAGCAAACCACCTGGGACAAAAATCATCGGGGGATTAAAATGATCTGTGTGTTTTTTTCATTTGCTTTCAACTCTTTAATTTATTGGTAGATACTCTGTGTGATACTGTATACACTGATACTCTGTGTGATACCGTACACACTGATACTCTGTGTGATACCGTACACACTGATACTCTGTGTGATACCGTATACACTGATACTCTGTGTGATACCGTACACACTGATACTCTGTGTGATACTGTATACACTGATACTCTGTGTGATACCGTACACACTGATACTCTGTGTGATACCGTACACACTGATACTCTGTGTGATACCGTACACACTGATACTCTGTGTGATACCGTACACACTGATACTCTGTGTGATACCGTACACACTGATACTCTGTGTGATACCGTATACACTGATACTCTGTGTGATACCGTACACACTGATACTCTGTGTGATACCGTACACACTGATACTCTGTGTGATACCGTATACACTGATACTCTGTGTGATACCGTACACACTGATACTCTGTGTGATACCGTATACACTGATACTCTGTGTGATACCGTACACACTGATACTCTGTGTGATACCGTACACACTGATACTCTGTGTGATACCGTACACACTGATACTCTGTGTGATACCGTACACACTGATACTCTGTGTGATACCGTACACACTGATACTCTGTGTGATACCGTACACACTGATACTCTGTGTGATACTGTATACACTGATACTCTGTGTGATACTGTATACATTGATACTCTGTGTGATACTGTATACACTGATACTCTGTGTGATACTGTATACACTGATACTCTGTGTGATAACGTACACACTGATACTCTGTGTGATACTGTATACACTGATACTCTGTGTGATACTGTATACACTGATACTCTGTGTGATACCGTACACACTGATACTCTGTGTGATACCGTACACACTGATACTCTGTGTCATACGGTATACACTGATACTCTGTGTGATACAGTATACAGATGCTGACACTCTATGTGATACTATATACAGATGCTGATACTCTGTGTGATACTGTATACAGATGCTGATACTCTGTGTGATACTGTATACAGATGCTGATACTCTGTGTGATACTGTATACACTGATATTCTTTAATACTGGATACCAACACTGATATTCTGTGTGATACTGGATACCAACACTGATATTCTGTGTGATACTGGATACTAACACTGATATTGTATACAGAAATTGATACACTGTGTGATACTGTATACAGACACTGACACTAATACACTGTGTGATCCCATACCAACATTTATATTCTGTATGATATTGTATACTGTATACAGATGCTGATACTCTGTGCGATACTTTAAGCACTGATAATCTGTGATACTGGATACCTACACTGATATGCTGTGTGATATTGGATACAGAGACTGATACTCTGTATGAGATTGAATATATATACTGACATTCTGTGTAATATTGGATACAGAGACTGATACTTTGTGTGATATTGGAAACAGATAGTGATACTCTGTGTGATATTAGATACAGGCACTGATACCATGTGTGATATTTGGTACAGACAATGCTACTCTATGTGATACAGGATACAGATAGTGATAATATTTGTGATACTGTATACACTGATACTCTGTAATACTGTATACAGATGCTGATACTCTGTGTGATACTGTATACACTGGTACTCTGTGTAATACTGTATACAGACGCTGATACTCTGTGTGATACTGTATACAGACACTGGTACTGTGTGATACTGTATACACTGATACTCTGTGTAGTACTGTATACAGATGCTGACATTCTGTGTGATACTGTATACAGATGCTGACACTCTGTGATACTGTATACAGATGCTGACATTCTGTGTGATACTGTATACAGATGCTGATACTCTGTGTGATACTGTAAGCACTGATACTCTGTGATACTGGATACCAACACTGATATTCTGTGTGATATTGGATACTAACACTGATACTCTGTGTGATACTGTATACAGACACTGATAATCTATGTGAAAGTCTATACACTGATACTCTGTGTGATACTGTATACTAACACTGATATTCTGTGTGGTATTGGATACAGAGACTGATACTCTGTGTGATATTAGAAACAAATAGTGATACTCTGTGTGATATTAGATACAGGCACTGATACCATGTGTGATATTTGGTACAGACAATGCTACTCTAAGTGATACAGGATACAGATAGTGATACACTGTGTGATATTGGATACAGCTACTGATAATTTGCGTGATACAGGCACTGAAACCGTATATAATATTAGATACAGAGGCTGATACTTTGTGTGATATTGGATACATAGACTGATACTCTGTGCAATATTGGATACAGAGACTGATACTCTGTGTGATAATTGATACAGACAATGCTACTCTATGTGATATTGGTACAGATAGTGATACTCTGTGCGATGCAGGATTCAGATAGTGATACTTTGTGTGATACAGGATATGGACTGTAATATTGGATGCAGGCACTGATACCATGTGTGTGATACAGGATACTGATACTGTACGTGATACAGGATACTGATACTGATACTGTACGTGATACAGGTTACTGACACTGATACTTCATGTGATACAGGATACAGATAGCTAATACAGATATTGATATTCCATTTCATAGTGGATACAGATTTTGATATTTCTAGTAATACGGGATATCAACACTGATATTCTGATACAAACAGTGTTACTCACTGTGATACAGGATACAGATTCTGTGACACTGGATATCGATAATGATACAGTGCATTACTGCATACAAACACTGATTCTCACTGAGATACTGGACACAGATACTGTGACACTGGATATGGATAGATACAGTGCGTTACTGCATACAAACACTGATACTCACTGAGATACTGGACACAGATACTGTGACACTGGATATAATGATACAGTGCGTTACTGCATACAAACACTGATACTCTGAGATACTGGACACAGATACTGTGAGGCTGGATATATATACCGTTAGAGCTTATAACTCAAAATAGACAAGGATACTCTGTTTGATACTGAATACATACACCGATACTCTGTACAATACTGAGTACAAACACCGATACTCTGTATGATACTGAGTACAGACACCGATACTCTGTATGATACTGAATACAGACACTGATACTGTGTGTGATACTGAGTACATACACGGATACTGTGTGTGGTACTGAGTACATACACCGATACTGTGTGTGATACTGAGTACATACACTGATACTGTGTGTGATACTGAGTACATACACCGATACTGTGTGTGATACTGAGTACATACACTGATACTGTGTGTGGTACTGAGTACATACACCGATACTCTGTGTGATACTGAGTACATACACTGATACTGTGTGTGATACTGAGTACATACACCGATACTGTGTGTGATACTGAGTACATACACTGATACTGTGTGTGATACTGAGTACATACACGGATACTGTGTGTGGTACTGAGTACATACACCGATACTGTGTGTGATACTGAGTACATACACCGATACTGTGTGTGATACTGAGTACATACACCGATACTGTGTGTGATACTGAGTACATACACTGATACTGTGTGTGGTACTGAGTACATACACCGATACTCTGTGTGATACTGAGTACATACACTGATACTGTGTGTGATACTGAGTACATACACCGATACTGTGTGTGATACTGAGTACATACACCGATACTGTGTGTGATACTGAGTACATACACCGATACTGTGTGTGATACTGAGTACATACACCGATACTGTGTGTGATACTGAGTACATACACCGATACTCTGTGTGGTACTGAGTACTTGGTTCTTATCACTGATACTACACATCATTTGAGTAATGTTGCTACATGTGAACTTAATAGCTGCAGGGGAAGAAAATGGGCAACAATGGATACTATTACTAGTAACAAATTAAACACTCATTAAATTGAAACTATATACAGTAGCACAAGTACATTTGATGTCTGTAAGCAATTAAAAGGGATTATAAAACAGGCCCAAATGGGATTGCCAGGACTAGAAGTATCAGCGACAAGAAATACATGTCTCATTCCACCACAGCCCAGACAAGTTGTGATTTGTCGAGGTCCCTATCTGCTTGCTCTTATGCCTGAGAGCTTCCAATGAACATACTTGAATAAAAGGAGTTCCCAGCCTCAAATGGAGCACGGAACACATCTAGGATTCGAGGATGGATTTCAATGACGGGGTTGGTTGCCAGGGGAACACCCGATCAGGATCAATAAACCAGTCACCCCAATTACGTCCCCGTGCAGTAATGCAGCAATTGCACAGTAGCAACATTAAACAACAGAGCTGGGAAGAAAGGAGCACTTGGAGGTCACGGAGAAAAAAAATAATTGAATTAACCAGATTGGTGAACGCATTTAATCAGGCGTGAACTAACCCAGTTAATTAATGCCATTAATTACAACGGATGCAGTGAATTTTTGTGGATCCAGAGGCCTGCTAAACGAAAACATCTCGAGCTTCCAACTTGTGAGGAAATTATGGGTACGGTTTGCCAAGCCAAACTATTTTGGCAAGTTCGATGCGCCTTCAGGGTTCTGGCAAGTGAAACTGAGGGAAGTGAATTCCAAGTTCCGTGCAATGAATGCTTTTTATGGGAGGCACAGATTTTTAGGCCTTGCTTTTGGCATTGCTGTGACCCCAGGCTAACCTCACTAGACTTCCCACGTGAGAGACGGACTCATCGACCTTGGCACCGTCCTTCCCTGGGCACTGCTGCTTGATTGGGAGAGCTACACCGGCGGGAGTTTAACTCCCGGTAGGCCCAAACCCAAGCCAGACAGGTCGGCTGGGAGGTGCCATTCTAAAGGCAGCGCACCGTCCTCCTGGTAGGGTGGGATGGATGGGTGGGGGGGCAGGGTTGAGGCTAACGACCTGTCCAGGTACAAATGTTATGGGAACAAGCCAGAGGTGAGGCGAGTCTGGTTTTTTTTTATTTGTTCATGGGATGTGGGCGTCGCTGGCGAGGTCGGCATTTATTGCCCATCCCTGATTGCCCTTGAGAAGGTGGTGGTGAGCCGCCTTCTTGAACCGCTGCAGTCCGTGTGGTGACGGTTCTCCCACAGTGCTGTTAGGAAGGGAGTTCCAGGATTTTGACCCAGCGACGATGAAGGAACGGCGATATATTTCCAAGTCGGGATGGTGTGTGACTTGGAGGGGAACGTGCAGGTGGTGTTGTTCCCATGTGCTTGCTGCCCTCGTCCTTCTAGGTGGTCGAAGAAGCCTTGGTGAGTTGCTGCAGTGCATCCTGTGGATGGTACACACTGCAGCCACAGTGCGCCACTGGTGAAGGGAGTGAACGTTTAGGGTGGTGGATGGGGTGCCAATCAAGCGGGCTGCTTTGTCCTGGATGGTGTCGAGCTTCTTGAGTGTTGTTGGAGCTGCACTCATCCAGGCAAGTGGAGAGTATTCCATCACACTCCTGACTTGTGCCTTGTAGATGGTGGAAAGGCTTTGGGGAGTCAGGAGGTGAGTCACTCGCCGCAGAATACCCAGCCTCTGACCTGCTCTTGTAGCCACAGTATTTATGTGGCTGGTCCAGTTATGTTTCTGGTCAATGGTGACTCCCAGGATGTTGATGGTGGGGGATTCGGTGATGGTAATGCCGTTGAATGTCAAGGGGAGATGGTTAGACTCTCTCTTGTTGGAGGTGGTCATTGCCTGGCACTTGTCTGGCGCGAATGTTACTTGTCACTTATGAGCCCAAGCCTGGATGTTGTCCAGGTCTTGCTGCATGCGGGTTCGGACTGCTTCATTATCTGAGGGGTTGCGAATGGAACCGAACACTGTGCAATCATCAGCGAACATCCCCATTTCTGACCTTATGATGGAGGGAAGGTCATTGATGAAGCAGCTGAAGATGGTTGGGCCTAGGACACTGCCCTGAGGAACTCCTGCAGCAATGTCCTGGGGCTGAGATGATTGGCCACCAACAACCACTACCATCTTCCTTTGTGCTAGGTATGACTCCAGCCACTGGAGAGTTTTCCTCCCGATTCCCATTGACTTCAATTTTACTAGGGCTCCTTGGTGCCACACTCGGTCAAATGCTGCCTTGATGTCAAGGGCAGTCACTCTCACCTCACCTCTGGAATTCAGCTCTTTTGTCCATGTTTGGACCAAGGCTGTAATGAGGTCTGGAGCCGAGTGGTCCTGGCGGAACCCAAACTGAGCATCGATGAGCAGGTTATTGGTGAGTAAGTGCCGCTTGATAGCACTGTCGATGACACCTTCCATCACTTTGCTGATGATTGAGAGTAGACTGATGGGGCAGTAATTGGCCGGATTGGATCAAACAGGCCAAGGGAAACATCAACTGTGGAGAACTGCAATGCGCCGGGTGTAAGTCGAGGTGATACTCTGAGTGGAGTCCCAATACCCTGCTCTGGTCAGACAACAGGGGAGGAAATGGGGTATCCCATGCGCAGCGAGGCACAGGAGAGTCTAACTGACCAACACATTGACGGGTGACACAATGGTGTGGAGGAATCGACCGTGAGACTGCCCAACATTCTCCACATTGGGAGGAGAGATTGGCCAAAACTTTAACACAATCAAGAATCTATTGGGAATCTCCAAACGGGCCTCATCAGCACCCATGGTGTAAATCTGACAACGGGACAGCTTCAATGAAAACTTGCATTTATATAGCACCTTTACTGTCGTAAAACGTCCCAAGGTGCTTCACAGGAGCGATTACCAACCAAAATTTGACACCGAGCCACATAAGGAGATATTAGGACAGGTGACCAAAAGCTTGGACAAAGAGGTAGGTTTAAAGGAGCGTCTTAAAGGAGGAGAGAGAGGCGGAGAGGTTCAGGGAGGGAATTCCAGAGCTTGGGGCCGAGGCAGCTGAAGGCACGGCCGCCAATGGTGGGGTGAGGGAAGTGACGGATTCACTAAGAGGCCAGAATTGGAGAAGCACAGAGACCTCGGAGGGTTGTCGGGCTGGAGGAGGTTACAGAGATAGGGGAGGTGGGGGGGGGGGGCGAGGCCATGGGCTGTTATTGTGGTTGTAAGAGAGACCAGGGGGGGTGATTTCATACCCCATAAACGGGTGGGTTGGGGGCGGGCGGGAGTTGAAAATAGTTGTTTTTTGGGTCGCGACCGCAACCCGGCTTTATTTCCGGGTTTAACGTCGGCGTGTAACAGTCCAGGCTTCCCGCTGGGGAATGCCGAGTCCGAAAATTTTGAGGTTGCGACCCAAAAGAACAATTATTTTCAACTCCCGCCTGCCCCCAACCCACCCGTTCTTGGGGGTTAAAATCACCCCCCCACAGCTGTTGAAACCAGACACAGAAGCAAACGGGGACAATGGCGCCTCACTACAGTCAATTTAAATTCATAATAAATCGCTGAAAGAAAATACCAACTCACGGCCAAACTGCTGGGAGAATGCTATGGGAAGGAGTTGGAATCATTAAACGGGGGGGGGGGGGACGAAAAGGCTGAGAGGACGGCTAACAGACGGGCGAGAGTCAAGGTTCAAAGCACCAGCAGCAATTTCAGCCAATGCTTCGCAGGTAGGAGGACAGGTTGATCTGACTCAAATAGCACAGTGATTGAGGAAAGTGAACTCTCATTCATCACTCAGCGCTCGGGGGGTTAAAACAGTTCACTGTGAGAACCTTTCAGTACACATGAGGTTAAACACATCGCTGAAACAGTCTCAGTGCACAGGGGGCAAAACAAATCACAGTGAGACACTCTCAGAACACACAGGGTTAAAAAGATAACTGTGAGGTATTTTCAGAACAAAGGGTGTTAAACAAATCACTGTGAGACACTCTCAGTACACAAGGGGTTAAACATGTCTCTGTGAGATACTCTCAGTACACAGTGAGTTAAAGCAATCACTGAGTTATTCTCAGCTCACCAGGGTTTAAACAAATCAATGTGAGACAATCTGGTGTAGAGGGTGTAAAACAAGAACTTTGAGACACTGTCGGTACACAGGGGGTTAAACAAATCGCAGTGAGGCATTCCCAGTACACTGGGGTATAAACAAACCACTGTCAGATACTCTCAGTACACACGGGGTTAAACAGATCATTGTGAGACACTCTCAATACACAGGAGGTTAAAAAAAATCACAGTGACACACTCTCAGTGCACAGGGGGTTAAACAGACCACAGAGACATTCTCAGTACACGGGGGTTAAAATAATAACTGAGATATTCTCAGTACACAGAGGGTTAAACAAATCAATGTGAGACACTCTCAGTGCAGTGGGGTTTAAAACAATCACATTGAGACACTTTGAGTACACATAGGGTTAAACAAATCACTGTGGGTCATTCTCAGTACACAGGGGGTTAAAAAAAAATCACAGGGTGTAAAACAATAACTGTGCGCAGGCGGTTTTAAACAGATCACTGTAACCGACTCTTGGTACACAGGGGGTTAAACCGAACACCATAATACATTCTCAGTACACGAGGGGTTAAACAGATCACTGTGATACATTCTCGACACATGAGGGGTTAAAAACATCAATGTGAGACATTCTCAATACTCAGGGGGTTAAACAAATCACTGTGTGACACTCTCAGTGGACAGGATGTTGTATAGATCACCGTGAGGCATTCTCATTACAAAGGGAGTTAAGTAGATCACTGTGAGACACTCTTAGTATACAGGCCAGTGAACAGATCACAGTGAGACATTCTCAGTGCACAGAGAATTAAAAAGAGCACTGTGGAGTACATTCAGTACACAGAGGGTTAAACAAATCACTGTTAAACACTCCCAGTACACAGGGAGTTAAACAGGTCACTGTGAGACACTCTCAGTACACAGGGGGTTAAGCAGGTCACTGTGAGACACTCTCAGTGTACAGGGGGTTAAACAAATCACTGTGAGATACTCTCGGTACACAGAGGGTTAAACAAATCACTGTGAGACACTCTCATATACAGGGAGTTAAACAGGTCACTGTAAGGAACTCTCAGTACACAGGGGGTTAAGCAGGTCACTGTGAGACACTCTCAGTGTACAGGGGGTTAAACAAATCACTGTGAGATACTCTCGGTACACAGGGGGTTAAACAGATAAGCTAGATACATACTCAGTACACAGGGGGTTAAACAGGTCACAGATATTCTCAGTACACAGAGGGTTAAACAGGTCACAGTGAGATACCCTCAGTACACAGGGGGTTAATCAAATCACCATGGGACATTCTCAGTACACAGGGGGTTAAACAGATCACTGTGAGACACTCTCGGTACACAGAGGGTTAAACAGATCAGAGTGAGATACTCCCAGTACACAGGAAGTTAAGGAGATCACTATGAGACATTGTCAGTACACAGGGGGTTAAACAGATCACAGGGACGTTCTGAATAAACAGCGGGTTAGACAAATCACTGAGGATTTTCAGTACATAGGAGTTAAAAAAATCACTGTGAGACATTCTCAGTAAATGAGGGGGTTAAACACATGATTATGCGATATTTTCAGTACAGAAGGGGTTAAATAAATGACTGTGAGGCACGCTCAGAATGCTGGGGGTTAAACAATTCACTACGAGATCGTCTCAGTACGCAGGCTGTTCAACATATTACAATGAGACACTCTCAGAACACAGGGGGTTAAACATATCTCAGTGAGACATTCTAGTGGACAGGGGTTTGAGGACGTCACTGTGAGACATTCTCAGTGCACAAAGGGTTAAATGATTCACTGTGAGATATTCTCAGTAGACAGAGGGTTAAATAATTCACTGTGTGATATTCGCGGTACACGGGGGGTGAAACAGGTCTCTGTGAGACGTTATCAGTACACAGCGGGTTAAACAAATCACAGGAACATTCTCAGTACACAGGGAGTTAAACAGCTCACTCTGAGACCCTCTCAGTACGCAGGGGGCTAAAGAAATCACCGTGTGACATTCCCAGCACACAGAGGGTTAACCAGATCAATGAGAGAACGTCTCAGCACACAGGGGGTTAAAACGAATCACTCTGAGAAAATCTCAATACACAGGGAGTTAAACAAATCACTGTGAGACATTTTCCATAGACACGGGGTTGAACAGATCACTGTGAGATATACTCAGTACACAAGGGTTAAGCAAATCACTGTGCATCACTCTCAGTCAAAGAAATCACTGTGAAACATTTTCAGTACTCAGGAACTTAAACAAATCACTGACAGACACTCTCAGTGCACAGGGAGTTAAACAAATTATAGTGAGGCATTATCAGTACACCAGGGGGCTAAACAAATTACTATGAGACATTTTCAGTATACAGAGGCTTACACAATTCACTTTGAGACACTCAGCACACAAAAGGTTAAACCCAATCACCTGAGATGTTCTCAGTACACAGAGGGTTGAACATTCACTGTGAGATAATCTCAGTACACAGAGGGTTAAACATTCACTGTGAGATATTCTCAGTGCATGGGCCTTTAAACAAATCATTGAGACATTATCAATACACAGGAGGTTAAACAAATCACTGTGACACAGTCTCAGTATACACAGGGTTAAACAAAAAATGTGAGACATTCTCATTACACGGGAGTTAAAGAAAGCACTGAGAAATATTCTCAGTACACAGGGGAGTAAAACAATACATGTATGGCACTCTCAGTACACAGGGGGTTAAACAGATCACTGAGAGACACTCTCAGTACACAGGGGGTTAAACAGATCACTGAGAGACACTCTCAGTACACAGGGGGTTAAACAGATCACTGTGAGACACTCTCAGTACACAGGGGGTTAAACAGATCACTGTGAGACACTCTCGGTACACAGGGGGTTAAACAGATCACTGTGAGACACTCTCAGTACACAGGGGGTTAAACAGATCACTGTGAGACACTCTCGGTACACAGGGGGTTAAATAGATCACTGTGAGACACTCTCAGTACACAGGGGGTTAAACAGATCACTCTGAGACACTCTCGGTACACAAGGGGATAAACAGATGACTTTCAGGTTAATCAAATCACAGAGAGACGCTCCAAATATACCGAGGGTAAAACAAATCACAGAGACATTCTCAGTACACAGTTGGTTAAATAAATCACCGAAACACTCTCAGTATACAGGGGGTTAAACAAATCACTGGGAGACATTCTCTAAACACAGGCAGTTAAGCAGATCACTGAAACAGTTTCAGTATACAGGGGGTTAAAAAAAATCACTGCAACATTCTCAGTACATACGGGGTTAAACAAATCACTGTGAGACATTCTCGGTACTGAGGGAGTTAAATAAATCTCTGAGACATTGTCGGTACACGGGGGTTAAACAAATCTCTGTGAGACATTCTCGGTACACAGGGGGTTAAACAAATCATTGTGAGGCATTCTCAGTAGACGGGTTAAATAAATCTCGGTGAGACACTCTCAGTGCACGGGGTGGTGGTTAAACAAATCACTGAGACATTCTCAGTACACACGGAGTTAAATCAGTCAATGTGAGATACTCTCGGTACTCACGGGGTTAAACAAATCACTGAGAAACACTCAGTGCATGGGGTTAAAGAAATCACTGTGCGAGATTCTCAGCACACAGAATCACTGAATCATAGAATGGTTACAGCACAGAAGGAGGCCATTCGGCCCATCGAGCCCATGCCGCCCCTCTGTAAGAGCAATCCTGTTAGTCCCATTCCCCCCCTCTTTCTCCGTAGCCCTGTAAATTTTTCCCCTTCAAGTATTTATCCAATTCCTTTTTGAAAGCCACGATTGAATCTGCCTCCACCGCCCTTTCAGGCAACGCATTCCAGGTCATAACCACTTGCTGCGTAAAAAGTTTCTCCCCATGTCGCCTTTGGTTCTTTTGGCAATCACCTTAAATCTGTGTCCTCTGGTTCTTGACTGTTCTGCCAATGGGAACAGTTTCTCTATATTTACTCTGTCAAAACCCTTCATGATTTTGAACACCTCTATCAAATCTCCCCTTAACCTTCTCTGCTCTAAGGAGAACAATCCCAGCTTCTCCAGTCTATCCATGTAACTGAAGTCCCTCATCCCTGGAACCATTGTAGTACATCTTTTCTGCACCCTCTCTAAGGCCTTCACATCCTTCCTAAAGTGTGGTGTCCAGAATTAAACACAATATTCCAGTTGTGGCTGAACCAGTGTTTTATAAAGGTTCATCATAGCTTCCTTGCTTTTGTACTCTATGCCTCTATTTATAAAGCCCAGGATCCCGTATGCTTTTGCAACCGCCTTCTCAACCTGTCCTGCCACCTTCAAAGATTTGTGCACATATACCTCCAGGTCTCTCTGTTCCTGCACCCCCTTTAGAATTGTACCCTTTAGTTTATATTGTCTCTCCTCATTCTTCCTGCGAAAATGTATCACTTCGCACTTCTCTGCTTTAAATTTAATCTGTCACATGTCTGCCCATTCCACCCGCCTGTCTATATCCTCTTGGAGTCTATCACTATCCTCCTCACTGTTTACTACACTTCCAAGTTTTGTGTCATCTACAAATTTTGAAATTGTGCCCTGTACACCCAAGTCCAACTCATTAATGTATATCAAGAAAAGCAGTGGTCCCAGCACCGACCCCTGGGGAACACCACTGTACACTACCCTCCAGTCTGAAAAAAACCGTTCACCACTACCCTGTTTCCTGTCACTTAGCCAATTTTGTATCCATGCTGCCACTGCCCCTTTTATTCCATGGGTTTCAATTTCGCTGACAAGCCTATCATGTGGCACTTTATCAAACGCTTTTTGAAAGTCCATATACACCACATCAACCGCATTGCCCTTGGGTATTAAACCAATAACTGCATGACATTCTCAGTACGTAGACGGTTAAACAGATCTCTGTTAGATATTTTCAGTGCACAGGGTGTTAAATATATCACTGAGACATTCTAAATACTCGAGCATTTAAACAACTCACTGTGAGACATGCTTAGTACACAGAGGGTTAAACAAATCACTGAGACATTCTCAGTACACAGGGAGTTAAACAAATCAATGTGAGACATAAGAACATAAGAAATAGGAGCAGGAGTAGGCCATCCGGCCCCTCGAGCCTGTTCCGCCATTCAATAAGATTATGATCGACCTCAACGTCATTTTCCTGCACTATCCCCATATCTCTTGATGACTTTAATATCTAGAAATCTATCGATCTCTGTTTTGAATGTACTCAATGACTGAGCCTCCACAGCCCTCTGGGGTAGCGAATTCCAAAGATTCACCACCCTCTGAGTGAAGAAAGTTCTCCTCATCTCAGTCCTAAATGGCCAACCCTTTATTCTGAGACTGTGACCCAGGTTCTAGACTCCCCAGCCAGGGGAAACATCCTCCCTGCATCTACTCTGTCAAGCCCTGTGAGGATTTTGGATGTTTCAATGAGATTCTCAGTACACAAGGGGTTAAACAAATCAATGTCAGACATTCTCAGTACACGGGGATAAAGCAATAATTCTAAGACACTGTCAGTACGTAGACGGTTAAACAGATCTCTGTTAGATATTTTCAGTACACAGGGAGTTAAACAAATCACTGTGAGACATTCTCAGTAGACAAGGGGTTAAACAGATCACAGTGCGACACTCTCAATACACAAGGGGTTAAACAAGTCATTGAGACATTCTCAATGCACAAGTGGGTTAAACAAATCAGCATGAGATACTCTCAGTATACAGGGTGTTAATTAAATGACTGAGACATTCTCAATACTCAGGGGTTTAAACCGATCACTGTGAGACACAAGCAGTACACAGGGGGTTAAACAGATACTCTCAGTACACAGGGGGTTAAACAAATCACTGAGAAATTCTCAGTACACAGGGGGTTAAACACATCACTGTGAAACATTCTCAGTACACACAGGGTTAAACAAAAAATGTGAGACATTCTCAGTACTTAGAGAGTTTAAACAGGTCACTGTGAGATGCTCTCAGTCCACAGGGGGTTAAACGAATCACCGTGAGACATTTTCAGTACACAGTGGGTAAACAAATCACTGAGAAATATTCTCAATGCGCAGAGGGTAACACAATAATTATAAGACACTGTCAGTACACAGGGGGTTAAACAGATCAGTGTGAGACATTCTCAGTACACAGGGGGTTAAACAAATCACTGAGACATTCACAGTAAACACGGGGTTAAAAAAAAATCACGGTGCAACATTGTCAGTACGCAAAGGGTTAAACGAATCACCGTGAGACACTCTCAGTACACAGGGAGTTAAACAAATAACCGCGAGATATTTTCAGTACACAGGGGGTTAAACAAATCTCTCTGAGACGTTCTCAGTACACAGGGGGTAAAACGATGATTATAAGACACTGTCAGTACACAAGGGGTTAAACAGATCTGTGTAAGCTATTCTCAGTACGCAGGGGTTGAAAAAATCAGTGTGAGACATTCTCATTACACAGAGGGTTAAACAAATCTCTCTGAGACTCACTCAGGACACAGCGAGTTAAACAAATCGATATGAGACATTCTCAGTATACAGGGGGTTAAACAAATTACTGTGATACACTCTCAGCACATAGGGGCTTAATCAAATCACAGTGTGACACTCTCAGGATACAGGTGGTTAAGAAGATCACTGTGAAACATTTTTAGCACACAGGGAGTTTAAACATATCGATGTGAGACACTCTCAGCGCACAGGTGGTTAACCAAATCACTGTGAGACATTCCTAGTACACAGGGGGTTAAACAGATTACTGTGAGAAATTCCCAGTATAAAGGGGCTTAAACAAATCAATTTGAGACATTCCCAGTGCACGGGGGGTTAAACAGATAACTCTGGGACTCTCAGAACAGAGACGCTTGAAAAAATTACTGTGATATACTCTCAACACACAGGTGATTAAACAGATCACTCTGAGACACTCAGGATAGAGATGTTTAAACAAATCATTGTGATATGCTCTCAGTACACATTGGGTTAAACAAATCACTATTAGACTTTTACAAAATACAGAGAGTTAAACAAATTACTGCAAGATTATTGCAGTACACAGGGGGTTAAACTAATCACTGTGAGACGATCTCAGTACACAGGGGGTTAAACAAATCACTGTGAGACATTTTCAGTGCACAGGGAGTTAAACAAATCACTGTGAGACACTCTCAGTGCACAGGGGGTTAAACAAATCACTGTGAGACATTCTCAGTGCACAGGGGGTTAAACAGATCACTATGAGACACTCTCGGTATGCAGGGGGTTAAACAGATCATGGAGACACTCTCGGTACACAGGGGGTTAAACAAATCACTGTGATACATTCTCAGTACACAGGGGGTTAAACAGATCACTATGAGACACTCTCGGTACACAGGGGGTTAAACAGATCACGGAGACACTCTCGGTACACAGGGGGTTAAACAAATCACTGTGATACATTCTCAGTACACAGGGGGTAAAACAGATCACTATGAGACACTCTCGGTACACAGGGGGTTAAGCAAATCACTATGAGGTTAAAAAGCTCAGGATGAGACTGTCAGTAGACGGGGGTAAAACAGATCACTGAGACATTCTCAGTAAACAGGGAATTGTGAGACATTCTCTGTACAGAGTGGGTTAAACAAATCACTGTCAAATGCTCTCAGTACACAAGGGCTCAAGCAGATCAATGTGAGACATTCTCCAGACGCAGGGGGTTAAACAGGTCAGTATGAAACATTTTCAGTATACAGGGGGTGAACGAAAACACTGTGAGACACTGAGTACACAGGGGGTTAAACAAATCATTGTTGGATATTCCCAGTACACAGAGGGTTAAACAAATCAATGTAAGACATTCAGTACACAAGGGGTTAAACAAATCACTGAGAGACATTCTCAGTACACAAGGGGTTAAACAAATCACTGAGAGACATTCTCAGTACACAAGGGGTTAAACAAATCACAGAGACATTCTCAGTACACAGGGGGTTAAACTTGTCACTGAGATTTTTTTCGGAACTGGTGTTAAACTAATCACCGTGAGTCGCTGTCAGTACACAGGAGGTTAAACAGATCACTGTTATATATCATTAGTGCACAGGGCTAAACAAATCGCTGTGAATTACTCTCAGTACACATGGGGTTAAACAAATCGCTGTGAAACATTTTCCGTAAACAGAGGCTTACAGTATACAAGAGTTAAACAAATTACGGTGACATGCTTTCAGTAAACAGGGGGTTAAAGAAAACAGATCGCTGAGAGTTTCAGTACACAGGGGCTTGTACAAATAATTGTGAGACACTCTCAGTGCACAGAGGATTACACAGCTTACTGTAAGACTCCCTCTGTACATAGTGGGTTAAACAAATCACTGTCAGATGCTCTCACTGTACAAGTGATTAAACAAATAATTTTCAGATGCTCTCAGTACAGAAGTGATTAAACAAATCACTGTCAGATGCTCTCAGTACAGAAGGGCTTAAACAGATCAATGTGAGACAGTTTCTGGATGCAGGGGGTTAAACAGATCGGTGTGAAACATTCTCAGAACACAAGGGGTTAAAGAAATCCTGTGAGACACTCTCAGTATACAGGGTGTCAAACATATCACTGTGACAGTCTCAGCACACAGGGGGTTAAATAAATTACTGTGAGACATTCTCAGTACACAGGGGGTTAAACAGATCACTGTGAGACACTCTCAGTACACAGGGGGTTAAACCAATCACTGTGAGACATTCTCTGCACTCAGGAGGTTAGGCAAATCATTATGAGACAATCTCTTGTATTGGGGAGGTAAACAAATCACCGTGGGACACTTTCAGAACACAGGAGGTTAAACAGTTCTCTGTGAGACTGTATCAGAACACAGGGGGTTTAACAAATCACTGTGGGACACTATCAGTGCACAGATAGTTAAACAAAGCACTGTGATACATTCTCAGCACACAGGGGGCTAAACAGGTCACTATGAGACACTCTCAGTACACATGGGGTTAAACAAATCCCCACAACATCCTCAGAATACAAGGGGTTAAACAAATCATTGTTGAGATATTCTCAGTGCACAGGAGCTGATACAAAAGACTGTGAGACACTCTCCGTGCTCCAGGGTATATACAAATTACTGTGAGACAACCTCAGTACACAAAGAGTTAAACAAATCATCGTGACATTTTCATTACAGGGGTGTTTAAACAATCCGTGACATTCTCAGTGCACAAGGGGCTAAACGGAGCGATGTGAGACATTCTCAGTACACAAGGGGTTAAATAGCCCACTGTGAGACACTTTCAGTGCACAGGGGGTGAAATAGCCCACTGTGAGATACTCTCAGTACACAGGGGGTTAAATAGCCCACTGTGAGATACTCTCAGTACACAGGGGGTTAAATAGCCCACTGTGAGATACTCTCAGTACACAGGGGGTTAAAAAGCCCACTGTGTGACACTCTCAGTACACAGGGGGTTAAACGGCCCACTGTGAGACACTCTCAGTACACAGGGGGTTAAACGGCCCACTGTGAGACACTCTCAGTACACAGGGGGTTAAACGGCCCACTGTGAGACACTTTCAGTGCACAGGGGGTTAATCAAATTACTGTAAGATGCTCTCAGTACACAGGGTTTAAAAAATAACTGAGGCACTCTCAGTACACAGGTGTTAACAAATCATTGATACATTCTCAGTACACAGGGGGTTAAATAAATTACTGTCAGACTTTCTCAGTACACATGGGGTTAAATACATTATTGTGAGACTGTCTCAGTACAAAGGGAGTGAAACAAATTAATGTGAGACTTTCTAGGAAAACGAGGATCAAACAACATACTGTGAGATGCTCTCAGTACAGGGTGTTAATAAGATCACTGTCAGATAGTTGCAGTATGCAGGGGGTTAAACTAATCACTGGGTGTCACTCTTCGTGCACAAGAGGTTTAGCAGATCACTGTGAGAGATCTTTAATACACAGGGCTACACAAATCACTCTGAGATGCTCTCAGTACACGGGTAGTTAAACAGATCACAGTGAGACATTTTCAGAACACAGGAGGTTAAACAGATCACAGTTAGATATTCTCAGTACACCAGGGGTTAAATAGGTCACTCTGAGACATTCTCAGTACACAGGAGATAAAACTAATCATGTTGACTCTCTCTCAGTACACAGGGGGTTAAATAGTTCACTGTGAGACATTCTCAGTACACAGGGGGTTAAATGTATCATTGTGAGACACTCTCAATACACAGGGGGTGAAACAGATCACTGTGAGACATCCACCAAACATAGTTAAACAGAGCAATGTGAGTTATTCTCAGTACACAAGGGTTGAGCAAATCAACGTGACATTTTCAGTACACAAGTGGTTAAATAGATCACTGTGAGGCATTCTCAACACAGAGGGGATTAAACAAATCTCTGTGAGACCTTTTGAGTACACAGGCTTAAACGGATGAAAGTGAGATATTCCAAGTACACAGTGGGTTAAACAAATCATTGTGATACATTCACAGTACTTGGCAGTAAGACAGGTCACTGTTAGACACCCACAGTACACAGGGGGTTAAACAAATCGCTCACTGTGAGACATTATCAGAAATCGAGGGTTAAACAAATTACTGTGAGCAGTAGCAGTACACAGGGGGTTAAATTAATCATTGTGAGTCCCTCTCGGGACACAGGGTGTTAATCAGAACACTGTGAGATATCTTCAGGACACAGGGCTACACAAATCACAGTGAGACACTCACATTACACGAGGTGATAAAATCACTGTGAGACACTCTCATTACACGGGGTGATAAAATCACTGTGAGACACTCATTACACGAGGTGATAAAATCACTGTGAGACACTCATTACACGATGTGATAAAATCACAGAGAGACACTCTCATTACACGGGATGATAAAATCACTGTGAGCCACTCTCATGACACGAGGTGACAAAATCACAGTGAGACACTCACATTACACGAGGTGATAAAATCACTGTGAGACACTCTCATTACACGGGGTGATAAAATCACTGTGAGACACTCATTACACGAGGTGATAAAATCACTGTGAGACACTCATTACACGATGTGATAAAATCACAGAGAGACACTCTCATTACACGGGATGATAAAATCACTGTGAGCCACTCTCATGACACGAGGTGACAAAATCACTGTGAGACACTCTCATTACACGAGGTGATAAAATCACTGTGAGATTGCCTCATTACACGGGGTGATAAAATCATTGTGAGACACTCTCATGACACAAGGTGATAAAATCGCTGTGAGATTCCCTCATTACACGGGATGATAAAATCACTGTGAGACACTCTCATTACACGGGGTGATAAAATCACTGTGAGACACGCTCATTACACGGAGTGATAAAATCACTATGAGACACTCATTACATGAGGTGATAAAATCACTGTGAGACACTCTTATTACAAGAGGTGATAAAATCACTGTGAGGCACTCTCATTACACGAGGTGATAAAATCACTGTGAGACACTCTCATTACACGAGGTGATAAAATCACTGTGAGATTCCCTCATGACAAGGGGTGATAAAATCACTGTGAGACACTCATTACACGAGGTGATAAAATCATTGTGAGACATCTCATTACACGAGGTGACAAAATCACTGAGACACTCTCATTACACGGGGTGATAAAATCACTGAGACACTCATTACACGAGGTGATAAAATCACTGTGAGACACTCTCATTACACGGGGTGATAAAATCACTGAGACACTCATGACACGAGGTGATAAAATCACTGTGAGACACTCTCATTACACGAGGTGATAAAATCACTGAGAGAAACTCTCATTACAAGGGGTGATAAAATCACAGAGAGACACTCTCATTACACGGGATGATAAAATCACTGTGAGACATTCACATAACACGAGGTGATAAAATCACTGAGATTCCCTCATTACACGGGGTGATAAAATCACTGTGAGACACTCATTACACGAGGTGATAAAATGACTGAGACACTCTCATTACACGGGGTGATAAAATCACTGTGAGATTCCCTCATTACACGGGGTGACAAAATCACTGTGAGACACTCATTACACGAGGTGATAAAATCACTGTGCAAGTCCCTCATTACACGAGGTGATAAAATCACTGTGAGACACTCTCATTACACGAGGTGATAAAATCACTGTGAGACACTCATTACAAGTGGTGATAAAATCACTGTGAGACACTCTCATTACATGAGGTGGTAAAATCACTGTGAGATTCCCTCACTACACAGGGTGATAAAATCACTGCGAGACACTCTCATTACACGAGGTGATAAAATCACTGTGAGACACGCTCATTACACGGGGTGATAAAATCATTGTGAGAAAATCTCATTACACGAGATGATAAAATCAATGTGAGACACTCTCATCACACGAGGTGTTAAAATCACTGTGAGACACGCTCATTACACGGGGTGATAAAATCATTGTGAGAAAATCTCATTACACGAGATGATAAAATCAATGTGAGACACTCTCATTACACGAGGTGAAAAAATCATTGTGAGACACTCTCATTACACGGGGTGATAAAATCACTGTGAGACACTCTCATTACACGGGGTGATAAAATCACTGTGAGACACTCATTGCACGAGGTGATAAAATAACTGTGAGACACTCTCATTACACGGGGGGATAAAATCACTGTGAGACACTCTCATTACACGGGGTGATAAAATCACTGTGAGATTCCCTCATTACACGAGGCGATAAAATCACTGTGTGACACTCTCATTACATGGGGTGATAAAATCACAGAGAGACACTCTCAGTACACGGGATGATAAAATCACTGTGAGACATTCACATTACACGGGGTGATAAAATCACTGTGAGAAACTCTCATTACACGAGGTGATAAAATCACTGTGAGATTCCCTCATTACACGGGGTGATAAAATCACTGTGAGACACTCATTACACGAGGTGATAAAATCACTGTGAGATTCCCTCATTACACGAGGTGATAAAATCACTGTGAGACACTCTCATTACACGGGGTGATAAAATCACTGTGAGCCACTCTCATTACACGGGATGATAAAATCACTGTGAGACACTCATTACATAAGGTGATAAAATCACTGTGAGATTCCCTCATTACACGAGGCGATAAAATCACTATGAGACACTCTCATTACATGGGGTGATAAAATCACAGAGAGACACTCTCATTACACGGGATGATAAAATTACTGTGAGACACACATTACACGAGGTGTTAAATCACTGTGAGATTCCCTCATTACACGAGGTGATAAAATCACTGTGAGATTCCCTCATTACACGAGGTGATAAAATCACTGTGAGACACTCTCATTACACGGGGTGATAAAATCACTGTGAGACACTCTCATTACACGGGGTGATAAAATCACTGTGAGACACTCATTACATGAGGTGATAAAATCACTGTGAGATTCCCTCATTACACGAGGCGATAAAATCACTGTGTGACACTCTCATTACATGGGGTGAGAAAATCACAGAGAGACACTCTCATTACACGGGGTGATAAAATCACTGTGAGCCACTCTCATTACACGGGATGATAAAATCACTGTGAGACACTCATTACATGAGGTGATAAAATCACTGTGAGATTCCCTCATTACACGAGGCGATAAAATCACTGTGTGACACTCTCATTACATGGGGTGAGAAAATCACAGAGAGACACTCTCATTACACGGGATGATAAAATCACTGTGAGACATTCACATTACACGGGGTGATAAAATCACTGTGAGAAACTCTCATGACACGAGGTGATAAAATCACTGTGAGATTCCCTCATTACAAGGGGTGATACCATCACTGTGAGACACTCATTACACTAGGTGATAAAATCACTGTGAGATTCCCTCATTACACGAGGTGATAAAATCACTGTGAGATTACCTCATTATACGAGGTGATAAAATCAGTGTGAGCCACTCTCATTACACGAGGTGATAAAATCACTGTGAGATTCCCTCATTACACGAGGCGATAAAATCACTGTCTGACACTCTCATTACACAGGTTGATAAAATCACAGCGAGACACTCATTACACGAGGTGATAAAATCACTTTGAGACATTCACATTACACGAGGTGATAAAATCACTGTGAGATTCCCTCATTACACGGGGTGATAAAATCACTGTGAGACACTCATTACACGAGGTGATAAAATCACTGTGAGATTCCCTCATTACACGAGGTGATAAAATCACTGTGAGATTCCCTCATTACACGAGGTGATAAAATCACTGTGAGACACTCTCATTACACGGGGTGATAAAATCACTGTGAGATTCCCTCATTACACGGGGTGATAAAATCATTGTGAGACACTCTCATGACACAAGGTGATAAAATCACTGTGAGATTCCCTCATTACATGGGATGATAAAGTCACTGTGAGACACTCTCATTACACGGGGTGATAAAATCACTGTGAGACACTCTCATTACACGGGGTGATAAAATCACTGTGAGACACTCTCATTACACGGGGTGATAAAATCACTGTGAGATTCCCTCATTGCACGAGGTGATAAAATCACTGTGAGACAATCTCATTACACGGGGTGATAAAATCACAGAGATACACTCTCATTACACGGGATGATAAAATCACTGTGAGACATTCACATGACACGAGGTGATAAAATCACTGTGAGATTGCCTCATTACACGGGATGATAAAATAATTTTGAGACATTCACATTACACGGTTTGATAAAATCACTGTGAGACACTCATTGCACGAGGTGATAAAATCACTGAGATTCCCTCATTACACGAGGTGATAAAATCACTGTGAGCCACTCTCATTACACGAGGTGATAAAATCACTGTGAGACACTCTCATTACACGAGGTCATAAAATCACTGTGAGACATTCTCATTACACGGAATGAGAAAATCACTGTGAGACACTCATTACACGAGGTGATAAAATCAGAGAGAGACACTCTCATTTCACGGTATGATAAAATCACTGTGAGATACTCTCATTTCACGGTATGATAAAATCACTGTGAGACACTCTCATAACACAGGATGATAAAATCACTGTGAGACACTCTCATTACACGGGGTGATAAAATCACTGTGAGATACTCTCATTACACAGGGTGATAAAATCACTGTGAGACACTCATTACACGAGGTGATAAAATCACTGTGAGACACTCTCATTACACGGGGTGTTAAAATCACTGTGAGATTCCCTCGTTACACGAGGTGATAAAATCACTGTGAGACACTCTCATTACACGGGGTGATAAAATCACAGAGGGATACTCTCATAACACGGGATGATAAAATCACTGTGAGACATTCACATTACAGGAGGTGACAAAATCACTGTGAGATTCCCTTATTACATGGGGTGATAAAATCACTGTGAGTAACTCATAACACGAGGTGATAAAATCACTGTGAGATTCCCTCATTACACGAGGTGTTAAAATCACTGTGAGATTCCCTCATTACACGAGGTGATAAAATCACTGTGAGCCACTCTCATTACACGAGGTGATAAAATCACTGTGAGGCACTCTCATTGCACGGGTTGATAAAATCACTGTGAGATTCCCTCATTACACTGGGTGATAAAATCATTGTGAGACACTCTCATGATACAAGGTGATTAAATCACTGTGAGATTCCCTCATTACACGGGATGATAAAGTCACTGTGAGATTCCCTCATTACATGGGATGATAAAGTCACTGTGAGACACTCTCATTACACGGGGTGATAAAATCACTGTGAGACACTGTCATTACACGGGGTGATAAAATCATTGTGAGACACTCATTACACAGGGTGATAAAATCACTGTGAGACACTCATTCCACGAGGTGATAAAATCACTGTGAGCCACTCTCATTACACGAGGTGATAAAATCACTGTGAGACACTCTCATCACACGAGGTGATAAAATAACTGTGAGACACTCTCATTACACGAGGTGATAAAATCAGTGTGAGACACTCCCATTACACGGGGTGATAAAATCATTGTGAGACACTCATTACACGAGGTGATAAAATCACTGTGAGACACTCATTACACGAGGTGATAAAATCACTGTGAGACACTCTCATTACACGGGGTGGTAAAATCACTGTGAGACACTCTCATTACACAGGGTGATAAAATCAATGTGAGACACTCTCATTACACGAGGTGATAAAATAACTGTGAGACACTCTCATTACACGGGGTGATAAAATCAGTGTGAGACACTCTCATTACACGGGATGATAAAATCACTATGAGACACTCATTACATGAGGTGATAAAATCACTGTGAGATTCCCTCATTACACGAGGCGATAAAATCACTGTGAGACACTCATTACACGAGGTGATAAAATCACTGTGAGATTCCCTTATTACACTGGGTGATAAAATCATTGTGAGACACTCTCATGATACAAGGTGATTAAATCACTGTGAGATTCCCTCGTTACATGGGATGATAAAGTCACTGTGAGACACTCTCATTACACGGGGTGATAAAATCACTGTGAGACACTGTCATTACACGGGGTGATAAAATCATTGTGAGACACTCATTACACGAGGTGATAAAATCACTGTGAGACACTCATTCCACGAGGTGATAAAATCACTGTGAGACACTCTCATCACACGAGGTGATAAAATAACTGTGAGACACTCTCATTACACGGGGTGATAAAATCAGTGTGAGACACTCCCATTACACGGGGTGATAAAATCATTGTGAGACACTCATTACACGAGGTGATAAAATCACTGTGAGACACTCATTACACGAGGTGATAAAATCACTGTGAGACACTCTCATTACACGGGGTGATAAAATCACTGTGAGACACTCTCATTACACAGGGTGATAAAATCAATGTGAGACACTCTCATTACACGAGGTGATAAAATAACTGTGAGACACTCTCATTACACGGGGTGATAAAATCAGTGTGAGACACTCTCATTACACGGGATGATAAAATCACTATGAGACACTCATTACGTGAGGTGATAAAATCACTGTGAGATTCCCTCATTACACGAGGCGATAAAATCACTGTGAGACACTCATTGCACGAGGTGATAAAATCACTGTGAGATTCCCTCATTACACGAGGTGATAAAATCACTGTGAGATTCCCTCATTATACGAGGTGATACAATCACTGTGAGCCACTCTCATTACACGAGGTGATAAAATCACTGTGAGATTCCCTGATTACACGAGGCGATAAAATCACTGTGTGACACTCTCATTGCATGGGGTGATAAAATCACAGAGAGACACTCTCATTACACGGGATAATAAAATCACTGTGAGACATTCACATTACACGAGGTGATAAAATCACTGTGAGATTCCCTCATTACACGGGGTGATAAAATCACTGTGAGACACTCATTACACGAGGTGATAAAATCACTGTGAGATTCCCTCATTACACGAGGTGATAAAATCACTGCGAGATTCCCTCATTACACGAGGTGATAAAATCACTGTGAGCCACTCTCATTACACGGGGTGATAAAATCACTGTGAGCCACTCTCATTACACGAGGTGATAAAATCACTTTGAGACACTCTCATGACACGAGGTGATAAAATCACTGTGAGACACTCTCATTACACGGGATGATAAAATCACTGCGAGACACATTACATGAGGTGATAAAATCACAGAGAGACACTCTCATTGCACGGGATGATAAAATCACTGTGAGACACTCTCATCACACGAGGTGATAAAATCACTGTGAGATTCCCTCATTACACGGGGTGATAAAATCATTGTGAGACACTCTCATGACACAAGGTGATAAAATCACTGTGAGATTCCCTCATTACATGGGATGATAAAGTCACTATGAGACACTCTCATTACACGGGGTGATAAAATCACTGTGAGACACTCTCATTACACGGGGTGATAAAATCACTGTGAGACACCATCATTACACGGGGTGATAAAATCACTGTGAGATTCCCTCATTGCACGAGGTGATAAAATCACTGTGAGACAATCTCATTACACGGGGTGATAAAATCACAGAGAGACACTCTCATTACACGGGATGATAAAATCACTGTGAGACATTCACATGACACGAGGTGATAAAATCACTGTGAGAATGCCTCATTACACGGGATGATAAAATCATTGTGAGACATTCACATGACATGGGGTGATAAAATCACTGTGAGACACTCATTAAACGAGGTGATAAAATCACTGAGATTGCCTCATTACACGAGGTGATAAAATCACTGTGAGCCACTCTCATTGCACGAGGTGATAAAATCACTGTGAGACACTCTCATTACACGAGGTGATAAAATCACTGTGAGACACTCTCATTACACGGGATGAGAAAATCACTGTGAGACACTCATTACACGAGGTGATAAAATCAGAGAGAGACACTCTCATTTCACGGTATGATAAAATCACTGTGAGACACTCTCATTATACAGGATGATAAAATCACTGTGAGACACTCTCATTACACAGGATGATAAAATCACTGTGAGATACTCTCATTGCACGGGGTGATAAAATCACTGTGAGACACTCATTACACGGGGTGTGAAAATCACTGTGAGACACTCTCATGACACGGGGTGATAAAATCACTGTGAAATACTCATTACACGAGGTGATAAAATCACTGTGAGATTCCCTCATTACACGAGGTGATAAAATCACTGTGAGATTCCCTGATTACACGAGGCGATAAAATCACTGTGTGACACTCTCATTACATGGGGTGATAAAATCACAGAGAGACACTCTCATTACACGGGATAATAAAATCACTGTGAGACATTCACATTACACGAGGTGATAAAATCACTGTGAGATTCCCTCATTACACGGGGTGATAAAATCACTGTGAGACACTCATTACACGAGGTGATAAAATCACTGTGAGATTCCCTCATTACACGAGGTGATAAAATCACTGCGAGATTCCCTCATTACACGAGGTGATAAAATCACTGTGAGCCACTCTCATTACACGGGGTGATAAAATCACTGTGAGCCACTCTCATTACACGAGGTGATAAAATCACTTTGAGACACTCTCATGACACGAGGTGATAAAATCACTGTGAGACACTCTCATTACACGGGATGATAAAATCACTGCGAGACACATTACATGAGGTGATAAAATCACAGAGAGACACTCTCATTGCACGGGATGATAAAATCACTGTGAGACACTCTCATCACACGAGGTGATAAAATCACTGTGAGATTCCCTCATTACACGGGGTGATAAAATCATTGTGAGACACTCTCATGACACAAGGTGATAAAATCACTGTGAGATTCCCTCATTACATGGGATGATAAAGTCACTATGAGACACTCTCATTACACGGGGTGATAAAATCACTGTGAGACACTCTCATTACACGGGGTGATAAAATCACTGTGAGACACCATCATTACACGGGGTGATAAAATCACTGTGAGATTCCCTCATTGCACGAGGTGATAAAATCACTGTGAGACAATCTCATTACACGGGGTGATAAAATCACAGAGAGACACTCTCATTACACGGGATGATAAAATCACTGTGAGACATTCACATGACACGAGGTGATAAAATCACTGTGAGAATGCCTCATTACACGGGATGATAAAATCATTGTGAGACATTCACATTACATGGGGTGATAAAATCACTGTGAGACACTCATTAAACGAGGTGATAAAATCACTGAGATTGCCTCATTACACGAGGTGATAAAATCACTGTGAGCCACTCTCATTGCACGAGGTGATAAAATCACTGTGAGACACTCTCATTACACGAGGTGATAAAATCACTGTGAGACACTCTCATTACACGGGATGAGAAAATCACTGTGAGACACTCATTACACGAGGTGATAAAATCAGAGAGAGACACTCTCATTTCACGGTATGATAAAATCACTGTGAGACACTCTCATTATACAGGATGATAAAATCACTGTGAGACACTCTCATTACACAGGATGATAAAATCACTGTGAGATACTCTCATTGCACGGGGTGATAAAATCACTGTGAGACACTCATTACACGGGGTGTTAAAATCACTGTGAGACACTCTCATGACACGGGGTGATAAAATCACTGTGAAATACTCATTACACGAGGTGATAAAATCACTGTGAGATTCCCTCGTTACACGAGGTGATAAAATCACTGTGAGACACTCTCATTACACGGGATGATGAAATCACTGTGAGACATTCACATTACAGGAGGTGACAAAATCACTGTGAGATTCCCTTATTACACGGGGTGATAAAATCATTGTGAGACACTCTCATGACACAAGGTGATAAAATCACTGTGAGATTCCCTCATTACATGGGATGATAAAGTCACTGTGAGACACTCTCATTACACGGGGTGATAAAATCACTGTGAGACAGTCTCATTGCACGGGGTGATAAAATCACTGTGAGACACTCTCATTACACGGGGTGATAAAATCACTGTGAGACACTCTCATTACATGGGGTGATAAAATCACTGTGAAGACACTCTCATTAAATGAGGTGATAAAATCACTGTGAGATTCCCTCATGACACGAGGTGATAAAATCACTATGGGACACTCTCATTACACGGGGTGATAAAATCACTGTGAGATTCCCTCATTACACGAGGTGATAAAATCACTATGAGACAATCTCATTACACGGGGTGATAAAATCACAGTGAGACACTCTCATTACACGGGATGATAAAATCACTGTGAGATTCCCTCATTACACGGGGTGATAAAATCACTGCGAGACACTCATTACACGAGGTGATAAAATCACTGTGAGCCACTCTCATTACACAAGGTGATAAAATCACTGTGAGACACTCTCATTACACGAGGTGATAAAATCACTGTGAGACACTCTCAATACACGATGTGATAAAATCACTGTGAGACACTCTCATTACACGGGATGAGAAAATCACTGTGAGACACTCATTACACAAGGTGATAAAATCAGAGAGAGACACTCTCATTTCACGGTATGATAAAATCACTGTGAGACACACTCATTCCACGAGATGATAAAATCACTGTGAGACACTCTCATTACACAGGATGATAAAATCACTGTGAGACACTCTCATTAAACAGGGTGATAAAATTACAGAGAGACACTCTCATTACACGGGATCATAAAATCACTGTGAGACATTCACATTACACGAGGTGATAAAATAACTGTGAGATTGCCTCATTACACGGAATGATAAAATCATTGTGAGACATTCACATGACACGGGGTGATAAAATCACTGTGAGACACTCGCATTGCATGGGATGATAAAGTCACTGTGAGACACTCTCATTACACGGGGTGATAAAATCACTGTGAGACACTCATAACACGAGGTGATAAAATCACTGTGAGATTCCCTCATTACACGAGGTGTTAAAATCACTGTGAGATTCCCTCATTACACGAGGTGATAAAATCACTGTGAGCCACTCTCATTACACGAGGTGATAAAATCACTGTGAGGCACTCTCATTACACGTGTTGATAAAATCACTGTGAGATTCCCTCATTACACGGGGAGATAAAATCATTGTGAGACACTCTCATGACACAAGGTGAAAAAATCACTGTGAGATTCCCTCATTACACGGGGTGATAAAATCACTGTGAGACACTCTCATTACACGGGGTGATAAAATCACTGTGAGACACTCTCATTACACGGGGTGATAAAATCACTGTGAGACACTCTCATTACATGGGGTGATAAAATCACTGTGAAGACACTCTCATTAAATGAGGTGATAAAATCACTGTGAGATTCCCTCATGACACGAGGTGATAAAATCACTATGAGACACTCTCATTACACGGGGTGATAAAATCACTGTGAGATTCCCTCATTACACGAGGTGATAAAATCACTATGAGACAATCTCATTACACGGGGTGATAAAATCACAGAGAGACACTCTCATTGCACGGGATGATAAAATCACTGTGAGATTCCCCCATTACACGGGGTGATAAAATCACTGCGAGACACTCATTACACGAGGTGATAAAATCACTGTGAGCCACTCTCATTACACGACGTGATAAAATCACTGTGAGACACTCTCATTACACGAGGTGATAAAATCACTGTGAGACACTCTCATTACACGAGGTGATAAAATCACTGTGAGACACTCTCATTACACGGGATGAGAAAATCACTGTGAGACACTCATTACACGAGGTGATAAAATCAGAGAGAGACACTCTCATTTCACGGTATGATAAAATCACTGTGAGACACACTCATTCCACGAGATGATAAAATCACTGTGAGACACTCTCATTACGCAGGATGATAAAATCACTGTGAGACACTCTCATTAAACGGGGTGATAAAATTACAGAGAGACACTCTCATTACACGGGATCATAAAATCACTGTGAGACATTCACATTACACGAGGTGATAAAATCACTGTGAGATTCCCTCATTATACGGGATGATAAAATCACTGTGAGACACTCATTACACGAGGTGATAAAATCACTGTGAGATTCCCTCATTACACGAGGTGATAAAATCACTGTGAGACACTCTCATTACACGGTGTGATAAAATCACTGTGGGCCACTCTCATTGCACGAGGTGATAAAATCACTGTGAGACACTCTCATTACACGAGGTGATAACATCACTGTGAGGCACTCTCATTACACGGGATGATAAAATCATTGTGAGACATTCACATTACACGGCGAGATAAAATCACTGTGAGACACTCTCATTACATGGGATGATAAAGTCACTGTGAGACACTCTCATTACACGGGGTGATAAAATCACTGTGAGACACTCTCATCACACGGGGTGATAAAATCACTGTGAGACATTCACATTGCACGAGGTGATAAAATCACTGTGAGATTGCCTCATTACACGGGATGATATAATCATTGTGAGACATTCACATTACACGGGGTGATAAAATCACTGTGAGACACTCATTACACGAGGTGATAAAATCACTGAGACACTCTCATTACACGAGGTGATAAAATCACTGTGAGACACTCTCATTACACGGGATGATAAAATCACTGAGATTCCCTCATTACACGAGGTCATAAAATCACTGTGAGCCACTCTCATTATACGAGGTGACAAAAACACTGTGAGACACTCTCATTACACCAGGTGATAAAATCACTGTGAGACACTCTCATAACACGAGATGAGAAAATCACTGTGAGACACTCATTACACGAGGTGATAAAAGCAGAGAGAGACACTCTCATTACACGAGATGATAAAATCACTGTGAGACACTCTCATTATACAGGATGATAAAATCACTGTGAGACACTCTCATTACACGGAGTGATAAAATCACTGTGAGATACTCTCATTACACGGGGTGATAAAATCACTGTGAGACACTCATTACACGAGGTGATAAAATCACTGTGAGACACTCTCATTACACGGGGTGTTAAAATCACTGTGAGACACTCTCATTACACGGGGTGATAAAATGACTGTGAGACACTCATTACACGAGGCGATAAAATCACTGTGAGACATTCACATTACAGGAGGTGATAAAATCACTGTGAGATTCCCTCGTTACACGAGGTGATAAAATCACTGTGAGACACTCTCATTACACTGGGTGATAAAATCACAGAGAGACACTCTCATTACACGGGATGATAAAATCACTGTGAGACATTCACATTACAGGAGGTGACAAAATCACTGTGAGATTCCCTCATGACATGGGATGATAAATTCACTGTGAGACAGTCTCATTACACGGGGTGATAAAATCACTGTGAGACACTCTCATTGCACGAGGTAATAAAATCACTGTGAAGACACTCTCATTACACGGGGTGATAAAATCACTGTGAGATTCCCTCATTACACGTGGTGATAAAATCACTATGAGACACTCTCATTAGACGGGGTGATAAAATCACTGTGAGATTCCCTCATAACACGAGATGATAAAATCACTATGAGACACTCAAATTACACGGGGTGATAAAATCACAGAGAGACACTCTCATTACACGGGATGATAAAATCACTGTGAGATTCCCTCATGACACGGGGTGATAAAATCACTGCGAGACACTCATTACACGAGGTGATAAAACCACTGTGAGATTCCCTCATTACACGAGGTGATAAAATCACTGTGAGATTCCCTCATTACACGAGGTGAATAAATCACTGTGAGCCACTCTCATTACACGAGGTGATAAAATCACTGTGAGACACTCTCATTACACGAGGTGATAAAATCACTGTGAGACACTCTCATTACACGAGGTGATAAAATCACTGTGAGACACTCTCATTACACGGGATGAGAAAATCACTGTGAGACACTCATTACACGCGGTGATAAAATCAGAGCGAGACACTCTCATTTCACGGTATGATAAAATCACTGTGAGACACTCTCATTACACGAGATGATAAAATCACTGTGAGACACTCTCATTACACAGGATGATAAAATCACTGTGAGACACTCTCATTACACGGGGTGATCAAATCACTGTGAGACATTCACATTACAGGAGGTGACAAAATCACTGTGAGATTCCCTGATTACACGGGGTGATAAAATCACTGTGAGACACTCATTACACGAGGTGATAAAATCACTGTGAGATTCCCTCATTCCACGAGGTGTTAAAATCACTGAGAGATTCCCTCATTACACGAGGTGATAAAATCACTGTGAGCCACTCTCATTACATGAGGTGATAAAATCACTGTGAGGCACTCTCATTACACGGGTTGATAAAATCACTGTGAGATTCCCTCATTACACGGGGTGATTAAATCATTGTGAGACACTCTCATGACACAAGGTGATAAAATCACTGTGAGACACTCTCATTACACGAGGTGATAAAATCACTGTGAGACACTCTCATTACACGGGATGAGAAAATCACTGTGAGACACTCTCATTACACAGGATGATAAAATCACTGTGAGACACTCTCATTACACGGGGTGATAAAATCACTGTGAGATACTCTCATTACACGGGGTGATAAAATCACTGTGAGACATTCATTACACGAGGTGATAAAATCACTGTGAGATTCCCTCATTACACGAGGTGATAAAATTACTGTGAGATTCCCTCATTACACAAGGTGATAAAATCACTGTGAGCCACTCTCATGACACGAGGTGATAAAATCACTGTGAGACACTCTCATTACACGAGGTGATAAAATCACTGTGAGACACTCTCATTACACGGGATGAGAAAATCACTGTGAGCCACTCTCATTACACGAGGTGATAAAATCACTATGAGACACTCAAATTACACGGGGTGATAAAATCACAGAGAGACACTCTCATTACACGAGGTGATAAAATCACTGTGAGACACTCTCATTACATGAGGTGATAAAATCACTGTGAGACACTCTCATTACACGGGATGAGAAAATCACTGTGAGACACTCATTACACGCGGTGATAAAATCAGAGAGAGACACTCTCATTTCACGGTATGATAAAATCACTGTTAGACACTCTCATTACACAGGATGATAAAATCACTGTGAGACACTCTCATTACACGGGGTGATAAAATCACTGTGAGATACTCTCATTACACGGGGTGATAAAATCACTGTGAGACACTCATTACACGAGGTGATAAAATCACTGTGAGATTCCCTCATTACACGAGGTGATAAAATCACTGTGAGATTCCCTCATTGCACAAGGTGATAAAATCACTGTGAGCCACTCTCATGACACGAGGTGATAAAATCACTGTGAGCCACTCTCATTACACGAGGTGATAAAATCACTGTGAGACACTCTCATTACACGGGGTGATAAAATCACTGTGAGATTCCCTCATTCCACGAGGTGATAAAATCACTGTGAGACACTCTCATTACACGGGATGAAAAAAATCACTGTGAGATTCCCTCATTACACAGGGTGATAATATGACTGTGAGAAACTCAATACACGAGATGATAAAATCACTGTGAGATTCCCTCATTACACGAGGTGATAAAATCACTGTGAGCCACTCTCATTACACGGGATGAGAAAATCACTGTGAGACACTCATTACACGAGGTGATAAAATCACAGAGAGACACTCTCATTACACGGGATGATAAAATCACTGTGAGACACTCTCATTGCACGGGGTGATAAAATCACTGTGAGACACTCATTACACGGGGTGTTAAAATCACTGTGAGACACTCTCATGACACGGGGTGATAAAATCACTGTGAAATACTCATTACACGAGGTGATAAAATCACTGTGAGATTCCCTCGTTACACGAGGTGATAAATTCACTGTGAGACACTCTCATTACACGGGATGATGAAATCACTGTGAGACATTCACATTACAGGAGGTGACAAAATCACTGTGAGATTCCCTTATTACACGGGGTGATAAAATCATTGTGAGACACTCTCATGACACAAGGTGATAAAATCACTGTGAGATTCCCTCATTACATGGGATGATAAAGTCACTGTGAGACACTCTCATTACACGGGGTGATAAAATCACTGTGAGACAGTCTCATTGCACGGGGCGATAAAATCACTGTGAGACACTCTCATTACACGGGGTGATAAAATCACTGTGAGACACTCTCATTACATGGGGTGATAAAATCACTGTGAAGACACTCTCATTAAATGAGGTGATAAAATCACTGTGAGATTCCCTCATGACACGAGGTGATAAAATCACTATGAGACACTCTCATTACACGGGGTGATAAAATCACTGTGAGATTCCCTCATTACACGAGGTGATAAAATCACTATGAGACAATCTCATTACACGGGGTGATAAAATCACAGTGAGACACTCTCATTACACGGGATGATAAAATCACTGTGAGATTCCCTCATTACACGGGGTGATAAAATCACTGCGAGACACTCATTACACGAGGTGATAAAATCACTGTGAGCCACTCTCATTACACAAGGTGATAAAATCACTGTGAGACACTCTCATTACACGAGGTGATAAAATCACTGTGAGACACTCTCAATACACGAGGTGATAAAATCACTGTGAGACACTCTCATTACACGGGATGAGAAAATCACTGTGAGACACTCATTACACGAGGTGATAAAATCAGAGAGAGACACTCTCATTTCACGGTATGATAAAATCACTGTGAGACACACTCATTCCACGAGATGATAAAATCACTGTGAGACACTCTCATTACACAGGATGATAAAATCACTGTGAGACACTCTCATTAAACAGGGTGATAAAATTACAGAGAGACACTCTCATTACACGGGATCATAAAATCACTGTGAGACATTCACATTACACGAGGTGATAAAATCACTGTGAGATTGCCTCATTACACGGGATGATAAAATCATTGTGAGACATTCACATGACACGGGGTGATAAAATCACTGTGAGACACTCTCATTGCATAGGATGATAAAGTCACTGTGAGACACTCTCATTACACGGGGTGATAAAATCACTGTGAGACACTCATAACACGAGGTGATAAAATCACTGTGAGATTCCCTCATTACACGAGGTGTTAAAATCACTGTGAGATTCCCTCATTACACGAGGTGATAAAATCACTGTGAGCCACTCTCATTACACGAGGTGATAAAATCACTGTGAGGCACTCTCATTACACGTGTTGATAAAATCACTGTGAGATTCCCTCATTACACGGGGTGATAAAATCATTGTGAGACACTCTCATGACACAAGGTGAAAAAATCACTGTGCGATTCCCTCATTACACGGGGTGATAAAATCACTGTGAGACACTCTCATTACACGGGGTGATAAAATCACTGTGAGACACTCTCATTACACGGGGTGATAAAATCACTGTGAGACACTCTCATTACATGGGGTGATAAAATCACTGTGAAGACACTCTCATTAAATGAGGTGATAAAATCACTGTGAGATTCCCTCATGACACGAGGTGATAAAATCACTATGAGACACTCTCATTACACGGGGTGATAAAATCACTGTGAGATTCCCTCATTACACGAGGTGATAAAATCACTATGAGACAATCTCATTACACGGGGTGATAAAATCACTGCGAGACACTCATTACACGAGGTGATAAAATCACTGTGAGCCACTCTCATTACACGACGTGATAAAATCACTGTGAGACACTCTCATTACACGAGGTGATAAAATCACTGTGAGACACTCTCATTACACGAGGTGATAAAATCACTGTGAGACACTCTCATTACACGGGATGAGAAAATCACTGTGAGACACTCATTACACGAGGTGATAAAATCAGAGAGAGACACTCTCATTTCACGGTATGATAAAATCACTGTGAGACACACTCATTCCACGAGATGATAAAATCACTGTGAGACACTCTCATTACACAGGATGATAAAATCACTGTGAGACACTCTCATTTAACGGGGTGATAAAATTACAGAGAGACACTCTCATTACACGGGATCATAAAATCACTGTGAGACATTCACATTACACGAGGTGATAAAATCACTGTGAGATTCCCTCATTATACGGGATGATAAAATCACTGTGAGACACTCATTACACGAGGTGATAAAATCACTGTGAGATTCCCTCATTACACGAGGTGATAAAATCACTGTGAGACACTCTCATTACACGGTGTGATAAAATCACTGTGAGCCACTCTCATTGCACGAGGTGATAAAATCACTGTGAGACACTCTCATTACACGAGGTGATAACATCACTGTGAGGCACTCTCATTACACGGGATGATAAAATCATTGTGAGACATTCACATTACACGGCGAGATAAAATCACTGTGAGACACTCTCATTACATGGGATGATAAAGTCACTGTGAGACACTCTCATTACACGGGGTGATAAAATCACTGTGAGACACTCTCATCACACGGGGTGATAAAATCACTGTGAGACATTCACATTGCACGAGGTGATAAAATCACTGTGAGATTGCCTCATTACACGGGATGATATAATCATTGTGAGACATTCACATTACACGGGGTGATAAAATCACTGTGAGACACTCATTACACGAGGTGATAAAATCACTGAGACACTCTCATTACACGAGGTGATAAAATCACTGTGAGACACTCTCATTACACGGGATGATAAAATCACTGAGATTCCCTCATTACAGGAGGTCATAAAATCACTGTGAGCCACTCTCATTACACGAGGTGACAAAAACACTGTGAGACACTCTCATTACACCAGGTGATAAAATCACTGTGAGACACTCTCATAACACGAGATGAGAAAATCACTGTGAGACACTCATTACACGAGGTGATAAAAGCAGAGAGAGACACTCTCATTACACGAGATGATAAAATCACTGTGAGACACTCTCATTACACAGGATGATAAAATCACTGTGAGACACTCTCATTACACGGAGTGATAAAATCACTGTGAGATACTCTCATTACACGGGGTGATAAAATCACTGTGAGACACTCATTACACGAGGTGATAAAATCACTGTGAGACACTCTCATTACACGGGGTGTTAAAATCACTGTGAGACACTCTCATTACACGGGGTGATAAAATGACTGTGAGACACTCATTACACGAGGCGATAAAATCACTGTGAGACATTCACATTACAGGAGGTGATAAAATCACTGTTAGATTCCCTCGTTACACGAGGTGATAAAATCACTGTGAGACACTCTCATTACACTGGGTGATAAAATCACAGAGAGACACTCTCATTACACGGGATGATAAAATCACTGTGAGACGTTCACATTACAGGAGGTGACAAAATCACTGTGAGATTCCCTCATGACATGGGATGATAAAGTCACTGTGAGACAGCCTCATTACACGGGGTGATAAAATCACTGTGAGACACTCTCATTGCACGAGGTAATAAAATCACTGTGAAGACAATCTCATTACACGGGGTGATAAAATCACTGTGAGATTCCCTCATTACACGTGGTGATAAAATCACGATGAGACACTCTCATTAGACGGGGTGATAAAATCACTGTGAGATTCCCTCATAACACGAGATGATAAAATCACTATGAGACACTCAAATTACACGGGGTGATAAAATCACAGAGAGACACTCTCATTACACGGGATGATAAAATCACTGTGAGATTCCCTCATTACACGGGGTGAAAAAATCACTGCGAGACACTCATTACACGAGGTGATAAAACCACTGTGAGATTCCCTCATTACACGAGGTGATAAAATCACTGTGAGATTCCCTCATTACACGAGGTGATAAAATCACTGTGAGCCACTCTCATTACACGAGGTGAATAAATCACTGTGAGCCACTCTCATTACACGAGGTGATAAAATCACTGTGAGACACTCTCATTACACGAGGTGATAAAATCACTGTGAGACACTCTCATTACACGAGGTGATAAAATCACTGTGAGACACTCTCATTACACGAGGTGATAAAATCACTGTGAGACACTCTCATGACACGGGATGAGAAAATCACTGTGAGACACTCATTACACGCGGTGATAAAATCAGAGCGAGACACTCTCATTTCACGGTATGATAAAATCACTGTGAGACACTCTCATTACACGAGATGATAAAATCACTGTGAGACACTCTCATTACACAGGATGATAAAATCACTGTGAGACACTCTCATTACACGGGGTGATCAAATCACTGTGAGACATTCACATTACAGGAGGTGACAAAATCACTGTGAGATTCCCTTATTACACGGGGTGATAAAATCACTGTGAGACACTCATTACACGAGGTGATAAAATCACTGTGAGATTCCCTCATTCCACGAGGTGTTAAAATCACTGTGAGATTCCCTCATGACACGAGGTGATAAAATCACTGTGAGATTCCCTCATTCCACGAGGTGTTAAAATCACTGTGAGATTCCCTCATTACACGAGGTGATAAAATCACTGTGAGGCACTCTCATTACACGGGTTGATAAAATCACTGTGAGATTCCCTCATTACACGGGGTGACAAAATCATTGTGAGACACTCTCATGACACAAGGTGATAAAATCACTGTGAGACACTCTCATTACACGAGGTGATAAAATCACTGTGAGACACTCTCATGACACGGGATGAGAAGATCACTGTGAGACACTCTCATTACACAGGATGATAAAATCACTGTGAGACACTCTCATTACACGGGGTGATAAAATCACTGTGAGATACTCTCATTACACGGGGTGATAAAATCACTGTGAGACATTCATTACACGAGGTGATAAAATCACTGTGAGATTCCCTCATTACACGAGGTGATAAAATCACTGTGAGATTCCCTCATTACACAAGGTGATAAAATCACTGTGAGCCACTCTCATGACACGAGGTGATAAAATCACTGTGAGACACTCTCATTACACGAGGTGATAAAATCACTGTGAGACACTCTCATTACACGGGATGAGAAAATCACTGTGAGCCACTCTCATTACACGAGGTGATAAAATCACTATGAGACACTCAAATTACACGGGGTGATAAAATCACAGAGAGACACTCTCATTACACGGGATGATAAAATCACTGTGAGATTCCCTCATTACACGGGGTGATAAAATCACTGCGAGACACTCATCACACGAGGTGATAAAATCACTGTGAGATTCCCTCATTACACGAGGTGATAAAATCACTGTGAGCCACTCTCATTACACGAGGTGATAAAATCACTGTGAGCCACTCTCATTGCACGAGGTGATAAAATCACTGTGAGACACTCTCATTACACGAGGTGATAAAATCACTGTGAGACACTCTCATTACATGAGGTGATAAAATCACTGTGAGACACTCTCATTACACGGGATGAGAAAATCACTGTGAGACACTCATTACACGCGGTGATAAAATCAGAGAGAGACACTCTCATTTCACGGTATGATAAAATCACTGTTAGACACTCTCATTACACAGGATGATAAAATCACTGTGAGACACTCTCATTACACGGGGTGATAAAATCACTGTGAGATACTCTCATTACACGGGGTGATAAAATCACTGTGAGACACTCATTACACGAGGTGATAAAATCACTGTGAGATTCCCTCATTGCACGAGGTGATAAAATCACTGTGAGATTCCCTCATTGCACAAGGTGATAAAATCACTGTGAGCCACTCTCATGACACGAGGTGATAAAATCACTGTGAGCCACTCTCATTAAACGAGGTGATAAAATCACTGTGAGACACTCTCATTACACGGGGTGATAAAATCACTGTGAGATTCCCTCATTCCACGAGGTGATAAAATCACTGTGAGACACTCTCATTACACGGGATGAAAAAAATCACTGTGAGATTCCCTCATTACACAGGGTGATAATATGACTGTGAGAAACTCAATACACGAGATGATAAAATCACTGTGAGATTCCCTCATTACACGAGGTGATAAAATCACTGTGAGCCACTCTCATTACACGGGATGAGAAAATCACTGTGAGACACTCATTACACGAGGTGATAAAATCACAGAGAGACACTCTCATTACACGGGATGATAAAATCACTGTGAGACACTCTCATTGCACGGGGTGATAAAATCACTGTGAGACACTCTCATGACACGGGGTGATAAAATCACTGTGAAATACTCATTACACGAGGTGATAAAATCACTGTGAGATTCCCTCGTTACACGAGGTGATAAAATCACTGTGAGACACTCTCATTACACGGGATGATGAAATCACTGTGAGACATTCACATTACAGGAGGTGACAAAATCACTGTGAGATTCCCTTATTACACGGGGTGATAAAATCATTGTGAGACACTCTCATGACACAAGGTGATAAAATCACTGTGAGATTCCCTCATTACATGGGATGATAAAGTCACTGTGAGACACTCTCATTACACGGTGTGATAAAATCACTATGAGACAGTCTCATTGCACGGGGTGATAAAATCACTGTGAGACACTCTCATTACACGGGGTGATAAAATCACTGTGAGACACTCTCATTACATGGGGTGATAAAATCACTGTGAAGACACTCTCATTAAATGAGGTGATAAAATCACTGTGAGATTCCCTCATGACACGAGGTGATAAAATCACTATGAGACACTCTCATTACACGGGGTGATAAAATCACTATGAGATTCCCTCATTACACGAGGTGATAAAATCACTATGAGACAATCTCATTACACGGGGTGATAAAATCACAGTGAGACACTCTCATTACACGGGATGATAAAATCACTGTGAGATTCCCTCATTACACGGGGTGATAAAATCACTGCGAGACACTCATTACACGAGGTGATAAAATCACTGTGAGCCACTCTCATTACACAAGGTGATAAAATCACTGTGAGACACTCTCATTACACGAGGTGATAAAATCACTGTGAGACACTCTCAATACACGAGGTGATAAAATCACTGTGAGACACTCTCATTACACGGGATGAGAAAATCACTGTGAGACACTCATTACACGAGGTGATAAAATCAGAGAGAGACACTCTCATTTCATGGTATGATAAAATCACTGTGAGACACACTCATTCCACGAGATGATAAAATCACTGTGAGACACTCTCATTACACAGGATGATAAAATCACTGTGAGACACTCTCATTAAACAGGGTGATAAAATTACAGAGAGACACTCTCATTACACGGGATCATAAAATCACTGTGAGACATTCACATTACACGAGGTGATAAAATCACTGTGAGATTGCCTCATTACACGGGATGATAAAATCATTGTGAGACATTCACATGACACGGGGTGATAAAATCACTGTGAGACACTCTCATTGCATGGGATGATAAAGTCACTGTGAGACACTCTCATAACACGAGGTGATAAAATCACTGTGAGATTCCCTCATCACACGAGGTGTTAAAATCACTGTGAGATTCCCTCATTACACGAGGTGATAAAATCACTGTGAGCCACTCTCATTACACGAGGTGATAAAATCACTGTGAGGCACTCTCATTACACGTGTTGATAAAATCACTGTGAGATTCCCTCATTACACGGGGTGATAAAATCATTGTGAGACACTCTCATGACACAAGGTGAAAAAATCACTGTGCGATTCCCTCATTACACGGGGTGATAAAATCACTGTGAGACACTCTCATTACACGGGGTGATAAAATCACTGTGAGACACTCTCATTACACGGGGTGATAAAATCACTGTGAGACACTCTCATTACATGGGGTGATAAAATCACTGTGAAGACACTCTCATTAAATGAGGTGATAAAATCACTGTGAGATTCCCTCATGACACGAGGTGATAAAATCACTATGAGACACTCTCATTACACGGGGTGATAAAATCACTGTGAGATTCCCTCATTACACGAGGTGATAAAATCACTATGAGACAATCTCATTACACGGGGTGATAAAATCACAGAGAGAAACTCTCATTGCACGGGATGATAAAATCACTGTGAGATTCCCCCATTACACGGGGTGATAAAATCACTGCGAGACACTCATTACACGAGGTGATAAAATCACTGTGAGCCACTCTCATTACACGAGGTGATAAAATCACTGTGAGACACTCTCATTACACGAGGTGATAAAATCACTGTGAGACACTCTCATTACACGAGGTGATAAAATCACTGTGAGACACTCTCATTACACGGGATGAGAAAATCACTGTGAGACACTCATTACACGAGGTGATAAAATCAGAGAGAGACACTCTCATTTCACGGTATGATAAAATCACTGTGAGACACACTCATTCCACGAGATGATAAAATCACTGTGAGACACTCTCATTAAACGGGGTGATAAAATTACAGAGAGACACTCTCATTACACGGGATCATAAAATCACTGTGAGACATTCACATTACACGAATTGATAAAATCACTGTGAGATTCCCTCATTATACGGGATGATAAAATCACTGTGAGACACTCATTACACGAGGTGATAAAATCACTGTGAGATTCCCTCATTACACGAGGTGATAAAATCACTGTGAGACACTCTCATTACACGGTGTGATAAAATCACTGTGAGCCACTCTCATTGCACGAGGTGATAAAATCACTGTGAGACACTCTCATTACACGAGGTGATAACATCACTGTGAGGCACTCTCATTACACGGGATGATAAAATCATTGTGAGACATTCACATTACACGGCGAGATAAAATCACTGTGAGACACTCTCATTACATGGGATGATAAAGTCACTGTGAGACACTCTCATTACACGGGGTGATAAAATCACTGTGAGACACTCTCATCACACGGGGTGATAAAATCACTGTGAGACATTCACATTGCACGAGGTGATAAAATCACTGTGAGATTGCCTCATTACACGGGATGATATAATCATTGTGAGACATTCACATTACACGGGGTGATAAAATCACTGTGAGACACTCATTACACGAGGTGATAAAATCACTGAGACACTCTCATTACACGAGGTGATAAAATCACTGTGAGACACTCTCATTACACGGGATGATAAAATCACTGAGATTCCCTCATTACAGGAGGTCATAAAATCACTGTGAGCCACTCTCATTACACGAGGTGACAAAAACACTGTGAGACACTCTCATTACACCAGGTGATAAAATCACTGTGAGACACTCTCATAACACGAGATGAGAAAATCACTGTGAGACACTCATTACACGAGGTGATAAAAGCAGAGAGAGACACTCTCATTACACGAGATGATAAAATCACTGTGAGACACTCTCATTACACAGGATGATAAAATCACTGTGAGACACTCTCATTACACGGAGTGATAAAATCACTGTGAGATACTCTCATTACACGGGGTGATAAAATCACTGTGAGACACTCATTACACGAGGTGATAAAATCACTGTGAGACACTCTCATTACACGGGGTGTTAAAATCACTGTGAGACACTCTCATTACACGGGGTGATAAAATGACTGTGAGACACTCATTACACGAGGCGATAAAATCACTGTGAGACATTCACATTACAGGAGGTGATAAAATCACTGTTAGATTCCCTCGTTACACGAGGTGATAAAATCACTGTGAGACACTCTCATTACACTGGGTGATAAAATCACTGTGAAGACACTCTCATTAAATGAGGTGATAAAATCACTGTGAGATTCCCTCATGACACGAGGTGATAAATCACTATGAGACACTCTCATTACACGGGGTGATAAAATCACTGTGAGATTCCCTCATTACACGAGGTGATAAAATCACTATGAGACAATCTCATTACACGGGGTGATAAAATCACAGAGAGAAACTCTCATTGCACGGGATGATAAAATCACTGTGAGATTCCCCCATTACACGGGGTGATAAAATCACTGCGAGACACTCATTACACGAGGTGATAAAATCACTGTGAGCCACTCTCATTACACGAGGTGATAAAATCACTGTGAGACACTCTCATTACACGAGGTGATAAAATCACTGTGAGACACTCTCATTACACGAGGTGATAAAATCACTGTGAGACACTCTCATTACACGGGATGAGAAAATCACTGTGAGACACTCATTACACGAGGTGATAAAATCAGAGAGAGACACTCTCATTTCACGGTATGATAAAATCACTGTGAGACACACTCATTCCACGAGATGATAAAATCACTGTGAGACACTCTCATTAAACGGGGTGATAAAATTACAGAGAGACACTCTCATTACACGGGATCATAAAATCACTGTGAGACATTCACATTACACGAGGTGATAAAATCACTGTGAGATTCCCTCATTATACGGGATGATAAAATCACTGTGAGACACTCATTACACGAGGTGATAAAATCACTGTGAGATTCCCTCATTACACGAGGTGATAAAATCACTGTGAGACACTCTCATTACACGGTGTGATAAAATCACTGTGAGCCACTCTCATTGCACGAGGTGATAAAATCACTGTGAGACACTCTCATTACACGAGGTGATAACATCACTGTGAGGCACTCTCATTACACGGGATGATAAAATCATTGTGAGACATTCACATTACACGGCGAGATAAAATCACTGTGAGACACTCTCATTACATGGGATGATAAAGTCACTGTGAGACACTCTCATTACACGGGGTGATAAAATCACTGTGAGACACTCTCATCACACGGGGTGATAAAATCACTGTGAGACATTCACATTGCACGAGGTGATAAAATCACTGTGAGATTGCCTCATTACACGGGATGATATAATCATTGTGAGACATTCACATTACACGGGGTGATAAAATCACTGTGAGACACTCATTACACGAGGTGATAAAATCACTGAGACACTCTCATTACACGAGGTGATAAAATCACTGTGAGACACTCTCATTACACGGGATGATAAAATCACTGAGATTCCCTCATTACAGGAGGTCATAAAATCACTGTGAGCCACTCTCATTACACGAGGTGACAAAAACACTGTGAGACACTCTCATTACACCAGGTGATAAAATCACTGTGAGACACTCTCATAACACGAGATGAGAAAATCACTGTGAGACACTCATTACACGAGGTGATAAAAGCAGAGAGAGACACTCTCATTACACGAGATGATAAAATCACTGTGAGACACTCTCATTACACAGGATGATAAAATCACTGTGAGACACTCTCATTACACGGAGTGATAAAATCACTGTGAGATACTCTCATTACACGGGGTGATAAAATCACTGTGAGACACTCATTACACGAGGTGATAAAATCACTGTGAGACACTCTCATTACACGGGGTGTTAAAATCACTGTGAGACACTCTCATTACACGGGGTGATAAAATGACAGTGAGACACTCATTACACGAGGCGATAAAATCACTGTGAGACATTCACATTACAGGAGGTGATAAAATCACTGTTAGATTCCCTCGTTACACGAGGTGATAAAATCACTGTGAGACACTCTCATTACACTGGGTGATAAAATCACAGAGAGACACTCTCATTACACGGGATGATAAAATCACTGTGAGACGTTCACATTACAGGAGGTGACAAAATCACTGTGAGATTCCCTCATGACATGGGATGATAAAGTCACTGTGAGACAGTCTCATTACACGGGGTGATAAAATCACTGTGAGACACTCTCATTGCACGAGGTAATAAAATCACTGTGAAGACACTCTCATTACACGGGGTGATAAAATCACTGTGAGATTCCCTCATTACACGTGGTGATAAAATCACGATGAGACACTCTCATTAGACGGGGTGATAAAATCACTGTGAGATTCCCTCATAACACGAGATGATAAAATCACTATGAGACACTCAAATTACACGGGGTGATAAAATCACAGAGAGACACTCTCATTACACGGGATGAAAAAATCACTGTGAGATTCCCTCATTACACGGGGTGAAAAAATCACTGCGAGACACTCATTACACGAGGTGATAAAACCACTGTGAGATTCCCTCATTACACGAGGTGATAAAATCAATGTGAGATTCCCTCATTACACGAGGTGATAAAATCACTGTGAGCCACTCTCATTACACGAGGTGAATAAATCACTGTGAGCCACTCTCATTACACGAGGTGATAAAATCACTGTGAGACACTCTCATTACACGAGGTGATAAAATCACTGTGAGACACTCTCATTACACGAGGTGATAAAATCACTGTGAGACACTCTCATTACACGGGATGAGAAAATCACTGTGAGACACTCATTACACGCGGTGATAAAATCAGAGCGAGACACTCTCATTTCACGGTATGATAAAATCACTGTGAGACACTCTCATTACACGAGATGATAAAATCACTGTGAGACACTCTCATTACACAGGATGATAAAATCACTGTGAGACACTCTCATTACACGGGGTGATAAAATCACTGTGAGACATTCACATGACAGGAGGTGACAAAATCACTGTGAGATTCCCTTATTACACGGGGTGATAAAATCACTGTGAGACACTCATTACACGAGGTGATAAAATCACTGTGAGATTCCCTCATTCCACGAGGTGTTAAAATCACTGTGAGATTCCCTCATGACACGAGGTGATAAAATCACTGTGAGATTCCCTCATTCCACGAGGTGTTAAAATCACTGTGAGATTCCCTCATGACACGAGGTGATAAAATCACTGTGAGGCACTCTCATTACACGGGTTGATAAAATCACTGTGAGATTCCCTCATTACACGGGGTGATAAAATCATTGTGAGACACTCTCATGACACAAGGTGATAAAATCACTGTGAGACACTCTCATTACACGAGGTGATAAAATCACTGTGAGACACTCTCATGACACGGGATGAGAAGATCACTGTGAGACACTCTCATTACACAGGATGATAAAATCACTGTGAGACACTCTCATTACACGGGGTGATAAAATCACTGTGAGATACTCTCATTACACGGGGTGATAAAATCACTGTGAGACATTCATTACACGAGGTGATAAAATCACTGTGAGATTCCCTCATTACACGAGGTGATAAAATCACTGTGAGATTCCCTCATTACACAAGGTGATAAAATCACTGTGAGCCACTCTCATGACACGAGGTGATAAAATCACTGTGAGACACTCTCATTACACGAGGTGATAAAATCACTGTGAGACACTCTCATTACACGGGATGAGAAAATCACTGTGAGCCACTCTCATTACACGAGGTGATAAAATCACTATGAGACACTCAAATTACACGGGGTGATAAAATCACAGAGAGACACTCTCATTACACGGGATGATAAAATCACTGTGAGATTCCCTCATTACACGGGGTGATAAAATCACTGTGAGATTCCCTCATTACACGAGGTGATAAAATCACTGTGAGCCACTCTCATTACACGAGGTGATAAAATCACTGTGGGCCACTCTCATTGCACGAGGTGATAAAATCACTGTGAGACACTCTCATTACACGAGGTGATAAAATCACTATGAGACACTCTCATTACATGAGGTGATAAAATCACTGTGAGACACTCTCATTACACGGGATGAGAAAATCACTGTGAGACACTCATTACATGAGGTGATAAAATCAGAGAGAGACACTCTCATTTCACGGTACGATAAAATCACTGTTAGACACTCTCATTACACGAGATGATAAAATCACTGTGAGACACTCTCATTACACAGGATGATAAAATCACTGTGAGACACTCTCATTACACGGTGTGATAAAATCACTGTGAGATACTCTCATTACACGGGGTGATAAAATCACTGTGAGACACTCATTACACGAGGTGATAAAATCACTGTGAGATTCCCTCATTACACGAGGTGATAAAATCACTGTGAGATTCCCTCATTGCACAAGGTGATAAAATCACTGTGAGCCACTCTCATGACACGAGGTGATAAAATCACTGTGAGCCACTCTCATTACACGAGGTGATAAAATCACTGTGAGACACTCTCATTACACGGGGTGATAAAATCACTGTGAGATTCCCTCATTCCACGAGGTGATAAAATCACTATGAGACACTCTCATTACACGGGATGAAAAAAATCACTGTGAGATTCCCTCATTACACAGGGTGATAATATGACTGTGAGAAACTCATTACACGAGATGATAAAATCACTGTGAGATTCCCTCATTACACGAGGTGATAAAATCACTGTGAGCCACTCTCATTACACGGCATGAGAAAATCACTGTGAGACACTCATTACACGAGGTGATAAAATCACAGAGAGACACTCTCATTACACGGGATGATAAAATCACTGTGAGACACTCTCATTACACGGGGTGATAAAATCACTGTGAGACACTCTCATTACACGAGGTGATAAAATCACTGTGAGACACTCATTACATGAGGTTATAAAATCACTGTGAGACACTCTCATTACACAAGGTGATAAAATCACAGAGAGACACTCTCATGACACGAGGTGATAAAATCACTGTGAGATTCCCTCATGACACAGGGTGATAAAATCACTGTGAGACACTCACATTACACAAGGTGAGAAAATCACTGTGAGATTCCCTCATTACATGGGATGATAAAATCACTGTGAGACACTCTCATTACACGGGGTGATAAAATCACTGTGAGACACTCTCATTACACGAGGTGATAAAATCACTGTGAGAAACTCTGATTATACGGGGTGATAAAATCATTGTGAGACAATCTCATTACACGAGGTGAAAAAATCACTGTGAGACACTCTCATTACACGGGGTGATAAAATCACGGTGAGACACTCATTACACGAGGTGATAAAATTACAGAGAGACACTCTCATTACACGAGGTGATAAAATCACTGTGATACACTCTCATTGCACGAGGTGATAAAATCACTGTGAGACACTCTCATGACACGGGATGATAAAATCACTGCGAGACACTCATTACATGAGGTGATAAAATCACAGAGAGACACTCTCATCACATGGGATGATAAAATCACTGTGAGACACTCTCATTACACGAGGTGATAAAATCACAGAGAGACCCTCTCATCACACGGGATGAGAAAATCACTGTGAGACACTCTCATTACACGGGATGAGAAAATCACTGTGAGACACTCATTACACGAAGTGATAAAATCAGAGAGAGACACTCTCATTTCACGGTATGATAAAATCACTGAGAGACACTCTCATTGCACAGGATGATAAAATCACTGTGAGACACTCTCATTACACGGGGTGATAAAATCACTGTCAGATACTCTCATTACATGGGGTGATAAAATCACTGTGAGACACTCATTACACGAGGTGATAAAATCACTGTGAGATTCCCTCATTACACGAGATGATAAAATCACTGTGAGATTCCCTCATTCCACGAGGTGATAAAATCACTGTGAGACACTCTCATGACACGGGGTGATAAAATCACTGTGAGCCACTCTCATTACACAAGGTGATAAAATCACTGTGAGACACTCTCATTACACAAGGTGATAAAATCACTCCGAGGCACTCTCATTACACGGGGTGATAAAATCACAGAGAGATTCCCTCATTACACGGGGTGATAAAATGACTGTGAGACACACATTACACGAGGTGATAAAATCAATGTGAGATTCCCTCATTACACGGGGTGATAAAATCATTGTGAGACACTCTCATGACACAAGGTGATAAATTCACTGTGAGACTCCCTCATTGCATGGGATGATAAAATCACTGTGAGACACTCTCATTACACGGGGTGATAAAATCACTGTGAGACACTCTTATTACACGAGGTGATAAAATCACTGTGAGACATTCATTACATGAGGTGATAAAATCACTGTGAGACACTCTCATTACACGGGGGGATAAAATCACTGTGAGATTCCCTCATTGCACGAGGTGATAAAATCACTATGAGACACTCTCATTACAGGGGGTGATAAAATCACAGAGAGACACTCTCATTACACGGGATGAAAAAATCACTGTGAGATTCCCTCATTACACGGGGTGATAATATGACTGTGAGACACTCATTACACGAGGTGATAAAATCACTGTGAGATTCCCTCATTACACGAGGTGAATAAATCACTGTGAGCCACTCTCATTACACGAGGTGATAAAATCACTGTGAGACACTCTCATTGCAAGGGATGAGAAAATCACTGTGAGACACTCATTACACGAGGTGATAAAATCACAGAGAGACACTCTCATGACACGGGATGATAAAATCACTGTGAGACACTCGCATGACACGGGGTGATAAAATCACTGTGAGACACTCTCATTACACAGGATGATAAAATCACTGTGAGACACTCTCATTACACGGGGTGATAAAATCACTGTGAGATACTCTCATTACACGGGGTGATAAAATCACTGTGAGACACTCATTACACGAGGTGATAAAATCACTGTGAGATTCCCTCATTACACGAGGTGATAAAATCACTGTGAGATTCCCTCATTACACAAGGTGATAAAATCACTGTGAGCCACTCTCATGACACGAGGTGATAAAATCACTGTGAGACACTCTCATTACACGAGGTGATAAAATCACTGTGAGACACTCTCATTACACGGGGTGATAAAATCACTGTGAGATTCCCTCATTACACGAGGTGATAAAATCACTATGAGACACTCTCATTACAGGGGGTGATAAAATCACAGAGAGACACTCTCATTACACGGGATGAAAAAATCACTGTGAGATTCCCTCATTACACGGGGTGATAATATGACTGTGAGACACTCATTACACGAGGTGATAAAATCACTGTGAGATTCCCTCATTACACGAGGTGATAAAATCACTGTGAGCCACTCTCATTACACGAGGTGATGAAATCACTGTGAGACACTCTCATTGCAAGGGATGAGAAAATCACTGTGAGACACTCATTACACGAGGTGATAAAATCACAGAGAGACACTCTCATTACACGGGATGATAAAATCACTGTGAGACACTCGCATTACACGGGGTGATAAAATCACTGTGAGACACTCTCATTACACGAGGTGATAAAATCACTGTGAGACACTCATTACATGAGGTGATAAAATCACTGTGAGACACTCTCATTACACAAGTTGATAAAATCACTGTGAGACACTCTCATGACACGAGGTGATAAAATCACTGTGAGATTCCCTCATTACACAGGGTGATAAAATCACTGTGAGACACTCACATTACACAAGGTGCTAAAATCACTGTGAGATTCCCTCATTACATGGGATGATAAAATCACTGTGAGACACTCTCATTACACGGGATGATAAAATCACTGTGAGACACTCTCATGACACGAGGTGATAAAATCACTGTGAGACACTCTGATTATACGGGGTGATAAAATCACTGTGAGACACTCTCATTACACGGGGTGATAAAATCACTGTGAGACACTCATTACACGAGGTGATAAAATCACAGAGAGACACTCTCATTACACGAGGTGATAAAATCACTGTGAGACACTCTCATTGCACGTGATAAAATTACTGTGAGACACTCTCATGAAACGGGATGATAAAATCACTGCGAGACACTCATTACATGAGGTGATAAAATCACAGAGAGACACTCTCATCACACGGGATGATAAAATCACTGTGAGACACTCTCATTACACGAGGTGATAAAATCACAGAGAGACACTCTCATCAAACGGGATGAGAAAATCACTGTGAGACACTCTCATTACACGGGATGAGAAAATCACTGTGAGACACTCTCATTACACAGGATGATAAAATCACTGTGAGACACTCTCATTACACGGGGTGATAAAATCACTGTGACATACTCTCATTCCACGGGGTGATAAAATCACTGTGAGACACTCATTACACGAGGTGATAAAATCACTGTGAGATTCCCTCATGACACGAGGTGATAAAATCACTGTGAGATTCCCTCATGACACGAGGTGATAAAATCACTCTGAGACACTCTCATTACACGGGGTGATAAAATCACAGAGAGACACTCTCCTTACACCGGGTGATAAAATCACTGTGAGGCACTCTCATTACACCAGGTGATAAAATCACTGTGAGACACTCTCATTACACGGGGTGATAAAATCACTGTGAGACACTCTCATTACACGAGGTGATAAAATCACTGCAAGACACTCTCATTATACGGGGTGATAAAATCATTGTGAGACACTCATTACACGAAGTGATAAAATCAGAGAGAGACACTCTCATTTCACGGTATGATAAAATCACTGAGAGACACTCTCATTGCACAGGATGATAAAATCACTGTGAGACACTCTCATTACACGGGGTGATAAAATCACTGTCAGATACTCTCATTACATGGGGTGATAAAATCACTGTGAGACACTCATTACACGAGGTGATAAAATCACTGTGAGATTCCCTCATTACACGAGATGATAAAATCACTGTGAGATTCCCTCATTACACGAGGTGATAAAATCACTGTGAGACACTCTCATGACACGGGGTGATAAAATCACTGTGAGCCACTCTCATTACACAAGGTGATAAAATCACTGTGAGACACTCTCATTACACAAGGTGATAAAATCACTCCGAGGCACTCTCATTACACGGGGTGATAAAATCACAGAGAGATTCCCTCATTACACGGGGTGATAAAATGACTGTGAGACACACATTACACGAGGTGATAAAATCAATGTGAGATTCCCTCATTACACGGGGTGATAAAATCATTGTGAGACACTCTCATGACACAAGGTGATAAATTCACTGTGAGATTCCCTCATTGCATGGGATGATAAAATCACTGTGAGACACTCTCATTACACGGGGTGATAAAATCACTGTGAGACACTCTTATTACACGAGGTGATAAAATCACTGTGAGACATTCATTACATGAGGTGATAAAATCACTGTGAGACACTCTCATTACACGGGGTGATAAAATCACTGTGAGATTCCCTCATTGCACGAGGTGATAAAATCACTATGAGACACTCTCATTACAGGGGGTGATAAAATCACAGAGAGACACTCTCATTACACGGGATGAAAAAATCACTGTGAGATTCCCTCATTACACGGGGTGATAATATGACTGTGAGACACTCATTACACGAGGTGATAAAATCACTGTGAGATTCCCTCATTACACGAGGTGAATAAATCACTGTGAGCCACTCTCATTACACGAGGTGATAAAATCACTGTGAGACACTCTCATTGCAAGGGATGAGAAAATCACTGTGAGACACTCATTACACGAGGTGATAAAATCACAGAGAGACACTCTCATGACACGGGATGATAAAATCACTGTGAGACACTCGCATGACACGGGGTGATAAAATCACTGTGAGACACTCTCATTACACAGGATGATAAAATCACTGTGAGACACTCTCATTACACGGGGTGATAAAATCACTGTGAGATACTCTCATTACACGGGGTGATAAAATCACTGTGAGACACTCTCATTACACGGGGTGATAAAATCACTGTGAGATTCCCTCATTACACGAGGTGATAAAATCACTATGAGACACTCTCATTACAGGGGGTGATAAAATCACAGAGAGACACTCTCATTACACGGGATGAAAAAATCACTGTGAGATTCCCTCATTACACGGGGTGATAATATGACTGTGAGACACTCATTACACGAGGTGATAAAATCACTGTGAGATTCCCTCATTACACGAGGTGATAAAATCACTGTGAGCCACTCTCATTACACGAGGTGATGAAATCACTGTGAGACACTCTCATTGCAAGGGATGAGAAAATCACTGTGAGACACTCATTACACGAGGTGATAAAATCACAGAGAGACACTCTCATTACACGGGATGATAAAATCACTGTGAGACACTCGCATTACACGGGGTGATAAAATCACTGTGAGACACTCTCATTACACGAGGTGATAAAATCACTGTGAGACACTCATTACATGAGGTGATAAAATCACTGTGAGACACTCTCATTACACAAGTTGATAAAATCACTGTGAGACACTCTCATGACACGAGGTGATAAAATCACTGTGAGATTCCCTCATTACACAGGGTGATAAAATCACTGTGAGACACTCACATTACACAAGGTGCTAAAATCACTGTGAGATTCCCTCATTACATGGGATGATAAAATCACTGTGAGACACTCTCATTACACGGGATGATAAAATCACTGTGAGACACTCTCATGACACGAGGTGATAAAATCACTGTGAGACACTCTGATTATACGGGGTGATAAAATCATTGTGAGGCAATCTCATTACACGAGGTGATAAAATCACTGTGAGACACTCTCATTACACGGGGTGATAAAATCACTGTGAGACACTCATTACACGAGGTGATAAAATCACAGAGAGACACTCTCATTACACGAGGTGATAAAATCACTGTGAGACACTCTCATTGCACGTGATAAAATTACTGTGAGACACTCTCATGAAACGGGATGATAAAATCACTGCGAGACACTCATTACATGAGGTGATAAAATCACAGAGAGACACTCTCATCACACGGGATGATAAAATCACTGTGAGACACTCTCATTACACGAGGTGATAAAATCACAGAGAGACACTCTCATCAAACGGGATGAGAAAATCACTGTGAGACACTCTCATTACACGGGATGAGAAAATCACTGTGAGACACTCTCATTACACAGGATGATAAAATCACTGTGAGACACTCTCATTACACGGGGTGATAAAATCACTGTGACATACTCTCATTCCACGGGGTGATAAAATCACTGTGAGACACTCATTACACGAGGTGATAAAATCACTGTGAGATTCCCTCATGACACGAGGTGATAAAATCACTGTGAGATTCCCTCATGACACGAGGTGATAAAATCACTCTGAGACACTCTCATTACACGGGGTGATAAAATCACAGAGAGACACTCTCCTTACACCGGGTGATAAAATCACTGTGAGGCACTCTCATTACACCAGGTGATAAAATCACTGTGAGACACTCTCATTACACGGGGTGATAAAATCACTGTGAGACACTCTCATTACACGAGGTGATAAAATCACTGTAAGACACTCTCATTATACGGGGTGATAAAATCATTGTGAGACAATCTCATTACACGAGGTGATAAAATCACTGTGAGACACTCTCATTACACGGGGTGATAAAATCACTGTGAGACACTCATTACACGAGGTGTTAAAATCACAGAGATACACTCTCATTACACGAGGTGATAAAATCACTGTGAGACACTCTCATTGCACGAGGTGATAAAATCACTGTGAGAAACTCTCGTTACACGGGATGATAAAATCACTGTGAGACACTCATTACATGAGGTGATAAAATCACAGAGAGACACTCTCATCACAAGGGATGATAAAATCACTGTGAGACACTCTCATCACACGAGGTGATAAAATCACTGTGAGATTCCCTCATTACACGGGGTGATAAAATCATTGTGAGACACTCTCATGACACAAGGTGATAAAATCACTGTGAGATTCCCTCATTACACGGGGTGATAATATCACAGCGAGACACTCATTACACGAGGTGATAAAATCACTGTGAGATTCCCTCATTACACGAGGTGATAAAATCACTGTGAGATTCCCTCATTACACGAGGTGATAAAATCACTGTGAGCCCCTCTCATTACACGAGGTGATAAAATCACTGTGAGCCACTCTCATTACACGAGGTGATAAAATCACTGTGAGACACTCTCATTACACGAGATGATAAAATCACTGTGAGACACTCTCATTACATAGGATGATAAAATCACTGTGAGACACTCTCATTACACGGGGTGATAAAATCACTGTGAGATACTCTCATTACACGGGGTGATAAAATCACTGTGAGACACTCATTACACGAGGTGATAAAATCACTGTGAGATTCCCTCATTACACGAGTTGATAAAATCACTGTGAGATTCCCTCATTACACAAGGTGATAAAATCACTGTGAGCCACTCTCATGACACGAGGTGATAAAATCACTGTGAGACACTCTCATTACACGAGGTGATAAAATCACTGTGAGACACTCTCATTACACGGGGTGATAAAATCACAGAGAGACACTCTCATTACACGAGGTGATAAAATCACTGTGAGATTCCCTCATTACACGAGGTGATAAAATCACTGTGAGCCACTCTCATTACACGAGGTGATAAAATCACTGTGAGACACTCTCATTACACGGGATGAGAAAATCACTGTGAGACACTCATTACACGAGGTGATAAAATCACAGAGAGACACTCTCATTACACGGGATGATAAAATCACTGTGAGACACTCTCATTACACGGGGTGATAAAATCACTGTGAGACACTCTCATTACACGAGGTGATAAAATCACTGTGAGACACTAATTACATGAGGTGAGAAAATCACTGTGAGATTCCCTCATTACACAGGGTGATAAAATCACTGTGAGACACTCACATCACACAAGGTGATAAAATCACTGTGAGATTCCCTCATTACATGGGATGATAAAATCACTGTGAGACACTCTCATTACACGGGGTGATAAAATCACTGTGAGACACTCTCATGACACGGGATGATAAAATCACTGTGAGACACTCATTACATGAGGTGACAAAATCACAGAGAGACACTCTCATCACACGGGATGATAAAATCACTGTGAGACACTCTCATTGCACGAGGTGATAAAATCACAGAGAGACACTCTCATCACACGGGATGATAAAATCACTGTGAGACACTCTCATTACACGGGATGAGAAAATCACTGTGAGACACTCATTACACGAGGTGATAAAATCAGAGAGAGACACTGTCATTTCACGGTATGATAAAATCACTGTGAGACACTCTCATTACACGAGATGATAAAATCACTGTGAGACACTCTCATTACACAGGATGATAAAATCACTGTGAGACACTCTCATTACACGGGGTGATAAAATCACTGTGAGATACTCTCATTACACGGGGTGATAAAATCACTGTGAGACACTCATTACACGAGGTGATAAAATCACTGTGAGATTCCCTCATTACACGAGGTGATAAAATCACTGTGAGATTCCCTCATTACACAAGGTGATAAAATCACTGTGAGACACTCATTACACGAGGTGATAAAATCACTGTGAGATTCCCTCATTACACGAGGTGATAAAATCACTGTGAGATTCCCTCATGACACGAGGTGATAAAATCACTATGAGACACTCTCATTACACGGGGTGATAAAATCACAGAGAGACACTCTCATTACACCGGGTGATAAAATCACTGTGAGGCACTCTGATTACACCAGGTGATAAAATCACTGTGAGACACTCTCATTACACGGGGTGATAAAATCACTGTGAGATTCCCTCATTACACGAGGTGATAAAATCACTATTAGACACTCTCATTACACGGGGTGATAATATCACAGAGAGACACTCTCATTACACGGGATGATAAAATCACTGTGAGATTCCCTCATTACACGGGGTGATAAAATGACTGTGAGCCACTCTCATTACACGAGGTGATAAAATCACTGTGAGACACTCTCATTACACGGGATGAGAAAATCACTGTGAGACACTCATTACACGAGGTGATAAAATCACAGAGAGACACTCTCATTACACTGGAGGATAAAATCACTGTGAGATTCCCTCATTACACGGGGTGATAAAATCATTGTGAGACACTCTCATGACACAAGGTGATAAAATCTCTGTGAGATTCCCTCATTGCATGGGATGATAAAATCACTGTGAGACACTCTCATTACACGGGGTGATAAAATCACTGTGAGACACTCTCGTTACACGAGGTGATAAAATCACTGTGAGACACTCATTACATGAGGTGATAAAATCACTGTGAGACACTCTCATTACACAAGGTGATAAAATCACTGTGAGACACTCTCATGACACGAGGTGATAAAATCACTGTGAGATTCCCTCATTACACAGGGTGATAAAATCACTGTGAGACACTCACATTACACAAGGTGATAAAATCACTGTGAGATTCCCTCATTACATGGGATGATAAAATCACTGTGAGACACTCTCATTACACGGGGTGATAAAATCACTGTGAGACACTCTCATTGCACGGGGTGATAAAATCACTGTGAGACACTCTCATTACACGAGGTGATAAAATCACTGTGAGACACTCTCATTATACGGGGTGATAAAATCATTGTGAGACAATCTCATTGCACGAGGTGATAAAATCACTGTGAGACACTCTCATTACACGGGGTGATAAAATCACTGTGAGACACTCATTACACGAGGTGATAAAATCACAGAGAGACACTCTCATTACACGAGGTGATAAAATCACTGTGAGACACTCTCATTACACGGGGTGATAAAATCACTGTGAGACACTCTCATTGCACGAGGTGATAAAATCATTGTGAGACAATCTCATTACACGAGGTGATAAAATCACTGTGAGACACTCTCATTACACGGGGTGATAAAATCACTGTGAGACACTCTCATTACACGGCATGAGAAAATCACTGTGAGACACTCATTACACGAGGTGATAAAATCACAGAGAGACACTCTCATTACACGGGATGATAAAATCACTGTGAGACACTCTCATTACACGGGGTGATAAAATCACTGTGAGACACTCTCATTACACGAGGTGATAAAATCACTGTGAGACACTCATTACATGAGGTTATAAAATCACTGTGAGACACTCTCATTACACAAGGTGATAAAATCACAGAGAGACACTCTCATGACACGAGGTGATAAAATCACTGTGAGATTCCCTCATGACACAGGGTGATAAAATCACTGTGAGACACTCACATTACACAAGGTGAGAAAATCACTGTGAGATTCCCTCATTACATGGGATGATAAAATCACTGTGAGACACTCTCATTACACGGGGTGATAAAATCACTGTGAGACACTCTCATTACACGAGGTGATAAAATCACTGTGAGACACTCTCATTACACGGGGTGATAAAATCACTGTGAGATTCCCTCATTCCACGAGGTGATAAAATCACTATGAGACACTCTCATTACACGGGATGAAAAAAATCACTGTGAGATTCCCTCATTACACAGGGTGATAATATGACTGTGAGAAACTCATTACACGAGATGATAAAATCACTGTGAGATTCCCTCATTACACGAGGTGATAAAATCACTGTGAGCCACTCTCATTACACGGCATGAGAAAATCACTGTGAGACACTCATTACACGAGGTGATAAAATCACAGAGAGACACTCTCATTACACGGGATGATAAAATCACTGTGAGACACTCTCATTACACGGGGTGATAAAATCACTGTGAGACACTCTCATTACACGAGGTGATAAAATCACTGTGAGACACTCATTACATGAGGTTATAAAATCACTGTGAGACACTCTCATTACACAAGGTGATAAAATCACAGAGAGACACTCTCATGACACGAGGTGATAAAATCACTGTGAGATTCCCTCATGACACAGGGTGATAAAATCACTGTGAGACACTCACATTACACAAGGTGAGAAAATCACTGTGAGATTCCCTCATTACATGGGATGATAAAATCACTGTGAGACACTCTCATTACACGGGGTGATAAAATCACTGTGAGACACTCTCATTACACGAGGTGATAAAATCACTGTGAGAAACTCTGATTATACGGGGTGATAAAATCATTGTGAGACAATCTCATTACACGAGGTGAAAAAATCACTGTGAGACACTCTCATTACACGGGGTGATAAAATCACGGTGAGACACTCATTACACGAGGTGATAAAATTACAGAGAGACACTCTCATTACACGAGGTGATAAAATCACTGTGATACACTCTCATTGCACGAGGTGATAAAATCACTGTGAGACACTCTCATGACACGGGATGATAAAATCACTGCGAGACACTCATTACATGAGGTGATAAAATCACAGAGAGACACTCTCATCACATGGGATGATAAAATCACTGTGAGACACTCTCATTACACGAGGTGATAAAATCACAGAGAGACCCTCTCATCACACGGGATGAGAAAATCACTGTGAGACACTCTCATTACACGGGATGAGAAAATCACTGTGAGACACTCATTACACGAAGTGATAAAATCAGAGAGAGACACTCTCATTTCACGGTATGATAAAATCACTGAGAGACACTCTCATTGCACAGGATGATAAAATCACTGTGAGACACTCTCATTACACGGGGTGATAAAATCACTGTCAGATACTCTCATTACATGGGGTGATAAAATCACTGTGAGACACTCATTACACGAGGTGATAAAATCACTGTGAGATTCCCTCATTACACGAGATGATAAAATCACTGTGAGATTCCCTCATTACACGAGGTGATAAAATCACTGTGAGACACTCTCATGACACGGGGTGATAAAATCACTGTGAGCCACTCTCATTACACAAGGTGATAAAATCACTGTGAGACACTCTCATTACACAAGGTGATAAAATCACTCCGAGGCACTCTCATTACACGGGGTGATAAAATCACAGAGAGATTCCCTCATTACACGGGGTGATAAAATGACTGTGAGACACACATTACACGAGGTGATAAAATCAATGTGAGATTCCCTCATTACACGGGGTGATAAAATCATTGTGAGACACTCTCATGACACAAGGTGATAAATTCACTGTGAGATTCCCTCATTGCATGGGATGATAAAATCACTGTGAGACACTCTCATTACACGGGGTGATAAAATCACTGTGAGACACTCTTATTACACGAGGTGATAAAATCACTGTGAGACATTCATTACATGAGGTGATAAAATCACTGTGAGACACTCTCATTACACGGGGTGATAAAATCACTGTGAGATTCCCTCATTGCACGAGGTGATAAAATCACTATGAGACACTCTCATTACAGGGGGTGATAAAATCACAGAGAGACACTCTCATTACACGGGATGAAAAAATCACTGTGAGATTCCCTCATTACACGGGGTGATAATATGACTGTGAGACACTCATTACACGAGGTGATAAAATCACTGTGAGATTCCCTCATTACACGAGGTGAATAAATCACTGTGAGCCACTCTCATTACACGAGGTGATAAAATCACTGTGAGACACTCTCATTGCAAGGGATGAGAAAATCACTGTGAGACACTCATTACACGAGGTGATAAAATCACAGAGAGACACTCTCATGACACGGGATGATAAAATCACTGTGAGACACTCGCATGACACGGGGTGATAAAATCACTGTGAGACACTCTCATTACACAGGATGATAAAATCACTGTGAGACACTCTCATTACACGGGGTGATAAAATCACTGTGAGATACTCTCATTACACGGGGTGATAAAATCACTGTGAGACACTCATTACACGAGGTGATAAAATCACTGTGAGATTCCCTCATTACACGAGGTGATAAAATCACTGTGAGATTCCCTCATTACACAAGGTGATAAAATCACTGTGAGCCACTCTCATGACACGAGGTGATAAAATCACTGTGAGACACTCTCATTACACGAGGTGATAAAATCACTGTGAGACACTCTCATTACACGGGGTGATAAAATCACTGTGAGATTCCCTCATTACACGAGGTGATAAAATCACTATGAGACACTCTCATTACAGGGGGTGATAAAATCACAGAGAGACACTCTCATTACACGGGATGAAAAAATCACTGTGAGATTCCCTCATTACACGGGGTGATAATATGACTGTGAGACACTCATTACACGAGGTGATAAAATCACTGTGAGATTCCCTCATTACACGAGGTGATAAAATCACTGTGAGCCACTCTCATTACACGAGGTGATGAAATCACTGTGAGACACTCTCATTGCAAGGGATGAGAAAATCACTGTGAGACACTCATTACACGAGGTGATAAAATCACAGAGAGACACTCTCATTACACGGGATGATAAAATCACTGTGAGACACTCGCATTACACGGGGTGATAAAATCACTGTGAGACACTCTCATTACACGAGGTGATAAAATCACTGTGAGACACTCATTACATGAGGTGATAAAATCACTGTGAGACACTCTCATTACACAAGTTGATAAAATCACTGTGAGACACTCTCATGACACGAGGTGATAAAATCACTGTGAGATTCCCTCATTACACAGGGTGATAAAATCACTGTGAGACACTCACATTACACAAGGTGCTAAAATCACTGTGAGATTCCCTCATTACATGGGATGATAAAATCACTGTGAGACACTCTCATTACACGGGATGATAAAATCACTGTGAGACACTCTCATGACACGAGGTGATAAAATCACTGTGAGACACTCTGATTATACGGGGTGATAAAATCATTGTGAGGCAATCTCATTACACGAGGTGATAAAATCACTGTGAGACACTCTCATTACACGGGGTGATAAAATCACTGTGAGACACTCATTACACGAGGTGATAAAATCACAGAGAGACACTCTCATTACACGAGGTGATAAAATCACTGTGAGACACTCTCATTGCACGTGATAAAATTACTGTGAGACACTCTCATGAAACGGGATGATAAAATCACTGCGAGACACTCATTACATGAGGTGATAAAATCACAGAGAGACACTCTCATCACACGGGATGATAAAATCACTGTGAGACACTCTCATTACACGAGGTGATAAAATCACAGAGAGACACTCTCATCAAACGGGATGAGAAAATCACTGTGAGACACTCTCATTACACGGGATGAGAAAATCACTGTGAGACACTCTCATTACACAGGATGATAAAATCACTGTGAGACACTCTCATTACACGGGGTGATAAAATCACTGTGACATACTCTCATTCCACGGGGTGATAAAATCACTGTGAGACACTCATTACACGAGGTGATAAAATCACTGTGAGATTCCCTCATGACACGAGGTGATAAAATCACTGTGAGATTCCCTCATGACACGAGGTGATAAAATCACTCTGAGACACTCTCATTACACGGGGTGATAAAATCACAGAGAGACACTCTCCTTACACCGGGTGATAAAATCACTGTGAGGCACTCTCATTACACCAGGTGATAAAATCACTGTGAGACACTCTCATTACACGGGGTGATAAAATCACTGTGAGACACTCTCATTACACGAGGTGATAAAATCACTGTAAGACACTCTCATTATACGGGGTGATAAAATCATTGTGAGACAATCTCATTACACGAGGTGATAAAATCACTGTGAGACACTCTCATTACACGGGGTGATAAAATCACTGTGAGACACTCATTACACGAGGTGTTAAAATCACAGAGATACACTCTCATTACACGAGGTGATAAAATCACTGTGAGACACTCTCATTGCACGAGGTGATAAAATCACTGTGAGAAACTCTCGTTACACGGGATGATAAAATCACTGTGAGACACTCATTACATGAGGTGATAAAATCACAGAGAGACACTCTCATCACAAGGGATGATAAAATCACTGTGAGACACTCTCATTACACGAGGTGATAAAATCACTGTGAGATTCCCTCATTACACGGGGTGATAAAATCATTGTGAGACACTCTCATGACACAAGGTGATAAAATCACTGTGAGATTCCCTCATTACACGGGGTGATAATATCACAGCGAGACACTCATTACACGAGGTGATAAAATCACTGTGAGATTCCCTCATTACACGAGGTGATAAAATCACTGTGAGATTCCCTCATTACACGAGGTGATAAAATCACTGTGAGCCCCTCTCATTACACGAGGTGATAAAATCACTGTGAGCCACTCTCATTACACGAGGTGATAAAATCACTGTGAGACACTCTCATTACACGAGATGATAAAATCACTGTGAGACACTCTCATTACATAGGATGATAAAATCACTGTGAGACACTCTCATTACACGGGGTGATAAAATCACTGTGAGATACTCTCATTACACGGGGTGATAAAATCACTGTGAGACACTCATTACACGAGGTGATAAAATCACTGTGAGATTCCCTCATTACACGAGTTGATAAAATCACTGTGAGATTCCCTCATTACACAAGGTGATAAAATCACTGTGAGCCACTCTCATGACACGAGGTGATAAAATCACTGTGAGACACTCTCATTACACGAGGTGATAAAATCACTGTGAGACACTCTCATTACACGGGGTGATAAAATCACAGAGAGACACTCTCATTACACGAGGTGATAAAATCACTGTGAGATTCCCTCATTACACGAGGTGATAAAATCACTGTGAGCCACTCTCATTACACGAGGTGATAAAATCACTGTGAGACACTCTCATTACACGGGATGAGAAAATCACTGTGAGACACTCATTACACGAGGTGATAAAATCACAGAGAGACACTCTCATTACACGGGATGATAAAATCACTGTGAGACACTCTCATTACACGGGGTGATAAAATCACTGTGAGACACTCTCATTACACGAGGTGATAAAATCACTGTGAGACACTAATTACATGAGGTGAGAAAATCACTGTGAGATTCCCTCATTACACAGGGTGATAAAATCACTGTGAGACACTCACATCACACAAGGTGATAAAATCACTGTGAGATTCCCTCATTACATGGGATGATAAAATCACTGTGAGACACTCTCATTACACGGGGTGATAAAATCACTGTAAGACACTCTCATTATACGGGGTGATAAAATCATTGTGAGACAATCTCATTACACGAGGTGATAAAATCACTGTGAGACACTCTCATTACACGGGGTGATAAAATCACTGTGAGACACTCATTACACGAGGTGTTAAAATCACAGAGATACACTCTCATTACACGAGGTGATAAAATCACTGTGAGACACTCTCATTGCACGAGGTGATAAAATCACTGTGAGAAACTCTCGTTACACTGGATGATAAAATCACTGTGAGACACTCATTACATGAGGTGATAAAATCACAGAGAGACACTCTCATCACAAGGGATGATAAAATCACTGTGAGACACTCTCATTACACGAGGTGATAAAATCACTGTGAGATTCCCTCATTACACGGGGTGATAAAATCATTGTGAGACACTCTCATGACACAAGGTGATAAAATCACTGTGAGATTCCCTCATTACACGGGGTGATAATATCACAGCGAGACACTCATTACACGAGGTGATAAAATCACTGTGAGATTCCCTCATTACACGAGGTGATAAAATCACTGTGAGATTCCCTCATTACACGAGGTGATAAAATCACTGTGAGCCCCTCTCATTACACGAGGTGATAAAATCACTGTGAGCCACTCTCATTACACGAGGTGATAAAATCACTGTGAGACACTCTCATTACACGAGATGATAAAATCACTGTGAGACACTCTCATTACATAGGATGATAAAATCACTGTGAGACACTCTCATTACACGGGGTGATAAAATCACTGTGAGATACTCTCATTACACGGGGTGATAAAATCACTGTGAGACACTCATTACACGAGGTGATAAAATCACTGTGAGATTCCCTCATTACACGAGTTGATAAAATCACTGTGAGATTCCCTCATTACACAAGGTGATAAAATCACTGTGAGCCACTCTCATGACACGAGGTGATAAAATCACTGTGAGACACTCTCATTACACGAGGTGATAAAATCACTGTGAGACACTCTCATTACACGGGGTGATAAAATCACAGAGAGACACTCTCATTACACGAGGTGATAAAATCACTGTGAGATTCCCTCATTACACGAGGTGATAAAATCACTGTGAGCCACTCTCATTACACGAGGTGATAAAATCACTGTGAGACACTCTCATTACACGGGATGAGAAAATCACTGTGAGACACTCATTACACGAGGTGATAAAATCACAGAGAGACACTCTCATTACACGGGATGATAAAATCACTGTGAGACACTCTCATTACACGGGGTGATAAAATCACTGTGAGACACTCTCATTACACGAGGTGATAAAATCACTGTGAGACACTAATTACATGAGGTGAGAAAATCACTGTGAGATTCCCTCATTACACAGGGTGATAAAATCACTGTGAGACACTCACATCACACAAGGTGATAAAATCACTGTGAGATTCCCTCATTACATGGGATGATAAAATCACTGTGAGACACTCTCATTACACGGGGTGATAAAATCACTGTGAGACACTCTCATGACACGGGATGATAAAATCACTGTGAGACACTCATTACATGAGGTGACAAAATCACAGAGAGACACTCTCATCACACGGGATGATAAAATCACTGTGAGACACTCTCATTGCACGAGGTGATAAAATCACAGAGAGACACTCTCATCACACGGGATGATAAAATCACTGTGAGACACTCTCATTACACGGGATGAGAAAATCACTGTGAGACACTCATTACACGAGGTGATAAAATCAGAGAGAGACACTGTCATTTCACGGTATGATAAAATCACTGTGAGACACTCTCATTACACGAGATGATAAAATCACTGTGAGACACTCTCATTACACAGGATGATAAAATCACTGTGAGACACTCTCATTACACGGGGTGATAAAATCACTGTGAGATACTCTCATTACACGGGGTGATAAAATCACTGTGAGACACTCATTACACGAGGTGATAAAATCACTGTGAGATTCCCTCATTACACGAGGTGATAAAATCACTGTGAGATTCCCTCATTACACAAGGTGATAAAATCACTGTGAGACACTCATTACACGAGGTGATAAAATCACTGTGAGATTCCCTCATTACACGAGGTGATAAAATCACTGTGAGATTCCCTCATGACACGAGGTGATAAAATCACTATGAGACACTCTCATTACACGGGGTGATAAAATCACAGAGAGACACTCTCATTACACCGGGTGATAAAATCACTGTGAGGCACTCTGATTACACCAGGTGATAAAATCACTGTGAGACACTCTCATTACACGGGGTGATAAAATCACTGTGAGATTCCCTCATTACACGAGGTGATAAAATCACTATTAGACACTCTCATTACACGGGGTGATAATATCACAGAGAGACACTCTCATTACACGGGATGATAAAATCACTGTGAGATTCCCTCATTACACGGGGTGATAAAATGACTGTGAGCCACTCTCATTACACGAGGTGATAAAATCACTGTGAGACACTCTCATTACACGGGGTGAGAAAATCACTGTGAGACACTCATTACACGAGGTGATAAAATCACAGAGAGACACTCTCATTACACTGGAGGATAAAATCACTGTGAGATTCCCTCATTACACGGGGTGATAAAATCATTGTGAGACACTCTCATGACACAAGGTGATAAAATCTCTGTGAGATTCCCTCATTGCATGGGATGATAAAATCACTGTGAGACACTCTCATTACACGGGGTGATAAAATCACTGTGAGACACTCTCGTTACACGAGGTGATAAAATCACTGTGAGACACTCATTACATGAGGTGATAAAATCACTGTGAGACACTCTCATTACACAAGGTGATAAAATCACTGTGAGACACTCTCATGACACGAGGTGATAAAATCACTGTGAGATTCCCTCATTACACAGGGTGATAAAATCACTGTGAGACACTCACATTACACAAGGTGATAAAATCACTGTGAGATTCCCTCATTACATGGGATGATAAAATCACTGTGAGACACTCTCATTACACGGGGTGATAAAATCACTGTGAGACACTCTCATTGCACGGGGTGATAAAATCACTGTGAGACACTTTCATTACACGAGGTGATAAAATCACTGTGAGACACTCTCATTATACGGGGTGATAAAATCATTGTGAGACAATCTCATTACACGAGGTGATAAAATCACTGTGAGACACTCTCATTACACGGGGTGATAAAATCACTGTGAGACACTCATTACACGAGGTGATAAAATCACAGAGAGACACTCTCATTACACGAGGTGATAAAATCACTGTGAGACACTCTCATTACACGGGGTGATAAAATCACTGTGAGACACTCTCATTGCACGAGGTGATAAAATCATTGTGAGACAATCTCATTACACGAGGTGATAAAATCACTGTGAGACACTCTCATTACACGGGGTGATAAAATCACTGTGAGACACTCATTACACGAGGTGATAAAATCACAGAGAGACACTCTCATTACACGAGGTGATAAAATCACTGTGAGACACTCTCATTACACGGGGTGATAAAATTACTGTGAGACACTCTCATTGCACGAGGTGATAAAATCACTGTGAGACACTCTCATTACACGGGATGATAAAATCACTGTGAGACACTCATTACATGAGGTGATAAAATCACAGAGAGACACTCTCATCACACGGGATGATAAAATCACTGTGAGACACTCTCATTACACGAGGTGATAAAATCACTGTGAGATTCCCACATTACACGGGGTGATAAAATCATTGTGAGACACTCATTACACGAGGTGATAAAATCACAGAGAGACACTCTCATTACACGAGGTGATAAAATCACTGTGAGACACTCTCATTACACGGGGTGATAAAATCACTGTGAGACACTCTCATTGCACGAGGTGATAAAATCACTGTGAGACACTCTCATTACACGGGATGATAAAATCACTGTGAGACACTCATTACATGAGGTGATAAAATCACAGAGAGACACTCTCATCACACGGGATGATAAAATCACTGTGAGACACTCTCATTACACGAGGTGATAAAATCACTGTGAGATTCCCACATTACACGGGGTGATAAAATCATTGTGAGACACTCTCATGACACAAGGTGATAAAATCACTGTGAGATTCCCTCATTACACGGGGTGATAAAATCACAGCGAGACACTCATTACACGAGGTGATAAAATCACTGTGAGATTCCCTCATTACACGAGGTGATAAAATCACTGTGAGATTCCCTCATTACACGAGGTGATAAAATCACTGTGAGCCCCTGTCATGACACGAGGTGATAAAATCACTGTGAGCCACTCTCATTACACGAGGTGATAAAATCACTGTGAGACACTCTCATTACACGAGGTGATAAAATCACTGTGAGACACTCTCATGACACGAGGTGAAAAAATCACTGTGAGACACTCTCATTACACGGGATGAGAAAATCACTGTGAGACACTCATTACATGCGGTGATAAAATCAGAGAGAGACACTCTCATTTCACGGTATGATAAAATCACTGTGAGACACTCTCATTACACGAGATGATAAAATCACTGTGAGACACTCTCATTACACAGGATGATAAAATCACTGTGAGACACTCTCATTACACGGGGTGATAAAATCACTGTGAGATTCCCTCATTACACAAGGTGATAAAATCACTCTGAGCCACTCTCATGACACGAGGTGATAAAATCACTGTGAGACACTCTCATTACACGAGGTAATAAAATCACTGTGAGACACTCTCATTACACGAGGTGATAAAATCACTGTGAGACACTCATTACATGAGGTGATAAAATCACTGTGAGACACTCTCATTACACAAGGTGATAAAATCACTGTGAGACACTCTCATGACACGAGGTGATAAAATCACTGTGAGATTCCCTCACAACACAGGGTGATAAAATCACTGTGAGACACTCACATTACACAAGGTGATAAAATCACTGTGAGATTCCCTCATTACATGGGATGATAAAATCACTGTGAGACACTCTCATTACACGGGGTGATAAAATCACTGTGAGACACTCTCATTACACGAGGTGATAAAATCACTGTGAGACACTCTCATTATACGGGGTGATAAAATCATTGTGAGACAATCTTATTACACGAGATGATAAAATCACTGTGAGATTCCCTCATGACACGGGGTGATAAAATCACTGTGAGACACTCATTACACGGGGTGATAAAATGACTGTGAGATTCCCTCATTACACGGGGTGATAAAATCATTGTGAGACACTCTCATGACACAAGGTGATAAAATCACTGTGAGATTCCCTCATTGCATGGGATGATAAAATCACTGTGAGACACTCTCATTACACGGGGTGATAAAATCACTGTGAGACACTCTCATTACACGAGGTGATAAAATCACTGCGAGACACTCATTAAATGAGGTGATAAAATCACTGTGAGACACTCTCATTACACAAGGTGATAAAATCACTGTGAGACACTCTCATTACACGGGGTGATAAAATCACTGTGAGACACTCATTACACGAGGTGTTAAAATCACAGAGATACACTCTCATTACACGAGGTGATAAAATCACTGTGAGACACTCTCATTGCACGAGGTGGTAAAATCACTGTGAGAAACTCTCGTTACACGGGATGATAAAATCACTGTGAGACACTCATTACATGAGGTGATAAAATCACAGAGAGACACTCTCATCACAAGGGATGATAAAATCACTGTGAGACACTCTCATGACACGAGGTGATAAAATCACTGTGAGATTCCCTCATTACACGGGGTGATAAAATCATTGTGAGACACTCTCATGACACAAGGTGATAAAATCACTGTGAGATTCCCTCATTACACGGGGTGATAATATTACAGCGAGACACTCATTACACGAGGTGATAAAATCACTGTGAGATTCCCTCATTACACGAGGTGATAAAATCACTGTGAGATTCCCTCATTACACGAGGTGATAAAATCACTGTGAGCCCCTCTCATTACACGAGGTGATAAAATCACTGTGAGCCACTCTCATTACACGAGGTGATAAAATCACTGTGAGACACTCTCATTACACGAGATGATAAAATCACTGTGAGACACTCTCATTACACAGGATGATAAAATCACTGTGAGACACTCTCATTACACGGGGTGATAAAATCACTGTGAGATTCCCTCATTACACGAGTTGATAAAATCACTGTGAGATTCCCTCATTTCACAAGGTGATAAAATCACTGTGAGCCACACTCATGACACGAGGTGATAAAATCACTGTGAGACACTCTCATTACACGAGGTGATAAAATCACTGTGAGACACTCTCATTACACGGGGTGATAAAATCACAGAGAGACACTCTCATTACACGAGGTGATAAAATCACTGTGAGATTCCCTCATTACACGAGGTGATAAAATCACTGTGAGCCACTCTCATTACATGAGGTGATAAAATCACTGTGAGACACTCTCATTACACGGGATGAGAAAATCACTGTGAGACACTCATTACACGAGGTGATAAAATCACAGAGAGACACTCTCATTACACGGGATGATAAAATCACTGTGAGACACTCTCATTACACGGGGTGATAAAATCACTGTGAGACACTCTCATTACACGAGGTGATAAAATCACTGTGAGACACTCATTACATGAGGTGATAAAATCACTGTGTGATTCCCTCATTACACAGGGTGATAAAATCACTGTGAGACACTCACATTGCACAAGGTGATAAAATCACTGTGAGATTCCCTCATTACATGGGATGATAAAATCACTGTGAGACACTCTCATTACACGGGGTGATAAAATCACTGTGAGACACTCTCATGACACGGGATGATAAAATCACTGTGAGACACTCATTACATGAGGTGACAAAATCACAGAGAGACACTCTCATCACACGGGATGATAAAATCACTGTGAGACACTCTCATTGCACGAGGTGATAAAATCACAGAGAGACACTCTCATCACACGGGATGATAAAATCACTGTGAGACACTCTCATTACACGGGATGAGAAAATCACTGTGAGACACTCATTACACGAGGTGATAAAATCAGAGAGAGACACTGTCATTTCACGGTATGATAAAATCACTGTGAGACACTCTCATTACACGAGATGATAAAATCACTGTGAGACACTCTCATTACACAGGATGATAAAATCACTGTGAGACACTCTCATTACACGGGGTGATAAAATCACTGTGAGATACTCTCATTACACGGGGTGATAAAATCACTGTGAGACACTCATTACACGAGGTGATAAAATCACTGTGAGATTCCCTCATCACACGAGGTGATAAAATCACTGTGAGATTCCCTCATTACACAAAGTGATAAAATCACTGTGAGCCACTCTCATGACTCGAGGTGATAAAATCACTGTGAGACACTCTCATTACACCAGGTGATAAAATCACTGTGAGACACTCTCATTGCACGGGGTGATAAAATCACTGTGAGATTCCCTCATTACACGAGGTGATAAAATCACAATGAGACACTCTCATTACACGGGGTGATAAAATCACAGAGAGACACTCTCATTACACGGGATGATAAAATCACTGTGAGATTCCCTCATTACACGGGGTGATAAAATCACTGTGAGCCACTCTCATTACACGAGGTGATAAAATCACTGTGAGACACTCTCATTACACGGGATGATAAAATCACTGTGAGATTCCCTCATTACACGAGGTGATAAAATCACTGTGAGTCACTCTCATGACACAAGGTGATAAAATCACTGAGAGACACTCTCATTGCACGAGGTGATAAAATCACTGTGAGACACTCTCATTACACGGGGTGATAAAATCACTGTGAGACACTCATTACACGTGGTGATAAAATCACTGTGAGACACTCTCATGACACAAGGTGATAAAATCACTGTGAGACGCTCTCATTGCACGAGGTGATAAAATCACTGTGAGACACTCTCATTACACGGGATGATAAAATCACTGTGAGACACTCATTACATGAGGTGATAAAATCACAGAGAGACACTCTCATCACACGGGATGATAAAATCACTGTGAGACAATCTCATTGCACGAGGTGATAAAATCACTGTGAGATTCCCTCATTACACGGGGTGATAAAATCACTGTGAGACACTCTCATGACACAAGGTGATAAAAGCACTGTGAGATTCCCTCATTGCACGAGGTGATAAAATCACTGTGAGCCACTCTCATTACACGAGGTGATAAAATCACTGTGAGACACTCTCATTGCACGAGGTGATAAAATCACTGTGAGACACTCTCATTACACGGGATGATAAAATCACTGCGAGATACTCATAACATGAGGTGATTAAATCACAGAGAGACACTCTCATTACACGGGGTGATAAAATCATTGTGAGACACGCTCATGACACAAGGTGATAAATTCACTGTGATACACTCTCATTATACGGGGTGATAAAATCATTGTGAGACAATCTCATTACACGGGGTGATAAAATCACTGTGAGACACTCTCATTACACGAGGTGATAAAATCACTGTGAGACAATCTCATTACACGGGGTGATAAAATCACTGTGAGACAATCTCATTACACGGGGTGATAAAATCACTGTGAGACACTCTCATTACACGAGGTGATAAAATCACTGTGAGACAATCTCATTACACGGGGTGATAAAATCACTGTGAGACACTCATTACACGTGGTGATAAAATCACTGTGAGAAACTCTCATGACACAAGGTGATAAAATCACTGTGAGACACTCTCATTGCACGAGGTGATAAAATCACTGTGAGACACTCTCATTACACGGGATGATAAAATCACTGTGAGACACTCATTACATGAGGTGATAAAATCACAGAGAGACACTCTCATCACACGGGATGATAAAATCACTGTGAGACAATCTCATTACACGAGGTGATAAAATCACTGTGAGATTCCCTCATTACACGGGGTGATAAAATCATTGTGAGACACTCTCATGACACAAGGTGATAAAAGCACTGTGAGATTCCCTCATTACACGAGGTGATAAAATCACTGTGAGCCACTCTCATTACACGAGGTGATAAAATCACTGTGAGACTCTCTCATTGCACGAGGTGATAAAATCACTGTGAGACACTCTCATTACACGGGATGATAAAATCACTGCGAGATACTCATAACATGAGGTGATTAAATCACAGAGAGACACTCTCATTACACGGGGTGATAAAATCATTGTGAGACACGCTCATGACACAAGGTGATAAATTCACTGTGATACACTCTCATTATACGGGGTGATAAAATCATTGTGAGACAATCTCATTACACGGGGTGATAAAATCACTGTGAGACACTCTCATTACACGAGGTGATAAAATCACTGTGAGACAATCTCATTACACGGGGTGATAAAATCACTGTGAGACACTCTCATTACATGAGGTGATAAAATCACTGTGAGTATCCCTCATTACACGGGGTGATAAAATCACTGTGAGACACTCTCATTACACGAGGTGATAAAATCACTTTGAGATTCCCTTATTACACGGGGTGATAAAATCATTGTGAGACACTCTCATGACACAAGGTGATAAAATCACTTTGAGATTCCCTCATTACACAGGGTGATAAAATCACTGTGAGAAACTCTCATGACACCAGGTGATAAAATCACTGTGATAATCCCTGATTACACGGGGTGATAAAATCACTGTGAGACACTCTCATTGCACGAGGTGATAAAATCATTGTGAGACACTCTCATTACACGAGGTGATAAAATCACTGTGAGACACTCTCATTACACGGGATGAGAAAATCACTGTGATACACTCATTACACGAGGTGATAAAATCACTGTGAGATTCCCTCATTACACGGGGTGATAAAATCATTGTGAGACACTCTCATGACACAAGGTGATAAAATCACTGTGAGATTCCCTCATTACATGGGATGATAAAATCACTGTGAAACACTCTCATTACACGGGGTGATAAAATCACTGTGAGACACTCTCATTACACGAGGTGATAAAATCACTGTGAGACACTCTCATTACACGAGGTGATCAAATCACTGTGAGATTCCCTCATTACACGGTGTGATAAAATCATTGTGAGACACTCTCATGACACAAGGTGATAAAATCACTGTGAGATTCCCTCATTACATGGGATGATAAAATCACTGTGAGACACTCTCATTACACGGGGTGATAAAATCACTGTGAGACACTCTCATTACACGAGGTGATAAAATCACTGTGAGACACTCATTACATGAGGTGATAAAATCAATGTGAGACACTCTCATTACACGAGTTGATGAAACCACTGTGAGACACTCATTACACAAGGTGATAAAATCACTGTGAGAGAGTCTCATTACTCGAGGTGATAAAATCACTGTGAGATTCCCTCATTACATGGGATGATAAAATCACTATGAGACACTCTCATTACACGGGGTGATAAAATCACTGTGAGACACTCTCATTACACGAGGTGATAAAATCACCGTGAAACACTCTCATTATACGGGGTGATAAAGTCATTGTGAGACAATCTCATTACACGAGGTGATAAAATCACTGTGAGACACTCTCATTACACGGGGTGATAAAATCACTGTGAGACACTCATTGCACGAGGTGATAAAATCACTGTGAGATTCCCTCATTACACGAGGTGATAAAATCACTGTGAGACACTCTCATTACACGGGGTGATAAAATCACTGTGAGACACTCATTGCACGGGGTGATAAAATCACTGTGAGATTCCCTCATTGCACGAGGTGATATAATCACTGTGAGAATCCCTCATTATAAGGGGTGATAAAATCACTGTGAGACACTCTCATTACACGAGGTGATAAAATCACTGTGAGACACTCTCATTACACGAGGTGATAAAATCACTGTGAGACACTCTCATTATACGAGGCGATAAAATCACAGAGAGACACTCTCATTACACGGGATGATAAAATCACTGTGAGACACTCTCATTACACGAGGTGATAGAATCACTGAGATTCCCTCATTACACGGGGTGATAAAATCACTGTGAGACACTCTCATTACACTAGGTGATAAAATCACTGTGAGACACTCATTACATGAGGTGATAAAACCACTGTGAGACACTCTCATCACACGAGGTGATAAAATCACTGTGAGACAATCTCATTGCACGAGTTGATAAAATCACTGTGACATTCCCTCATTACACAGGGTGATAAAATCATTGTGAGACACTCTCATAACACGAGGTGATAAAATTACTGTGAGAATCCCCCATTACACGGGGTGATAAAATCACTGTGAGACACTCTCATTCCACGAGGTGATAAAATCATTGTGAGACACTCTCATCACACGAGGTGATAAAATCACTGTGAGACACTCTCATTATGCGGGATGATAAAATCACTGTGAGACACTCATTACACGAGGTGATAAAATCACTGTGAGACACTCTCATTACACGAGGTGATAAAATCACTGTGAGACACTCTCATGACACAAGGTGATAAAATCACTGAAAGAATCCCTCATGACATGGGATGATAAAATCACTGTGAGACACTCTCATTACACGGGGTGATAAAATCACTGTGAGACACTCTCATTACACGAGGTGATAAAATCACTGTGAAACACTCTCATTATACGGGGTGATAAAATCATTGTGAGACAATCTCATTGCACGAGGTGATAAAATCACTGTGAGACACTCTCATTACACGGGGTGATAAAATCACTGTGAGACACTCTCATTACACGGGGTGATAAAATCACTGTGATACACTCTCATTACACGAGGTGATAAAATCATTGTGAGACACTCTCATTACACGAGGTGATAAAATCACTGTGAGACACTCTCATTACGTGGGATGATAAAATCACTGTGAGACACTCATTACACGTGGTGATAAAATCACTGTGAGACACTCGTTACACGAGGTGATAAAATCACTGTGAGACAATCTCATTAAACGAGGTGATAAAATCATTGTGAGACACTCTCATTACACGAGGTGATAAAATCACTGTGAGACACTCTCATTACGTGGGATGATAAAATCACTGTGAGACACTCATTACACGAGGTGATAAAATCAATGTGAGACACTCGTTACACGAGGTGATAAAATCACTGTGAGACACTCTCATTACACTGGATGATAAAATCACTGTGAGACACTCTCATTCACGAGGTGATAGATTCACTGTGAGATTCCCACATTACACGGGGTGATAAAATCACTGTGAGACACTCTCATTACACGAGGTGATAAAATCACTGTGAGACAATCTCATTAAACGAGGTGATAAAATCACTGTGACATTCCCCAATTACACGGGTGATAAAATCACTGTGAGACACTCGTTACACGAGGTGATAAAATCACAGAGAGACACTCTCATTACACGGGATGATAAAATCACTGTGAGACACTCTCATTACACGAGGTGATAGAATCACTGTGAGATTCCCTCATTACACGGGGTGATAAAATCACTGTGAGACACTCTCATTACACTAGGTGATAAAATCACTGTGAGACACTCATTACATGAGGTGATAAAATCACTGTGAGACACTCTCATTGCACGAGGTGATATAATCACTGTGAGACAATCTCATTAAACGAGGTGATAAAATCACTGTGAGATTCCCCTATTACACGGGTGATAAAATCACTGTGAGACACTCTCATTACACTAGGTGATAAAATCACTGTGAGACACTCATCACATGAGGTAATAAATCCATTGTGAGACACTCTCATCACACGAGGTGATAAAATCACTGTGACATTCCCTCATTACACAGGGTGATAAAATCATTGTGAGACACTCATTACATGAGGTAATAAAACCATTGTGAGACAATCTCATTTCACGAGTTGATAAAATCACTGTGACATTCCCTCATTACACAGGGTGATAAAATCATTGTGAGGCACTCTCATTACGCGAGGTGATAAAATTACTGTGAGAATCCCTCATTACACGGGGTGATAAAATCACTGTGAGACACTCTCATTGCACGAGGTGATAAAATCATTGTGAGACACTCTCATTACACGAGGTGATAAAATCACTGTGAGACACTCTCATTACACGGGATGAGAAAATCACTGTGATACACTCATTACACGAGGTGATAAAATCACTGTGAGATTCCCTCATTACACGGGGTGATAAAATCATTGTGAGACACTCTCATGACACAAGGTGATAAAATCACTGTGAGATTCCCTCATTACATGGGATGATAAAATCACTGTGAGACACTCTCATGACACGGGGTGATAAAATCACTGTGAGACACTCTCATTACACGAGGTGATAAAATCACTGTGAGACACTCTCATTACACGAGGTGATCAAATCACTGTGAGATTCCCTCATTACACGGTGTGATAAAATCATTGTGAGACACTCTCATGACACAAGGTGATAAAATCACTGTGAGATTCCCTCATTACATAGGATGATGAAATCACTGTGAGACACTCTCATTACACGGGGTGATAAAATCACTGTGAGACACTCTCATTACACGAGGTGATAAAATCACTGTGAGACACTCATTACATGAGGTGATAAAATCAATGTGAGACACTCTCATTACACGAGTTGATGAAACCACTGTGACACACTCATTACACAAGGTGATAAAATCACTGTGAGAGAGTCTCATTACTCAAGGTGATAAAATCACTGTGAGATTCCCTCATTACATGGGATGATAAAATCACTGTGAGACACTCTCATTACACGGGGTGATAAAATCACTGTGAGACACTCTCATTACACGAGGTGATAAAATCACCGTGAAACACTATCATTATACGGGGTGAAAAAATCATTGTGAGACAATCTCATTACACGAGGTGATAAAATCACTGTGAGACACTCTCATTACACGGGGTGATAAAATCACTGTGAGACACTCATTACACGAGGTGATAAAATCACTGTGAGACACTCTCATTACACGGGGTGATAAAATCACTGTGAGACACTCTCATTACACGGGGTGATAAAATCACTGTGAGACACTCTCATTACACGAGGTGATAAAATCATTGTGAGACACTCTCATTACACGAGGTGATAAAATCACTGTGAGACACTCTCATTACGTGGGATGATAAAATCACTGTGAGACACTCATTACACGAGGTGATAAAATCACTGTGAGACACTCGTTGCACGAGGTGATAAAATCACTGTGAGACACTCTCATTACACGAGGTGATAAAATCACTGTGAAACACTCTCATTATACGGGGTGATAAAATCTTTGTGAGACAATCTCATTGCACGAGGTGATAAAATCACTGTGAGACACTCTCATTACACGGGGTGATAAAATCACTGTGAGACACTCTCATTACACGAGGCGATAAAATCACAGAGAGACACTCTCATTACACGGGATGATAAAATCACTGTGAGACACTCTCATTACACGAGGTGATAGAATCACTGAGATTCCCTCATTACACGGGGTGATAAAATCACTGTGAGACACTCTCATTACACTAGGTGATAAAATCACTGTGAGACTCTCATTACATGAGGTGATAAAACCACTGTGAGACACTCTCATCACACGAGGTGATAAAATCACTGTGAGACAATCTCATTGCACGAGTTGATAAAATCACTGTGACATTCCCTCATTACACAGGGTGATAAAATCATTGTGAGACACTCTCATAACACGAGGTGATAAAATTACTGTGAGAATCCCCCATTACACGGGGTGATAAAATCACTGTGAGACACTCTCATTCCACGAGGTGATAAAATCATTGTGAGACACTCTCATCACACGAGGTGATAAAATCACTGTGAGACACTCTCATTATGCGGGATGATAAAATCACTGTGAGACACTCATTACACGAGGTGATAAAATCACTGTGAGACACTCTCATAACACGAGGTGATAAAATCACTGTGAGACACTCTCATGACACAAGGTGATAAAATCACTGAGAGAATCCCTCATTACATGGGATGATAAAATCACTGTGAGACACTCTCATTACACGGCGTGATAAAATCACTGTGAGACACTCTCATTACACGAGGTGATAAAATCACTGTGAAACACTCTCATTATACGGGGTGATAAAATCATTGTGAGACAATCTCATTGCACGAGGTGATAAAATCACTGTGAGACACTCTCATTACACGGGGTGATAAAATCACTGTGAGACACTCTCATTACACGGGGTGATAAAATCACTGTGAGACACTCTCATTACACGGGGTGATAAAATCACTGTGAGACACTCTCATTACACGAGGTGATAAAATCATTGTGAGACACTCTCATTACACGAGGTGATAAAATCACTGTGAGACACTCTCATTACGTGGGATGATAAAATCACTGTGAGACACTCATTACACGAGGTGATAAAATCACTGTGAGACACTCGTTACACGAGGTGATAAAATCACAGAGAGACACTCTCATTACACTGGATGATATAATCACTGTGAGACACTCTCATTCACGAGGTGATCGAATCACTGTCAGATTCCCTCATTACACGGGGTGATAAAATCACTGTGAGACACTCTCATTACACGAGGTGATAAAATCACTGTGAGACAATCTCATTAAACGAGGTGATAAAATCACTGTGACATTCCCCAATTACACGGGTGATAAAATCACTGTGAGACACTCGTTACACGAGGTGATAAAATCACAGAGAGACACTCTCATTACACGGGATGATAAAATCACTGTGAGACACTCACATTACACGAGGTGATAGAATCACTGTGAGATTCCCTCATTACACGGGGTGATAAAATCACTGTGAGACACTCTCATTACACTAGGTGATAAAATCACTGTGAGACACTCATTACATGAGGTGATAAAATCACTGTGAGACACTCTCATTGCACGAGGTGATATAATCACTGTGAGACAATCTCATTAAACGAGGTGATAAAATCACTGTGAGATTCCCCTATTACACGGGTGATAAAATCACTGTGAGACACTCTCATTACACTAGGTGATAAAATCACTGTGAGACACTCATTACATGAGGTAATAAATCCATTGCGAGACACTCTCATCACACGAGGTGATAAAATCACTGTGACATTCCCTCATTACACAGGGTGATAAAATCATTGTGAGACACTCATTACATGAGGTAATAAAACCATTGTGAGACAATCTCATTACACGAGTTGATAAAATCACTGTGACATTCTCTCATTATGCGGGATGATAAAATCACTGTGAGACACTCATTACACGAGGTGATAAAATCACTGTGAGACACTCGTTACACGAGGTGATAAAATCACTGTGAGACACTCTCATGACACAAGGTGATAAAATCACTGAGAGAATCCCTCATTACATGGGATGATAAAATCACTGTGAGACACTCTCATTACACGAGGTGATAAAATCACTGTGAGACACTCTCATTACACGGGGTGATAAAATCACTGTGAGACACTCTCATTACACGGGGTGATAAAATCACTGTGAGACACTCTCATTGCACGGGGTGATAAAATCATTGTGAGACACTCTCATTACACGAGGTGATAAAATCACTGTGAGAAACTCTCATTACGTGGGATGATAAAATCACTGTGAGACACTCATTACACGAGGTGATAAAATCACTGTGAGACACTCGTTACACGAGGTGATAAAATCACAGAGAGACACTCTCATTACACTGGATGATAAAATCACTGTGAGACACTCTCATTCACGAGGTGATTGAATCACTGTGAGATTCCCTCATTACACGGGGTTATAAAATCACTGTGAGACACTCTCATTACACGAGGTGATAAAATCACTGTGAGACAATCTCATTAAACGAGGTGATAAAATCACTGTGAGATTCCCCTATTACACGGGTGATAAAATCACTGTGAGACACTCTCATTACACTAGGTGATAAAATCACTGTGAGACACTCATTACATGAGGTGATAAAACCACTGTGAGACACTATCATTACACGAGTTGATAAAATCACTGTGACATTCCCTCATTACACAGGGTGATAAAATCACTGCAGACACTCTCATTACACGGGGTGATAAAATCACTGTGAGACACTCTCATTACACGAGGTGATAAAATCACTGTGAGACTCTCTCATTACGCGGGATGATAAAATCACTGTGAGACACTCAGTACATGAGGTGATAAAATCACTGTGAGACACTCTCATGACACAAGGTGATAAAATCACTGAGAGAATCCCTCATTACACGGGATGATAAAATCACTGCAGACACTCTCATTACACGGGGTGATAAAATCACTGTGAGACACTCTCATTACACGAGGTGATAAAATCACTGTGAGACACTCTCATTACACGAGGTGATAAAATCATTGTGAGACACTCTCATTACACGAGGTGATAAAATCACTGTGAGACACTCTTATTACGCGGGATGATAAAATCACTGTGAGACACTCATTACACGAGGTGATAAAATCCCTGTGAGACACTCTCATGACACAAGGTGATAAAATCACTAAGAGAATCCCTCATTACACGGGATGATAAAATCACTGTAGACACTCTCATTACACGGGGTGCTAAAATCACTGTGAGACACTCTCATTACACGAGGTGATAAAATCACTGCGAGGCACTCTCATTACACCGGGTGATAAAATCACTGTGAGACACTCTCATTACACGGGGTGATAAAATCACTGTGAGATTCCCTCATTACACGAGGTGATAAAATCACTGTGAGAATCCCTCATTACACGGGGTGATATAATCACTGTGAGACACTCTCATTACATGAGGTGATAAAATCACTGTGAGACACTAATTACACGGGGTGGTAAAATCACTGTGAGACACTCTCATTACGCGGGATGATAAAATCACTGTGAGACACTTATTACACGAGGTGATAAAATCACTGTGAGACACTCTCATTGCACGAGGTGATATAATCACTGTGAGACAATCTCATCAAATGAGGTGACAAAATCACTGTGAGATTCCCCTATTACACGGGTGATAAAATCACTGTGAGACACTCTCATTACACTAGGTGATAAAATCACTGTGAGACACTCATTACATGAGGTAATAAAACCATTGTGAGACACTCTCATCACACGAGGTGATAAAATCACTGTGACATTCCCTCATTACACAGGGTGATAAAATCATTGTGAGACACTCATTACATGAGGTAATAAAACCATTGTGAGAAAATCTCATTACACGAGTTGATAAAATCACTGTGACATTCCCTCATTACACAGGGTGATAAAATCATTGTGAGACACTCTCATTACACGAGGTGATAAAATTACTGTGAGAATCCCTCATTACACGGGATGATAAAATCACTGTGAGACACTCATTACACGAGGTGATAAAATCACTGTGAGACACTCGTGACACGAGGTGATAAAATCACTGTGAGACACTCTCATCACACGGGGTGATAAAATCACTGTGAGACACTCTCATTACACGAGGTGATAAAATCACTGTGAAACACTCTCATTACACGGGGTGATAAAATCACTGTGAGACACTCTCATTACACGGGGTGATAAAATCACTGTGAGACACTCTCATTACACGAGGTGATAAAATCACTGTGAGACACTCTCATTACACGAGGTGAAAAATCATTGTGAGACACTCTCATTACACGAGGTGATAAAATCACTGTGAGACACTCTCATTATGCGGGATGATAAAATCACTGTGAGACACTCATTACACGAGGTGATAAAATCACTGTGAGACACTCGTTACACGAGGTGATAAAATCACAGAGAGACACTCTCATTACACTGGATGATAAAATCACTGTGAGACACTCTCATTCACGAGGTGATCGAATCACTGTGAGATTCCCTCATTACACGGGGTGATAAAATCACTGTGAGACACTCTCATTACACGAGGTGATAAAATCACTGTGAGACAATCTCATCAAATGAGGTGACAAAATCACTGTGAGATTCCCCTATTACACGGGTGATAAAATCACTGTGAGACACTCTCATTACACTCGGTGATAAAATCACTGTGAGACACTCATTACATGAGGTAATAAAACCATTGTGAGACACTCTCATCACACGAGGTGATAAAATCACTGTGACATTCCCTCATTACACAGGGTGATAAAATCATTGTGAGACACTCATTACATGAGGTAATAAAACCATTGTGAGAAAATCTCATTACACGAGTTGATAAAATCACTGTGACATTCCCTCATTACACAGGGTGATAAAATCATTGTGAGACACTCTCATTACACGAGGTGATAAAATTACTGTGAGAATCCCTCATTACACGGGATGATAAAATCACTGTGAGACACTCATTACACGAGGTGATAAAATCACTGTGAGACACTCGTGACACGAGGTGATAAAATCACTGTGAGACACTCTCATTACACGGGGTGATAAAATCACTGTGAGACACTCTCATTACACGAGGTGATAAAATCACTGTGAAACACTCTCATTACACGGGGTGATAAAATCACTGTGAGACACTCTCATTACACGGGGTGATAAAATCACTGTGAGACACTCTCATTACACGAGGTGATAAAATCACTGTGAGACACTCTCATTACACGAGGTGAAAAATCATTGTGAGACACTCTCATTACACGAGGTGATAAAATCACTGTGAGACACTCTCATTATGCGGGATGATAAAATCACTGTGAGACACTCATTACACGAGGTGATAAAATCACTGTGAGACACTCGTTACACGAGGTGATAAAATCACAGAGAGATACTCTCATTACACTGGATGATAAAATCACTGTGAGACACTCTCATTCACGAGGTGATCGAATCACTGTGAGATTCCCTCATTACACGGGGTGATAAAATCACTGTGAGACACTCTCATTACACGAGGTGATAAAATCACTGTGAGACAATCTCATTAAACGAGGTGATAAAATCACTGTGACATTCCCCTATGACACGGGTGATAAAATCACTGTGAGACACTCGTTACACGAGGTGATAAAATCACAGAGAGACACTCTCATTACACGGGATGATAAAATCACTGTGAGACACTCTCATTACACGAGGTGATAGAATCAATGTGAGATTCCCTCATTACACGGGGTGATAAAATCACTGTGAGACACTCTCATTACACTAGGTGATAAAATCACTGTGAGACACTCATTACATGAGGTGATAAAATCACTGTGAGACACTCTCATTGCACGAGGTGATATAATCACTGTGAGACAATCTCATTAAACGAGGTGATAAAATCACTGTGAGATTCCACTATTACACGGGTGATAAAATCACTGTGAGACACTCTCATTACACGAGTTGATAAAATCACTGTGACATTCCCTCATTACACAGGGTGATAAAATCATTGTGAGACACTCTCATTACACGAGGTGATAAAATTACTGTGAGAATCCCTCATTGCACTGGGTGATAAAATCACTGTGAGACACTCTCATTACACGAGGTGATAAAATCATTGTGAGACACTCTCATCACACGAGGTGATAAAATCACTGTGAGACAATCTCATTACGTGGGATGATAAAATCACTGTGAGACACTCTCATTACACGAGGTGATAAAATCACTGTGAGACACTCTCATTACACGAGGTGAAAAATCATTGTGAGACACTCTCATTACACGAGGTGATAAAATCACTGTGAGACACTCTCATTATGCGGGATGATAAAATCACTGTGAGACACTCATTACACGAGGTGATAAAATCACTGTGAGACACTCGTTACACGAGGTGATAAAATCACAGAGAGATACTCTCATTACACTGGATGATAAAATCACTGTGAGACACTCTCATTCACGAGGTGATCGAATCACTGTGAGATTCCCTCATTACACGGGGTGATAAAATCACTGTGAGACACTCTCATTACACGAGGTGATAAAATCACTGTGAGACAATCTCATTAAACGAGGTGATAAAATCACTGTGACATTCCCCTATGACACGGGTGATAAAATCACTGTGAGACACTCGTTACACGAGGTGATAAAATCACAGAGAGACACTCTCATTACACGGGATGATAAAATCACTGTGAGACACTCTCATTACACGAGGTGATAGAATCAATGTGAGATTCCCTCATTACACGGGGTGATAAAATCACTGTGAGACACTCTCATTACACTAGGTGATAAAATCACTGTGAGACACTCATTACATGAGGTGATAAAATCACTGTGAGACACTCTCATTGCACGAGGTGATATAATCACTGTGAGACAATCTCATTAAACGAGGTGATAAAATCACTGTGAGATTCCACTATTACACGGGTGATAAAATCACTGTGAGACACTCTCATTACACGAGTTGATAAAATCACTGTGACATTCCCTCATTACACAGGGTGATAAAATCATTGTGAGACACTCTCATTACACGAGGTGATAAAATTACTGTGAGAATCCCTCATTGCACTGGGTGATAAAATCACTGTGAGACACTCTCATTACACGAGGTGATAAAATCATTGTGAGACACTCTCATCACACGAGGTGATAAAATCACTGTGAGACAATCTCATTACGTGGGATGATAAAATCACTGTGAGACACTCATTACATGAGGTGATAAAATCACTGTGAGACACTCTCATGACACAAGGTGATAAAATCACTGAGAGAATCCCTCATTACACGGGATGATAAAATCACTGTAGACACTCTCATTACACGGGGTGATAAAATCACTGTGAGACACTCTCATTACACGAGGTGATAAAATCACTGTGAGACACTCTCATTACACGAGGTGATAAAATCATTGTGAGACACTCTCATTACACGAGGTGATAAAATCACTGTGAGACACTCTTATTACGTGGGATGATAAAATCACTGTGAGACACTCATTACACGAGGTGATAAAATCACTGTGAGACACTCTCATGACACAAGGTGATAAAATCACTGAGAGATTCCCTCATTACACGGCATGATAAAATCACTGTAGACACTCTCATTACACGGGGTGATAAAATCACTGTGAGACACTCTCATTACACGAGGTGATAAAATCACTGTGAGACACTCATTACACAAGGTGATAAAATCACTGTGAGACACTCTCATTAAACGAGGTGATAAAATCACTGCGAGACAATCTCATTACACGATGTGATAAAATCACTGTGAGATTCCTTCATTACACGGGCTGATAAAATCACCGTGAGACACTCTCATTACAAGAGGTGATAAAATCACTGTGAGAATCCCTCATTACACGGGGTGATAAAATCACTGTGAGACACTCATTACACGAGGTGATAAAATCACTGTGAGACACTCATTATACAAGGTGATAAAATCACAGAGAGACACTCTCATTACAGAGGATGATAAAATCACTGTGAGACACTCTCATTACGCGGGATGATAAAATCACTGTGGGACACTCATTACACGAGGTGATAAAATCACAGAGAGACACTCTCATTACACGGGATGATAAAATCACTGTGAGACACTCATTACACGAGGTGATAAAATCACTGTGAGACACTCATGACACGAGGTGATAAAATCACTGAGAGACTCTCTCATTACACGGGATGATAAAATCACTGTGAGACACTCATTACACGGGGTGATAAAATCACTGTGAGACACAATCATTACACAAGGTGATAAAATCACTGTGAGATTCCCTCATGACACGGGGTGATAAAATCACTGTGAGACACTCTCATTACACGAGGTGCTAAAATCACTGTGAGATTCCCTCATTACACGGGATGATAAAGACACTGTGAGACACTCTCATTACACGGGGTGATAAAATCACTGTGAGACACAATCATGACACAAGGTGATAAAATCACTGTGAGATTCCCTCATTACACGGGGTGATAAAATCACTGTGAGACGCACTCATTACATGAGGTGATAAAATCACTGTGAGATTCCCTCATTACACGGGATGATAAAGTCACTGTGAGACACTCTCATTACACGGGATGATAAAATCACTGTGAGACACTCTCTTTACACGAGGTGATAAAATCACTGTGAGACACTCTCATTACACGAAGTGATAAAATCACAGAGAGACAATCATTACACGAGGTGATAAAATCACTGTGAGATTCCCTCATTACAAAGGGTGATAAAATCACTGTGAGACACTCTCATTACTCTAGGTGAAAAAATCAATGTGAGACAATCATTACATGAGGTGATAAAATCACTGTGAGACACTCTCATTACACGAGGTGATAAAATCATTGTGAGACACTCTCATTACACGAGGTGATAAAATCACTGTGAGATTCCCTTATTACACGGGTGATAAAATCACTGTGAGACACTCTCATTACACTCGGTGATAAAATCACTGTGAGACACTCATTACATGAGGTGATAAAATCACTGTGAGACACTCTCATTACACGAGGTGATAAAATCAATGTGAGACAATCTCATTGCACGAGTTGATAAAATCACTGTGAGATTCCCTCATTACACAGGGTGATAAAATCACTGTGAGTCACTCTCATTACACGAGGTGATAAAATCACTGTGAGAATCCCTCATTACACGGGGTGATAAAATCACTGTGAGACACTCTCATTACGCGGGATGATAAAATCACTGTGAGACACTCATGACACGAGGTGATAAAATCACTGTGAGACACTCGTTACACGAGGTGATAAAATCACAGAAAGACACACTCATTACACGGGATGATAAAATCACTGTGAGTCACTCTCATTGCACGAGGTGATAAAATCACTGTGAGATTCCCTCATTACACAGGGTTATAAAATCACTGTGAGACACTCTCATGACACGAGGTGATAAAATCACTGTGAGATTCCCTCATTACACGAGGTGATAAAATCACTGTGAGCCACTCTCATTACACGAGGTGATAAAATCACTCTGAGACACTCTCATTGCACGAGGTGATAAAATAACTGTGAGCCACTCTCATGACACGAGCTGATAAAATCACTCTGAGACACTCTCATTACACGAGGTGAGAAAATCACTGTGAGACAATCTCATTAGACGAGGTGATAAAATCACTGTGAGATTCCCTCATTACACGGGGTGATAAAATCACCGTGAGACACTCTCATTACACGAAGTGATAAAATCACTGTGAGAATCCCTCATTACACGGGGTGATAAAATCACTGTGAGACACTCTCATTACACGAGGTGATAAAATCACTGTGAGATTCCCTCATTAAACGAGGTGATCAAATCACTGTGAGCCACTCTCATTACACGAGGTGATAAAATCACTGTGAGACACTCTCATTACATGGGATGATAAAATCACTGTGAGACACTCTCATTACATGAGGTGATAAAATCACTGTGAGACACTCTCATTGCACGGGATGATAAAATCACTGTGAGACACTCTCATTACACGGGATGATAAAATCACTGTGAGATTCCCTCATTACACAGGGTGATAAAGTCATTGTGAGACACTCTCATGACACGAGGTGACAAAATCACTGTGAGATTCCCTCATTGCACGGGATGATAAAGTTACTGTGAGACACTCTCATTACACGGGGTGATAAAATCACTGTGAGACACTCTCATTACACGAAGTGATAAAATCACTGTGACACACTCTCATTGCACGAGTTGATAAAATCACTGTGAGATTCCCTCATTACACGGGGTGATAAAATCACTGTGAGACACAATCATTACACAAGGTGATAAAATCACTGTGAGATTCCGTCATTACACGGGGTGATGAAATCACTGTGAGACACTCTCATTACACGAGGTGATAAAATCACTGTGAGATTCCCTCATTACACGAGGTGATAAAATCACTGTGAGACACTCTCATTACACGAGGTGATGAAATCACTGTGAGACACTCTCATTACACGAGGTGATAAAATCACTGTGAGACACTCTCATTACACGGGGTGATAAAATCACTGTGAGATTCCCTCATTACACGAGGTGATAAAATCACTGTGAGCCACTCTCATTACACGAGGTGATAAAATCACTGTGAGGCACTCTCATTACACGAGGTGATAAAATCACTGTGAGACACTCTCATTACACGGGATGATAAACTCACTGTGAGACACTCATTACAAGAGGTGATAAAATCACAAAGAGACACTCTCATTACACGGGTTGATAAAATCACTGTGAGACGCTCTCATGACACGAGGTGACAAAATCACTGTGAGATTCCCTCATTACACTGGATGATAAAGTTACTGTGAGACACTCTCATTACACGAGGTGATAAAATCACTGTGACACACTCTCATTGCACGAGGTGATAAAATCACTGTGAGATTCCCTCATTACACGGGGTGATAAAATCACTGTGACACACTCTCATTACACGAGGTGCTAAAATCACTGTGAGATTCCCTCATTACACGGGATGATAAAGACACTGTGAGACACTCTCATTACACGGGGTGATAAAATCACTGTGAGACACAATCATGACACAAGGTGATAAAATCACTGTGAGATTCCCTCATTACACGGGGTGATAAAATCACTGTGAGACGCACTCATTACATGAGGTGATAAAATCACTGTGAGATTCCCTCATTACACGGGAGGATAAAGTCACTGTGAGACACTCTCATTACACGGGATGATAAAATCACTGTGAGACACTCTCTTTACACGAGGTGATAAAATCACTGTGAGACACTCTCATTACACGAAGTGATAAAATCACAGAGAGACAATCATTACACGAGGTGATAAAATCACTGTGAGATTCCCTCATTACAAAGGGTGATAAAATCACTGTGAGACACTCTCATTACTCTAGGTGAAAAAATCAATGTGAGACAATCATTACATGAGGTGATAAAATCACTGTGAGACACTCTCATTACACGAGGTGATAAAATCATTGTGAGACACTCTCATTACACGAGGTGATAAAATCACTGTGAGATTCCCTTATTACACGGGTGATAAAATCACTGTGAGACACTCTCATTACACTCGGTGATAAAATCACTGTGAGACACTCATTACATGAGGTGATAAAATCACTGTGAGACACTCTCATTACACGAGGTGATAAAATCAATGTGAGACAATCTCATTGCACGAGTTGATAAAATCACTGTGAGATTCCCTCATTACACAGGGTGATAAAATCACTGTGAGTCACTCTCATTACACGAGGTGATAAAATCACTGTGAGAATCCCTCATTACACGGGGTGATAAAATCACTGTGAGACACTCTCATTACGCGGGATGATAAAATCACTGTGAGACACTCATGACACGAGGTGATAAAATCACTGTGAGACACTCGTTACACGAGGTGATAAAATCACAGAAAGACACACTCATTACACGGGATGATAAAATCACTGTGAGTCACTCTCATTGCACGAGGTGATAAAATCACTGTGAGATTCCCTCATTACACAGGGTTATAAAATCACTGTGAGACACTCTCATGACACGAGGTGATAAAATCACTGTGAGATTCCCTCATTACACGAGGTGATAAAATCACTGTGAGCCACTCTCATTACACGAGGTGATAAAATCACTCTGAGACACTCTCATTGCACGAGGTGATAAAATAACTGTGAGCCACTCTCATGACACGAGCTGATAAAATCACTCTGAGACACTCTCATTACACGAGGTGAGAAAATCACTGTGAGACAATCTCATTCGACGAGGTGATAAAATCACTGTGAGATTCCCTCATTACACGGGGTGATAAAATCACCGTGAGACACTCTCATTACACGAAGTGATAAAATCACTGTGAGAATCCCTCATTACACGGGGTGATAAAATCACTGTGAGACACTCTCATTACACGAGGTGATAAAATCACTGTGAGATTCCCTCATTAAACGAGGTGATCAAATCACTGTGAGCCACTCTCATTACACGAGGTGATAAAATCACTGTGAGACACTCTCATTACATGGGATGATAAAATCACTGTGAGACACTCTCATTACATGAGGTGATAAAATCACTGTGAGACACTCTCATTGCACGGGATGGTAAAATCACTGTGAGACACTCTCATTACACGGGATGATAAAATCACTGTGAGATTCCCTCATTACACAGGGTGATAAAGTCATTGTGAGACACTCTCATGACACGAGGTGACAAAATCACTGTGAGATTCCCTCATTGCACGGGATGATAAAGTTACTGTGAGACACTCTCATTACACGGGGTGATAAAATCACTGTGAGACACTCTCATTACACGAAGTGATAAAATCACTGTGACACACTCTCATTGCACGAGGTGATAAAATCACTGTGAGATTCCCTCATTACACGAGGTGATAAAATCACTGTGAGCCACTCTCATTACACGAGGTGATAAAATCACTGTGAGGCACTCTCACTACACGAGGTGATAAAATCACTGTGAGACACTCTCATTACACGGGATGATAAACTCACTGTGAGACACTCATTACAAGAGGTGATAAAATCACAAAGAGACACTCTCATTACACGGGTTGATAAAATCACTGTGAGACGCTCTCATGACACGAGGTGACAAAATCACTGTGAGATTCCCTCATTACACTGGATGATAAAGTTACTGTGAGACACTCTCATTACACGAGGTGATAAAATCACTGTGACACACTCTCATTGCACGAGGTGATAAAATCACTGTGAGATTCCCTCATTACACGGGGTGATAAAATCACTGTGACACACTCTCATTACACGAGGTGATAAAATCACTGTGAGATTCCCTCATTACACGGGGTGATAAAATCACTGTGAGACACAATCATTACACAAGGTGATAAAATCACTGTGAGATTCCCTCATTACACGGGGTGAAAAAATCACTGTGAGACACTCTCATTGCACGAGGTGATAAAATCACTGTGAGATTCCCTCATTACACGAGGTGATAAAATCACTGTGAGACACTCGTTACACGAGGTGATAAAATCACTGTGAGACACTCTCATTACACGAGGTGATAAAATCATTGTGAGACACTCTCATTACACGAGGTGATAAAATCACTGTGAGATTCCCTTATTACACGGGTGATAAAATCACTGTGAGACACTCTCATTACACTCGGTGATAAAATCACTGTGAGACACTCATTACATGAGGTGATAAAATCACTGTGAGACACTCTCATTACACGAGGTGATAAAATCAATGTGAGACAATCTCATTGCACGAGTTGATAAAATCACTGTGAGATTCCCTCATTACACAGGGTGATAAAATCACTGTGAGTCACTCTCATTACACGAGGTGATAAAATCACTGTGAGAATCCCTCATTACACGGGGTGATAAAATCACTGTGAGACACTCTCATTACGCGGGATGATAAAATCACTGTGAGACACTCATGACACGAGGTGATAAAATCACTGTGAGACACTCGTTACACGAGGTGATAAAATCACAGAAAGACACACTCATTACACGGGATGATAAAATCACTGTGAGTCACTCTCATTGCACGAGGTGATAAAATCACTGTGAGATTCCCTCATTACACAGGGTTATAAAATCACTGTGAGACACTCTCATGACACGAGGTGATAAAATCACTGTGAGATTCCCTCATTACACGAGGTGATAAAATCACTGTGAGCCACTCTCATTACACGAGGTGATAAAATCACTCTGAGACACTCTCATTGCACGAGGTGATAAAATAACTGTGAGCCACTCTCATGACACGAGCTGATAAAATCACTCTGAGACACTCTCATTACACGAGGTGAGAAAATCACTGTGAGACAATCTCATTCGACGAGGTGATAAAATCACTGTGAGATTCCCTCATTACACGGGGTGATAAAATCACCGTGAGACACTCTCATTACACGAAGTGATAAAATCACTGTGAGAATCCCTCATTACACGGGGTGATAAAATCACTGTGAGACACTCTCATTACACGAGGTGATAAAATCACTGTGAGATTCCCTCATTAAACGAGGTGATCAAATCACTGTGAGCCACTCTCATTACACGAGGTGATAAAATCACTGTGAGACACTCTCATTACATGGGATGATAAAATCACTGTGAGACACTCTCATTACATGAGGTGATAAAATCACTGTGAGACACTCTCATTGCACGGGATGGTAAAATCACTGTGAGACACTCTCATTACACGGGATGATAAAATCACTGTGAGATTCCCTCATTACACAGGGTGATAAAGTCATTGTGAGACACTCTCATGACACGAGGTGACAAAATCACTGTGAGATTCCCTCATTGCACGGGATGATAAAGTTACTGTGAGACACTCTCATTACACGGGGTGATAAAATCACTGTGAGACACTCTCATTACACGAAGTGATAAAATCACTGTGACACACTCTCATTGCACGAGGTGATAAAATCACTGTGAGATTCCCTCATTACACGAGGTGATAAAATCACTGTGAGCCACTCTCATTACACGAGGTGATAAAATCACTGTGAGGCACTCTCACTACACGAGGTGATAAAATCACTGTGAGACACTCTCATTACACGGGATGATAAACTCACTGTGAGACACTCATTACAAGAGGTGATAAAATCACAAAGAGACACTCTCATTACACGGGTTGATAAAATCACTGTGAGACGCTCTCATGACACGAGGTGACAAAATCACTGTGAGATTCCCTCATTACACTGGATGATAAAGTTACTGTGAGACACTCTCATTACACGAGGTGATAAAATCACTGTGACACACTCTCATTGCACGAGGTGATAAAATCACTGTGAGATTCCCTCATTACACGGGGTGATAAAATCACTGTGACACACTCTCATTACACGAGGTGATAAAATCACTGTGAGATTCCCTCATTACACGGGGTGATAAAATCACTGTGAGACACAATCATTACACAAGGTGATAAAATCACTGTGAGATTCCCTCATTACACGGGGTGAAAAAATCACTGTGAGACACTCTCATTGCACGAGGTGATAAAATCACTGTGAGATTCCCTCATTACACGAGGTGATAAAATCACTGTGAGACACTCGTTACACGAGGTGATAAAATCACAGAAAGACACACTCATTACACGGGATGATAAAATCACTGTGAGTCACTCTCATTGCACTCGGTGATAAAATCAATGTGAGACACTCATTACATGACGTGATAAAATCACTGTGAGACACTCTCATTACACGAGGTGATAAAATCAATGTGAGACAATCTCATTGCACGAGTTGATAAAATCACTGTGAGATTCCCTCATTACACAGGGTGATAAAATCACTGTGAGTCACTCTCATTACACGAGGTGATAAAATCACTGTGAGAATCCCTCATTACACGGGGTGATAAAATCACTGTGAGACACTCTCATTACGCAGGATGATAAAATTACTGTGAGACACTCATGACACGAGGTGATAAAATCACTGTGAGACACTCGTTACACGAGGTGATAAAATCACAGAAAGACACACTCATTACACGGGATGATAAAATCACTGTGAGTCACTCTCATTGCACGAGGTGATAAAATCACTGTGAGATTCCCTCATTACACAGGGTTATAAAATCACTGTGAGACACTCTCATGACACGAGGTGATAAAATCACTGTGAGATTCCCTCATTACACGAGGTGATAAAATCACTCTGAGACACTCTCATTGCACGAGGTGATAAAATAACTGTGAGCCACTCTCATGACACGAGCTGATAAAATCACTCTGAGACAATCTCATTATACGAGGTGATAAAATCACTGTGAGATTCCCTCATTACACGGGGTGATAAAATCACCGTGAGACACTCTCATTACACGAAGTGATAAAATCACTGTGAGAATCCCTCATTACACGGGGTGATAAAATCACTGTGAGACACTCTCATTACACGACGTGATAAAATCACTGTGAGATTCCCTCATTACACGAGGTGATAAAATCACTGTGAGCCACTCTCATTACAAGAGGTGATAAAATCACTGTGAGACACTCTCATTACATGGGATGATAAAATCACTGTGAGACACTCTCATTACATGAGGTGATAAAATCACTGTGAGACACTCTCATTACACGGGATGATAAAATCACTGTGAGACACTCTCATTACACGGGATGATAAAATCACTGTGAGATTCCCTCATTACACAGGGTGATAAAGTCATTGTGAGACACTCTCATGACACGAGGTGACAAAATCACTGTGAGATTCCCTCATTACACGGGGTGATAAAATCACTGTGAGACACAATCATTACACAAGGTGATAAAATCACTGTGAGATTCCCTCATTACACGGGGTGATAAAATCACTGTGAGACACTCTCATTACACGAGGTGATAAAATCACTGTGAGACACTCTCATTACACGAGGTGAAAAAATCACTGTGAGACACTCTCATTACACGAGGTGATAAAATCACTGTGAGACACTCTCATTACACGGGGTGATAAAATCACTGTGAGATTCCCTCATTACACAGGGTGATAAATTCATTGTGAGACACTCTCATGACACGAGGTGACAAAATCACTGTGAGATTCCCTCATTACACGGGGTGATAAAATCACTGTGAGACACAATCATTACACAAGGTGATAAAATCACTGTGAGATTCCCTCATTACACGGGGTAATAAAATCACTGTGAGACAATCTCATTACACGAGGTGATAAAATCACTGTGAGATTCCCTCATTACACGAGGTGATAAAATCACTGTGAGACACTCTCATTACACGAGGTGATAAAATCACTGTGAGACACTCTCATTACACAAGGTGATAAAATCACTGTGAGACATTCTCATTAGACGGGGTGATAAAATCACTGTGAGATTCCCTCATTACACGAGGTGATAAAATCACTGTGAGCCACTCTCATTACACGAGGTGATAAAATCACTGTGAGACACTCTCATTACACGGGATGATAAACTCACTGTGAGACACTCATTACAAGAGGTGATAAAATCACAAAGAGACACTCTCATTACACGGGTTGATAAAATCACTGTGAGACACTCTCATGACACGAGGTGACAAAATCACTGTGAGATTCCCTCATTACACGGGATGATAAAGTTACTGTGAGACACTCTCATTACACGAGGTGATAAAATCACTGTGACACACTCTCATTGCACGAGTTGATAAAATCACTGTGAGATTCCCTCATTACACGGGGTGATAAAATCACTGTGACACACTCTCATTACACGAGGTGATAAAATCACTGTGAGATTCCCTCATTACACGGCGTGATAAAATCACTGTGAGACACTCTCATGACACGAGGTGACAAAATCACTGTGAGATTCCCTCATTACACGGGATGATAAAGTTACTGTGAGACACTCTCATTACACGAGGTGATAAAATCACTGTGAGACACTCTCATTGCACGAGTTGATAAAATCACTGTGAGATTCCCTCATTACACGTGGTGATAAAATCACTGTGACACACTCTCATGACACGAGGTGATAAAATCACTGTGAGATTCCCACATTACACGGGGTGATAAAATCACTGTGAGACACAATCATTACACAAGGTGATAAAATCACTGTGAGATTCCCTCATTACACGGGGTGATAAAATCACTGTGAGACACTCTCATTACACGAGGTGATAAAATCACTGTGAGATTCCGTCATTACACGAGGTGATAAAATCACTGTGAGACACTCTCATTACACGAGGTGATAAAATCACTGTGAGACACTCTCATTACACGAGGTGATAAAATCACTGTGAGACACTCTCATTACACGGGGTGATAAAATCATTGTGAGATTCCCTCATTACACGAGGTGATAAAATCACTGTGAGCCACTCTCATTACACGAGGTGATAAAATCACTGTGAGACACTCTCATTACACGAGGTGTTAAAATCACTGTGAGACACTCTCATTACACGAGGTGATAAAATCAATGTGAGATTCCCTCATTACACGGGGTGATAAAATCACTGTGAGACACTCTCATTACACGAGGTGATAAAATCACTGTGAGATTCCCTCATTTCACGGGGTGATAAAATCACTGTGAGAAACTCTCATTACACGGGGTGATAAAATCACTGTGACACTCTCATTACACGGGATGATAAAATCACTGTGAGACACTCATTACACGAGGTGATAAAATCACTGTGAGACACTCTCTTTAAACGAGGTGATAAAATCACTGTGAGACACTCTCATTCCACGGGTTGATAAAATCACTGTGAGACACTCATTGCACGAGCTCAAAAATCACTGTGAGACACTCTCATTAAACGAGGTGATAAAATCACTGTGAGACACTCTCATTAAACGAGGTGATAAAATCACTGTGAGACACTCTCATGACACGGGTTGATATAATCACTGTGAGACACTCATTACACGGGTGATAAAATCACTGTGAGACACTCTCATTACACGGGTTGATAAAATCACTGTGAGACACTCATTGCACGAGCTCATAAAATCACTGTGAGACACTCTCATGACACGGGTTGATAAAATCACTGTGAGACACTCATTACACGAGGTGATAAAATCACAGTGATATTCCTTCATTGCACGAGGTGATAAAATCACTGTGAGACACTCATTACACGAGGTGATAAAATCACTGTGAGACACTCTCAATACACGAGGTGATAAAATCACTGTGAGACATTCTCATTACACGAGGTGATAAAATCACTGTGAGATTCCCTCATTACACGGGGTGATAAAATCACCGTGAGACACTCTCATTACACGAGGTGATAAAATCACTGTCAGAATCCCTCATTACACGAGGTGATAAAATCACTGTGAGACACTCATTACACGAGGTGATAAAATCTCTGTGAGACACTCATTACACGAGGTGATAAAATCACAGAGAGACACTCTCATTACACGAGGTGATAAAATCACTGTGAGACACTCTCATTACGCGGGATGATAAAATCACTGTGAGACACTCATTACACGAGGTGATAAAATCACTGTGAGACACTCATGACACGGGTTGATAAATTCACAGAGAGACACTCTCATTACACGGGTTGACAAAATCACTGTGAGACACTCTCATGACACGGGTGATAAAATCACTGTGAGATTCCCTCATTACACGAGGTGATAAAATCACTGTGAGACACTCATTACCCGAGGTGATAAAATCACTGTGAGACACTCTCATTACACGAGGTGATAAAATCACTGTGAGACACTCTCATTACACGAGGTGATAAAATCACAAAGAGACACTCTCATTACACGGGTTGATAAAATCACTGTGACACACTCTCATGACACGAGGTGACAAAATCACTGTGAGATTCCCTCATTACACGGGATGATAAAGTTACTGTTAGAAACTCTCATTACACGAGGTGATAAAATCACTGTGACACACTCTCATTGCACGAGTTGATAAAATCACTGTGAGATTCCCTCATTACACGGGGTGATAAAATCACTGTGACACACTCTCATTACACGAGGTGATAAAATCACTGTGAGATTCCCTCATTACACGGGGTGATAAAATCACTGTGAGACACAATCATTACACAAGGTGATAAAATCACTGTAAGATTCCCTCATTACACGGGGTGATAAAATCACTGTGAGACACTCTCATTACACGAGGTGATAAAATCACTGTGAGATTCCCTCATTACACGAGGTGATAAAATCACTGTGAGACACTCTCATTACACGGGGTGATAAAATCATTGTGAGATTCCCTCATTACACGAGGTGATAAAATCACTGTGAGCCACTCTCATTACACGAGGTGATAAAATCACTGTGAGACACTCTCATTACACGAGGTGATAAAATCACTGTGAGACACTCTCATTACACGAGGTGATAAAATCAATGTGAGATTCCCTCATTACACGGGGTGATAAAATCACTGTGAGACACTCTCATTACACGAGGTGATAAAATCACTGTGAGATTCCCTCATTTCACGGGGTGATAAAATCACTGTGAGAAACTCTCATTACACGGGGTGATAAAATCACTGTGACACTCTCATTACATGGGATGATAAAATCACTGTGAGACACTCATTGCACGAGCTCAAAAATCACTGTGAGACACTCTCATTAAACGAGGTGATAAAATCACTGTGAGACACTCTCATTAAACGAGGTGATAAAATCACTGTGAGACACTCTCATGACACGGGTTGATAAAATCACTGTGAAACACTCATTACACGGGTGATAAAATCACTGTGAGACACTCTCATTACACGGGTTGATAAAATCACTGTGAGACACTCATTGCACAAGCTCATAAAATCACTGTGAGACACTCTCATGACACGGGTTGATAAAATCACTGTGAGACACTCATTACACGAGGTGATAAAATCACTGTGATATTCCTTCATTGCACGAGGTGATAAAATCACTGTGAGAAACTCTCATTCCACGGGGTGATAGAATCACTGTGAGACACTCTCATTACACGAGGTGATAAAATCACTCTGAGACACTCTCATTGCACGAGGTGATAAAATCACTGTGAGACACTATCATTACACGGGATGATAAAATCATTGTGAGACACTCTCATGACACAAGGTGATAAAATCACTGTGAGACACTCATTACACGAGGTGATAAAATCACTGTGAGACACTCTCATTACACGAGGTGATAAAATCACTGTGAGACATTCTCATTACACGAGGTGATAAAATCACTGTGAGATTCCCTCATTCCAAGGGGTGATAAAATCACCGTGAGACACTCTCATTACACGAGGTGATAAAATCACTGTGAGAATCCCTCATTACACGAGGTGATAAAATCACTGTGAGACACTCATTTCACGGGGTGATAAAATCACTGTGAGACACTCATTACACGAGGTGATAAAATCACTGTGAGACACTCATTACACGAGGTGATAAAATCACAGAGAGACACTCTCATTACACGAGGTGATAAAATCACTGTGAGACACTCTCATTACGCGGGATGATAAAATCACTGTCAGACACTCATTACACGAGGTGATAAAATCACTGTGAGACACTCATTACACGAGGTGATAAAATCACTATGAGACACTCTCATGACACGGGTTGATAAAATCACTGTGAGACACTCATTACACGAGGTGATAAAATCACTGTGATATTCCTTCATTGCACGAGGTTATAAAATCACTGTGAGAAACTCTCATTCCATGGGGTGATAGAATCACTGTGAGACACTCTCATTACACGAGGTGATAAAATCACTCTGAGACACTCTCATTGCACGAGGTGATAAAATCACTGTGAGACACTATCATTACACGGGATGATAAAATAACTGTGAGCCACTCGCATTACACGTGGTGATAAAATCACTCTGAGACACTCTCATTACACGAGGTGATAAAATCACTGTGAGACACTCTCATTACATGGGATGATAAAATAACTGTGAGCCACTCTCATTACACGGGGTGATAAAATCATTGTGAGACACTCTCATGACACAAGGTGATAAAATCACTGAGAGAATCCCTCATTACACGGGATGATAAAGTCACTGTAGACACTCTCATTACACGGGGTGATAAAATCACTGTGAGACACTCTCATTGCACGAGGTGATAAAATCACTGTGAGACACTCATTACACGAGGTGATAAAATCACTGTGAGACACTCTCATTACACGAGGTGATAAAATCACTGTGAGACATTCTCATTGCACGAGGTGATAAAATCACTGTGAGATTCCCTCATTACACGGGGTGATAAAATCACCGTGAGACACTCTCATTACACGATGTGATAAAATCACTGTGAGAATCCCTCATTACACGAGGTGATAAAATCACTGTGAGACACTCATTACACGGGGTGGTAAAATCTCTGTGAGACACTCTCATTACACGGGGTGATAAAATCACTGTGAGACACTCATTACACGAGGTGATAAAATCACTGTGAGACACTTATTACACGAGGTGATAAAATCACAGAGAGACACTCTAATTACACGAGGTGATAAAATCACTGTGAGACACTCTCATTACGCGGGATGATAAAATCACTGTGAGACACTCATTACACGAGGTGATAAAATCACTGTGAGACACTCATTACACGAGGTGATAAAATCACAGAGAGACACTCTCATTACACTGGATGATAAAATCACTGTGAGACACTCATTGCACGAGGTGATAAAATCACTGTGAGACACTCATTACACGAGGTGATAAAATCACTGTGAGACACTCTCATTACACGGGGTGATAAAATCACTGTGAGACACTCTCATTACACGGGGTGATAAAATCACTGTGAGACACTCTCATTACACGGGATGATAAAATCACTGTGAGACACTCTCATTTCACGAGGTGATAAAATCACTGTGAGATTCCCTCATTACACAGGGTGATAAAATCATTGTCAGACACTCTCATGACACGAGGTGACAAAATCACTGTGAGATTCCCTCATTACACGGGATGATAAAGTTACTGTGAGACACTCTCATTACACGGGGTGATAAAATCACTGTGAGACACTCTCATTACACGAGGTGATAAAATCACTGTGACACACTCTCATTACACGAGGTGATAAAATCACTGTGAGATTCCCTCATTACACGGGGTGATAAAATCACTGTGAGACACTCTCATTGCACGAGGTGATAAAATCACTGTGAGATTCCCTCATTACACGAGGTGATAAAATCACTGTGAGACACTCTCATTACACGGGTTGATAAAATCACTGTGAGACACTCGCATGACACGGGTGATAAAATCACTGTGAGATTCCCTCATTACACGAGGTGATAAAATCACTGTGAGACACTCATGACCCGAGGTGATAAAATCACTGTGAGACACTCTCATTACACGAGCTGATAAAATCACTGTGAGACACTCTCATTACACGGGGTGATAAAATCACTGTGAGACACTCATTACAAGAGGTGATAAAATCACTGTGAGACACTCTCATTACACGGGGTGATAAAATCACTGTGAGACACTCATTACATGGGGTGATAAAATCACAGTGAGATTCCCTCATTACACGAGGTGATAAAATCACTGTGAGCCACTCTCATTACTCGAGGTGATAAAATCACTGTGAGACACTCTCATTACACGGGATGATAAAATCACTGTGAGACACTCATTACAAGAGGTGATAAAATCACAGAGAGACACTCTCATTACACGGGATGATAAAATCACTGTGAGACACTCTCATTACAAGGGGTGATAAATTCATTGTGAGACACTCTCATGACACGAGGTGATAAAATCACTGTGAGATTCCCTCATTACACCAGATGATAAAGTCACTGTGAGACACTCTTATTACACAGGATGATAAAATCACTGTGAGACACATTCATTACGCGGGATGATAAAATCACTGTGAGACACTCATTACACGAGGTGATAAAATCACTGTGAGACACTCATTACACGAGGTGATAAAATCACAGAGAGACACTCTCATTACACGGGATGATAAAATCACTGTGAGACACTCATTACACGAAGTGATAAAATCACTGTGAGACACTCATTACACGAGGTGATAAAATCACTGTGAGACACTCTCATTACACGGGGTGATAAAATCACTGTGAGACACTCTCATTACACGGGATGATAAAATCACTGTGAGACACTTATTACACGAGGTGATAAAATCACAGAGAGACACTCTCATTACACGAGGTGATAAAATCACTGTGAGACACTCTCATTACACGGGGTGATAAAATCACTGTGAGACACTCATTACACGGGGTGATAAAATCACTGTGAGACACTCTCATTACACGGGATGATAAAATCACTGTGAGACACTCTCATTTCACGAGGTGATAAAATCACTGTGAGATTCCCTCATTACACAGGGTGATAAAATCATTGTCAGACACTCTCATGACACGAGGTGACAAAATCACTGTGAGATTCCCTCATTACACGGGATGATAAAGTTACTGTGAGACACTCTCATTACACGGGGTGATAAAATCACTGTGAGACACTCTCATTACACGAGGTGATAAAATCACTGTGACACACTCTCATTACACGAGGTGATAAAATCACTGTGAGATTCCCTCATTACACGGGGTGATAAAATCACTGTGAGACACAATCATTACACAAGGTGATAAAATCACTGTGAGATTCCCTCATTGCACGGGGTGATAAAATCACTGTGAGACACTCTCATTGCACGAGGTGATAAAATCACTGTGAGATTCCCTCATTGCACGAGGTGATAAAATCACTGTGAGACACTCTCATTACACGGGTTGATAAAATCACTGTGAGACACTCGCATGACACGGGTGATAAAATCACTGTGAGATTCCCTCATTACACGAGGTGATAAAATCACTGTGAGACACTCATGACCCGAGGTGATAAAATCACTGTGAGACACTCTCATTACACGAGCTGATAAAATCACTGTGAGACACTCTCATTACACGGGGTGATAAAATCACTGTGAGACACTCATTACAAGAGGTGATAAAATCACTGTGAGACACTCTCATTACACGGGGTGATAAAATCACTGTGAGACACTCATTACATGGGGTGATAAAATCACAGTGAGATTCCCTCATTACACGAGGTGATAAAATCACTGTGAGCCACTCTCATTACTCGAGGTGATAAAATCACTGTGAGACACTCTCATTACACGGGATGATAAAATCACTGTGAGACACTCATTACAAGAGGTGATAAAATCACAGAGAGACACTCTCATTACACGGGATGATAAAATCACTGTGAGACACTCTCATTACAAGGGGTGATAAATTCATTGTGAGACACTCTCATGACACGAGGTGATAAAATCACTGTGAGATTCCCTCATTACACCAGATGATAAAGTCACTGTGAGACACTCTTATTACACAGGATGATAAAATCACTGTGAGACACATTCATTACGCGGGATGATAAAATCACTGTGAGACACTCATTACACGAGGTGATAAAATCACTGTGAGACACTCATTACACGAGGTGATAAAATCACAGAGAGACACTCTCATTACACGGGATGATAAAATCACTGTGAGACACTCATTACACGAAGTGATAAAATCACTGTGAGACACTCATTACACGAGGTGATAAAATCACTGTGAGACACTCTCATTACACGGGATGATAAAATCACTGTGAGACACTCTCATTACACGGGATGATAAAATCACTGTGAGACACTCTCATTACACAGGGTGATAAAATCACTGTTATATTCCCTCATTACACAGGGTGATAAAATCAATGTGAGACACTCTCATGACACGAGGTGACAAAATCACTGTGAGATTCCCTCATTACACGGGATGATAAAGTTACTGTGAGACACTCTCATTACACGGGGTGATAAAAACACTGTGAGACACTCTCATTACACGAGGTGATAAAATCACTGTGAGATTCCCTCATTACACGGGGTGATAAAATCACTGTGAGACACAATCATTACACAAGGTGATAAAATCACTGTGAGATTCCCTCATTACACGAGGTGATAAAATCACTGTGAGGCACTCTCATTACACGGGTTGATAAAATCACTGTGAGACACTCTCATTACACGGGTGATAAAATCACTGTGAGATTCCCTCATTACACGAGGTGATAAAATCACTGTGAGACACTCTCTTTACACGGGGTGATAAAATCACTGTGAGACACTCATTACAAGAGGTGATAAAATCACTGTGAGTCACTCTCATTACACGGGTTGATAAAATCACTGTGAGACACTCATTACATGGGGTGATAAAATCACAGTGAGATTCCCTCATTACACGAGGTGATAAAATCTCTGTGAGCCACTCTCATTACTCGAGGTGATAAAATCACTGTGAGACACTCCCATTACACGGGATGATAAAATCACTGTGAGACACTCATTACAAGAGGTGATAAAATCACAGAGAGACACTCTCATTGCACGGGATGATAAAATCACTGTGAGACACTCTCATTACACGAGGTGATAAAATCACTGTGAGATTCCCTCATTGCACGGGGTGATAAATTCATTGTGAGACACTCTCATGACACGAGGTGATAAAATCACTGTGAGATTCCCTCATTACACGAGATGATAAAGTCACTGTGAGACACTCTCATTACACGGGGTGATAAAATCACAGTGAGACACTCATTACATGAGGTGATAAAATCACTGTGAGACACTCTCATTACACGAGGTGATAAAATCACTGTGAGACACTCTCATTGCACAGGTTGATAAAATCACTGTGAGACACTCTCATTGCACGGGTTGATAAAATCACTGTGAGACACTCTCATTACACGGGATGATAAAATCACTGTGAGACACTCATTACACGAGGTGATAAAATCACTGTGAGACACTCTCATTACACGAGGTGATAAATTCACTGTGAGACACTCTCATTACACGGGTTGATAAAATCACTGTGAGACACTCATTGCTCGAGCTCATAAAATCACTGTGAGACACTCTCATTAAACGAGGTGATAAAATCACTGTGGGACACTCTCATTAAACGAGGTGGTAAAATCACTGTGAGACACTCTCATTACACAAGGTGATAAAATCACTGTGAGATACTCATTACACGAGGTGATAAAATCACTGTGAGGCACTCTCATTAAACGAGGTGATAAAATCACTGTGAGACACTCTCATTACACGGGTTGATAAAATCACTGTGTGACACTCATTGCATGAGCTCATAAAATCACTGTGAGACACTCTCATGACACGGGTTGATAAAATCACTGTGAGATTCGCTCATTACACGAGGTTGTAAAATCATTGTGAGATTCCCTCATTACACGAGGTTATAAAATCACTGTGAGAAACTCTCATTCCACGGGTGATAAAATCACTGTGAGACACTCTCATTACACGAGGTGATAAAATCATTGTGAGACACTCTCATTACACGAGGTGATAAAATCACTGTGAGACACTCTCATTACACGGGGTGATAAAATCACTGTGAGACACTCTCATTACACGAGGTGATAAAATCATTGTGAGACACTCTCATTACACGAGGTGATAAAATCATTGTGAGACACTCTCATTACACAGGGTGATAAAATCATTGTGAGACACTCTCATGACACAAGGTGATAAAATCACTGTGAGATTCCCTCATTACATGGGATGATAAAGTCACTGTGAGACACTCTCATTACACGGGGTGATAAAATCACTGTGAGACACTCTCATTGCACGAGGTGATAAAATCATTGTGAGACATTCTCATTACACGAGGTGATAAAATCACTGTGAGACATTCTCATTACACGGGGTGATAAAATCATTGTGAGACACTCTCATTACATGAGGTGAAAAAATCATCGTGAGACACATTCATTGCACAGGCAGTTAATCAGATTATGATGAGAGATTCTCAGTACACAGGGGGTTAAACTAATCAGGTTGAGACACTGTCAGTACAGAAAGGCTTAAACAGATCACTGTGAAACATCCTCAGAACACAGGGGATTAAACAAATCACGTTGAGACGCTGTCAGTAAATGGATGAAAGTGAGACATTCTCAGTTTACCGGGGGTTAAACAGATCACTGAGAGACACTCTCAGTACACAGGGGGTTAAACAGATCCCTGTGAGGCATTCTCAGTACACAGGGGGTTAAACAGATCACTGTGGGGCATTCTCAGTACACAGGGGGTTAAACAGATCACTGTGAGATACTCTCAGTGCACAGGGGGTTAAACAGATCACTGTGAGACACTCTCAGTACACAGGGGGTTAAACAGATCACTGTGAGACACTCTCAGTACACAGGGGGTTAAACAGATCACTGTGAGACACTCCCTCAGTACACAGGTGGTTAATCAAATCACTGTGAGACACACTCAGTATGGAGAGGGGGTAAGCAAATCACTGTGAAACATCTCTGTACTCGGCAGTTAAAGCGACCACTGTGAGGCACTGTCAGTACTCTGGGGGTTAAACAAATCAAAGTGACATTCTCAGTACACAAGGGGTTAAACAAATCACAAATATTCTCAGTGCACAGGGGGTTTTGCAAATGAATGTGAGACATTCTCACCGCTCAAGGGGTTAAAAAAATCACTGTGAAACATTCTTTGTACACAGGGGGTTAAACAGATCACTGTGAGACACTCTCAGTACACAGGGGGTTAAACAGATCACTCTGAGACACTCTCAATACACATCGGGTTGAACAGCTCACTGTGAGACACTATCATGATAGAGAGGGTTAAGCAAATCACTGTGAGACATTCTCAGTACACGCAGGGTTAAACAAATCAGTGAGACACGCTCAGTGCACAGAGGAATAAACAAATCTTGTCGATGTTCTCAGTGCACAAACAGTTAAACAAAGCAATGTGAGATATTCTCAGTAATCATGGGTTAAAAACAAATCAACATTACTATCTCAGTACACAAAGGGTTAAACAGATCACTGTGAGATTTCCTGAATGAACAGGGGGTTAAATGGATGAAAGTGAGATATTCTCAGTACACGGGGTTAAAGAACGCACTGTGAGAGACTTTCAGTATGCAGTGGGTTTAAAAGATCACTGTGACACACTCTCAGTACACAGGGGGTTAAACAGATCACTGTGAGACACTCTCAGTACACAGGGGGTTAAACAGATCACAGTGAGACACTCTCAGTACCTGACATTTAGAGATCACTGAGGGACACTCTCAGTACACAGGGGCTGATACAAATCACTGTGAGACATTTTAAGAACACGGGGGGTTAAACAGATCGCTGTGTGACATTCTCAGTACACAAGGGAGTAAACGGATCATGTGAGACATTATTAACACACAGAGGGTTAAGCAGAACACCAACATTACTCAGTAGGTTAAACAGATCACTGTGAGACACTCTCAGTACACAGGGGGTTAAACAGATCACTGTGAGGCATTCTCAGTACACAGGGGGTTAAACAGATCACTGTGAGGCATTCTCAGTACACAGGGGGTTCAACAGATCACTGTGAGATATTCTCAGTACACAGGGGGTTAAAGAAATTACAGTGAGCGACTCTCAGTACACAGGGGGTTAAACAAATCACTCTGAGAGACTCTCAGTACACAGGGGGTTAAACAAATCACTGTGAGACACTCTCAGTACAAAGGAGATTTTCAGTGCTTGGCAGTTAAAGAGATCACTGTGAGACATTCTCAGTACACAGGGGGTTAACCAAATCACTGTGAGACATTCTCAGTACACAGGGGGTTAACCAAATCAATGTGAGACATTCTCAGTACACAGGGGGTTAACCAAATCACTGTGAGACTTTCTCAGTACACAGGGGGTTAACCAAATCACTGTGAGACATTTTAAGAACACAGGAGGTTAAACAGATGACTGTGCGAGATTCTCAGTACATAAGGGGTTAAACAGATCCATGTGAAACATTCTCAGTAAACAGGGGATAAATAAGGCAAATCATTGTGAGAGGTTCAATGCAGAAGGGGTTAAACAAATCACGGCGAAACATTCTCAGTACTCATTAAAGAAATTATTGTGAGACACTCTCAGTAAAAAGCGGGTTAAACAAATCATTGAGGTATTCTCAGTACACACGGGGTTAAGCAGGTGACGGTGAGATATTCTCACTACTCAAGGGGTTAAACAAATCAAACTGAAACATTCTCAGTACTCGGTAGGATAAAGTAATTACTGTGAGACACGCTCAGTGCACATAGGGTTAAAAAAGTCATTGTGAGATATTCTCAGTACTCAGGGGTTAAAGAAATTACAGTGAGACACGCTCAGTCCACAGGGAGTTAAACAAATCACTGTGAGAGACTCTCAGTACACACAGACTTAAACAAATCAATGAGAGATATTGTCAGTTCACAGGGGGTTAAACAAATCATTGTGAGGCTTTCTGAGTGCACAGGAGGTTAAACAGATCACTGTGAGACAGTCTCAGTACACAAGGGGTTAAAGAAGGCACTGTGAGACACTTGAAGTCCGCAGGTTGCTTAAAAGATCACAGTGAGACACTCTCAGTACACAGGGGCTGATACAAGTCACTGTGAGGCATTTTAAGAACACGGGGGGTTAAACAGATCGCTGTTACAGGAGGGAATAAAAGGATCTTGTGAGACATTATTAACACACAGGGGTTAAGCAGAACACCGACATTCTCATTACTCAGTCGGTTACAGAAATCACTGAGATATTGTCAGTACATAGGGGGTTAAACAAATCACTGAGACATTCTCATTACACAAGAGGTTAAACAATTCACTGAGACATTTTAAGTACACAGAAGGTTAAACAGATCACTGTGAGACACCCTCAGTACACAGCGCATTAAACAAATCACTGTGAGACACCCTCAGTACACAGGGGAGCAAACGGATCATGTGAGATATTTTCAGTACACAGGGAGTAAGGCAAATCATTGTGAGAGATTCTCACTACTCGAGGGGTTAAACAAATCACGATGAAACATTCTCAGTACTCGATAGGTTAAAGAAACTATTGTGAGACACTCTCAGTACGCACAGGGTTAAACAAATCACTGAGACACTCTCAGTACACACGGGCTTAAACAAATCAACGTGAGATATTGTCAGTGCACAAGGGGTTAAACAGATCACTGGGCGACATTGTCAGTACACAGGGGGTTAAATAAATCACTGAAAAATTATCAGCACACTGGGTCTTAAATCACTGTGAAACATTCTCAGTACACAAGGGGTTAAACAATTCACTGTGAATTATTCTCAGCACACAGGAGGTTAAACAAATCACTGTCAAACATTTTCAGTATACACGGGGTTAAACAAAGCTGTGAGGCATTCTCAGCACAAAGGGGGTTAAACAAATCAATTTGAGACTTTCTTAGTACACATCGGGTTAAATAAATCATTGTAAGACGTTGTCAGTGCACAGGGGGTTAAACAAATCACTGAGAGACATTCTCAGTACACGGGTTTAAATGGACCACTGAAAAATTCTCATGGCACAGGGACTTAAACAAATCACTGTCAGACATTTTCAGTACATAGAGAGTTAAACAAATCAGTGTGCAATACTCTCAGTACACAGGGGGTTAAACAAATCACTGTGAGACACTCTCAGTACACAGGAGGTTAAACAGATCACTGTGAGGCATTTTCCATAAACAGGGGGTTAAACAAATCTGTGAGGCATTCTCAGTACTCAGGCAGTTGAACAAATCAGTTTGAGACTTTCTGAGTACACATCGGGTTAAACAAATCACTGTGAGACGTGGTCAGTACACAGGGGGTTAAACAAATCACTGTGAGACGTGGTCAGTACACAGGGGGTTAAACAAATCACTGTGAGACGTGGTCAGTGCACAGGGGGTTAAACAGATCACTGTGAGACGTGGTCAGTGCACAGGGGGTTAAACAAATCACTGTGAGACATGGTCAGTGCACAGGGGGTTAAACAAATCACTGTGAGACGTGGTCAGTACACATCGGGTTAAACAAATCACTGTGAGACGTGGTCAGTGCACAGGGGGTTAAACAAATCACTGTGAGACGTGGTCAGTACACAGGGGGTTAAACAAATCACTGTGAGACGTGGTCAGTACACATCGGGTTAAACAAATCACTGTGAGACGTGGTCAGTGCACAGGGGGTTAAACAAATCACTGTGAGACGTGGTCAGTACACAGGGGGTTAAACAAATCACTGTGAGACGTGGTCAGTGCACAGGGGGTTAAACAAATCACTGTGAGACGTGGTCAGCACACAGGGGGTTAAAAAAAATCACTGTGAGACGTGGTCAGTACACAGGGGGTTAAACAAATCACTGTGAGACGTGGTCAGTGCACAGGGGGTTAAACAAATCACTGTGAGACGTGGTCAGCACACAGAGGGTTAAAAAAATCACTGTGAGACGTGGTCAGTACACAGGGGGTTAAACAAATCACTGTGAGACGTGGTCAGTGCACAGGGGGTTAAACAAATCACTGTGAGACGTGGTCAGTGCACAGGGGGTCAAACAAATCACTGTGAGACGTGGTCAGCACACAGGGGGTTAAAAAAATCACTGTGAGAGTTTCATCGAGTTACAGCGAATCTACAGCAATGAAATGGGCCATTCGGCCCAACAGGTCCATGCCGGTGTTTATGCTCCACACGAGCCTCCTCCCTCCTTACTTTATCTCACCCTATCAACATATTCTTCTATTCCTTTCTCCCTCATGTGCTTATCTGGCTTCCCCTTAAATGCATCTGTGCTATTTGCCTCAACTACTCCTTGTGGTATCCCGTTCCACGTTCTTACTATTCTTTGGGTAAAGAATTTTCTCCTGAATTCCCTATTGGATTTATTAGTGATTCTCTGATATTTATACATTTCTGAGTATACGGTGGGGGGTAAACAAATCACTATGAAATATTTTTATTACACGTTGGTTTAAACATTCTGAGACATTCTCAGTACACAGGGGGTTAAACAATTCCCTCTGAGGTATTCTCATTACATTGCGGGTTAAACAAATCACTTTGAGGCATTCTCCATACACAAGGGGTTAAATAGGTCACTGTGAGACATTCTGAGTACATCAGGGGTTAAACAACTCACTGTGAAACATTCTCAGTACACAGAGGGTTAAACACATCACTGTGAGATTTTCTCAGTACTTGGAGGGTTAAGCAAACCACTGTCAGACTTTCTCAGTACTCAGGGGGTTAAACAGATCATTGAGAGACACTCTCTGTGCACAGGGGGTTAAACAGATCACTGTGAGACATTTTCAGTGCACAGGGGGTTAAACAGATCACTGTGAGACACTTGCAGCACACACGGGGTTAAACAGATCACTGTGAGACACTCTCAGTACACGGGGTTTAACAGCTCACTGTGAGACACTCTCAGTACACAGGGGGTTAAACAGATCACTCTGAGACACTCTCAGTACATAGGGCATTAAACAGATCATTGAGAGACACTCTCAGTACACATGGGGTTAAACAGATCACTGTGGGACACTCTCAGTAGACAGGGGGTTAAACAGATCACTGTGAGACACTCTCAGTACACAGGGGGTTAAACAGATCACTGTGAGACACTCTCAGTACACAGGGGGTTAAACAGATCACTGTGAGACACTCTCAGTACACAGGGGGTTAAATAGATCACTGTGAGACACTCTCGGTACACAGGGGGTTAAACAGATCACTGTGAGACACTCTCGGTACACAGGGGGTTAAATAGATCACTGTGAGACACTCTCAGTACACAGGGGGTTAAACAGATCACTGTGAGACACTCTCAGTACACAGGGGGTTAAACAGATCACTGTGAGACACTCTCAGTACACAGGGGGTTAAACAGATCACTGTGAGTCTACACACTAGCTGAGCAGTGGGTTAAACTACAGCCTCTAATTGATCTGAAGAAGGTTCAGGAGTAAAGTAATTAACTTCAAGATTCCGATTTCAGTAAAGTACATAAAATAAAGAAAGGTGGTCTGACCTCTGAATGACCCACGGACAGCACAGGAACTATACGCTGTGACTTTAACGGTTGCCCAGAGTTACACCCAGCTGTGATTCAGCAGCTGGATATTCCATTTTGAGTCCTTGCCCAAGTATTGGTTTATGGTTCTATTGGCACCATCAGCCCCTGGTACCAAAAACAGTAACAGCCTGCATTTATATAGCGCCTTTAGCAGTAAAACGTCCCAAGGCGCTTCACAGGAGCGATTATCAGACAACATTTGACACCGAGCCACATAAGGAGACATCAGGACAGGTGACCAAAAGCTTGGCCAAAGAGATAGATTTTAAGAAGCGTCTTAAAGGAGGAGAGAGAGGCGGAGAGGTTTAGGGAGGGAATTCCAGAGCTTAGGGCCTTGGCGGTTGAAGGCACGGCCGCCAATGGTGGAGCGAAGGAAATCGGGGATGTGCAAGAGCTCAGGATTGGAGGAGCGCAGAGATCTGGGAGGGCTGTAGGGGCTGGAGGAGGTTACAGAGATAGGGAAGGGTGGGGCGAGGGCCATGGAGGGATTTGAAAACAAGGATGAGAATTTTAAATCTGAGGCGTTGATGGACCGGGAGCCCGTGTAGGTCAGCGAGCACAGGGGGTGATGGGTGAACGGGACTTGGTGCGAGTTAGGATACGGGCAGCAGAGTTTTGGATGAGCTCAAGCTTACAGAGGGATGAAGGTGGGAGGCCGGTCAGGAGAACTCTGGAGTAGTCTGGTGCACTAGTGAACGTATCTCACCCATTCACCATTTGGCAACCATTTCCATAAGTTCCACATTAAAATTTTCACACTTCTAGCGCACTCGATTCGAGGGACATCTATCTGTCCCTTAACCAACATCGCTTAAAACAGATGGGGCGCTAAATTGGGACGTGTAGCACCCGTTGTTTCAGCGCTACTTGGTCTCTCCGACATCCAAGATGGCATCTTGGCTGCGCACGCATGATTCCAGCGTGTCTGCGCCGGACGCCATCTTGGTATAGGAGTTAGCGCATGCGCAAGGACCGAACGCCGGAGGCGTGTAACATAGGGAGAAAATGGCTTCAATCAGTGCGCAACGCTGATTTAAAGTGATAGACACCATTTTGGGACTTAACGCTCAACTCAACGCACAGTCTTAACCCCCAACCATCTGAACGTGTCTTAGAGTGCCTGGAGGACCCCCCCACTGGCGCTATTTAAAGGGGCCATGCAGGATTTACAGGTCAGTGGCTGGATTATTGTTTCTGGCCGCTGAGACATTTGTAACTGTTTTTGGAGGTCTCCTTGACTTCAATACTAGGACACGGGGACATGGCCTAACATTTAGAGCCAGGACGTGCAGGAGTGAAGTTAGGAAATGCTTCTACACGCAAAGGGTGGGAGACGTTTGGAACACTCTTCCACAGACAGCAGTTGATGCTAGCTCACTTGAGAATTCTAAATCTGAGATTGATAGATTTCTGTGAACCAAGGGTATTAAGGGATATGGGGCTAAGGCGGGTATATGGAGTTAGGTCACAGGTCCACCATGATCTCACTGAATGGCAGAACAGGCTCGAGGGGCTAAATGCCACTGCCGCTTGCTGCCTCTTGATATGCGCCACCTTCTCCTGCAAGAAAGTGGGACGTGTGTCTGGGTGATGTGCCTGTCATGGTTGAATAGCTGCCAGTGTGTGCGACCTGTGAGTTGTGGGTGGGCGGCTTGAAACAGTGGTAATGTGAAAGGGTGAGAGGAAGCATCTGATTGGAAGAGTTGAGTACTGATGGAAAGAGTTTGTTGGTATGTGGGTGATGGGGGTGTCGTGTGTGGTGCAGTTGGTCGGAGACACCACTTGACAGTTGACCTCACTCACCTTGACCGCTCATGTCAAAGCATTGAACTTCTTCCTGCACTGTATCCATGTTCATGATGTTGTGCGCCTGGCATTGACTTCATCCCCCGCTGCCTCCCACTGGGTATATGTCTGGAGGGCCTCTTGCTCCCCCATCACCCCCCGCAGATACAGGATGTCCCTCCTTCTGTCCATCTCTTGCACCAAGGCCTCTAGTGCATCAGCAGAGAACCTTGGTGCATGCACTCTCACAGGCCCGGTACCAACTCAGATCGGCAGATTGGTGAGGTCTGGTGTGCAGATTGGAGGATGTGGGATTTAGTAGTGCGCAACCTTTATTCAACGTTTTAACATAACTCATCAGTTCGTAAACGTAGGGACGGGAGCTGCATCTGTGTTTTGCATGTGCAATGCCTGATCTCCGTTCAGACTCCGTGCAGACAGCAGACTGTTAGCTTCAGCAAATAACAGGTACCGGTTACCTTTAAGAGATTTTTTAAGAGACAGCCTGCCTTTAAGAGATTGGGGCACCCCCTGCCGGTGGAAAGTGAGAATTGCATTGAATCCTCGTGTCAATGCTGATTCAGAACGCTGCTTGAAGGTAAGTCCTCAGGCCTCATGGAAGTCTCGTCCAGCCCGCGTGGGGCAATAGTGGATAGTGCTACCCGCGCCCAATAATAGGCCCTATCCGATTTTTTTTTTTTACCTTCCCTCCCTCAGTCGAGTCATTTGTCTCATTGCTGTCTGTGGGAGGATGCGGTGTTCAAACTGGCTGCTGCGTTTGCCTACAGTACAATGCTTCAAAAAATAATGGGCTGCCCTTAGGGCGTCCTGAGGTCGTGAAAGGGTTCGGTATAAATCCAGGCTCTATTGTACTACGGAGGTAGATGTTATGAGGCATTCCCCTCGTTCCCAGCCGCACCGATAGGTGTTTATTTGGGCTGGTTGTCTGTTTACATATTTTAGATTTCTTTTTTTGTCCCCAGCGGGCTGCTCCTGGACGATCTCCTGGTGCTGCGCTCCCTTCTGACCCCACCCCCCACCCCGCCAACTTCACAGCTGCTGCCAGTTGGCGTCGTGTCTGATATTTCACTCTAAACCGAACAGATGGAGTGAAAAATAAAACTGCCAACGAAAAAAAAAAATCAAACAAAAAACCTGCTTCACATTAAAAAATATATCGGGATTTTTGTTTAAAAAAAAAAGATAACCTGCTCTTGAAAGCCCAGAGGCTGCCCGGCGAAGACAAATTGCCAGGCGAGTGACCTTAATATGGACGCCAGGCTGGGCGAGTTGGCGTAGCGGAGGGATGAGGTTTAAGCAGGGGGAGGGTCAGCCCTCTCGTTCCCTTTGGTAGTCCGTTGGTCTCTCCAGCATCTTGCCCGATCGCCGAGTCACTGCCTCCGGGGGCTAAGGCTGGACAGGACCTCCCTCCCCCCACCCCGCCCACCAAGTCCCACTTCAGAATCACAGAACGGATACAGCGGGGAAGAGGCCATTCGCCCCATCGAGCCCGTGCTGGATTCGGCCCAATGGAGTGAGGAACAGTCCCCGTCTCTCTCTCTCTCGATGCCAGTTGGTTCAGTGGACCACAATTCCCAGCATGCCCTGCAAATCCCCCCCCCCACCCCCCCCCTGCCAATAGGGTAAAGGAGAAAATAAAATGGACATTTCTGAAAAATACAAAAGGTACATGTTTTTTCCGTTTATGAAAGATTACAAACTTTCGGGACGGTTTTTCAAAAAAAAAAGTGTCAATGGGCAAAAGAGGGAGCCGAATTTCTCAGCTCACCCTCCGTGTCCAATCAGAGACTAAATGGTTTCATTGGTTATAAAGACTTTGGGACGTCCTGAGGTGGTGAAAGGTGCTTTAAAAATGCAAGTTATTCATTCCTTAGATAGAACTTCGGTTACAGAGCGATGGCGGTGATTTAAATCCGCTGCCCTTTTAGCGGCACCAACTGCTTTTAGAATGGAAACTTCCAGAGAGAGAGAGAGAGAGAGAATGGACTGTGCCTTTAAGTGGCCCCGGCCTGGTCCGTGCTTTTTGGCTGCCCACCATCTCCAGCCCAGACAGACAGTGCTCCAGACAGGCTGGAGGAGGCAATAAGTCCAGAGCAGGCCGACCAGAGCACAGTGTGTGTGATCCTGCCGAACTTTGAGCGAGGGCTGCTCCCGTCTCCCTGACCCCCTCCCTCCCGTCTCCCTGTCCCCCTCCCTCCCGTCTCCCTGACCCCCTCCCTCCCGTCTCCCTGTCCCCCCTCCCTCCCGTCTCCCTATCCCTCCCGTCTCCCTGTCCCCCCTCCCTCCCGTCTCCCTGACCCCCTCCCTCCCGTCTCCCTGCCCCCCCCTCCCTCCCGTCTCCCTATCCCTCCCGTCTCCCTGCCCCCCCTCCCTCCCGTCTCCCTATCCCTCCCGTCTCCCTGCACCCCCTCCCTCCCGTCTCCCTATCCCTCCCGTCTCCCTGTCCCCCCTCCCTCCCGTCTCCCTATCCCTCCCGTCTCCGTGTCCCCCCTCCCTCCCGTCTCCCTGTCCCCCCTCCCTTCCGTCTCTCTGTCACCCCCTCTCCCCCGTCCCTTCCGTCCCCCCTCCCTTCCGTCTCTCTATCCCTCCCATCTCTCAGTCCCCCCTCCCTCCCATCTCTCTGTCCCCCCTCCCTCCCGTTTCTCCGTCCCCCTTCCCTTCCGTCTCTCTGTCCCCCCCTCCCTCGCGTCTCCCTGCCCCCCCTCCCTCCCGTCTCCCTGACCCCCTCCCTCCCGTCTCCCTGCCCCCCCTCCCTCCCGTCTCCCTATCCCTCCTGTCTCCCTGTCCCCCCTCCCTCCCGTCTCCCTATCCCTCCCGTCTCCCTGTCCCCCCTCCCTCCCGTCTCCCTATCCCTCCCGTCTCCGTGTCCCCCCTCCCTCCCGTCTCCCTGTCCCCCCTCCCTTCCGTCTCTCCATCCCCCCAATCTCTCAGTCCCCCCTCCCTCCCATCTCTCTGTCCCCCCTCCCTCCCGTTTCTCCGTCCCCCCTCCCTTCCGTCTCTCTATCCACCCCTCCTCCCTCACCCCATCCCTTCTTTCCCCATCCCCCTCGCCCCCCTCCCCCTGCCAACTAGGAAGGCAAATGGCATGTTGGCCTTTATTGCAAGGGGTTTGGAGTACAAGAGTAAGGAAGTCTTACTACAATTGTACAGGACTTTGGTGAGACCTCACCTGGAGTACTGGGTACAGTTTTGGTCTCCTTACCTAAGGAAGGACATACTTGTCATAGAGTCGGTGCAACAAAGGGTCACTAGATTAATTCCTGGGATGAGAGGGTTGTCCTATGAGGAGAGATTGAGTACAATGGGCCTATTCTCTCTGGAGTTTAGAAGAATGAGAGGTGATCTCATTGAAACATATAAGACTCTGAGGGGGCTTGACAGGGTAGATGCTGAGAGGTTGTTTCCCCTGGCTGGAGAGTCTAGAACTAGAGGGCATAGTCTCAGGATAAGGGGTCGGCCATTTAAGACTGAGATGAGGAGGAATTTCTTCACTCAGAGGGTTGTGAATCTTTGGAATTCTCTACTCCAGAGGGCTGTGGATGTTCAGTCATTGAGTATATTCAAGGCTGAGATCGATAGATTTTGGACAATCAAGGGATACGGGGATCAGGCGGGAAAGTGGAGTTGAGGTCAAAGATCAGCCATGATCTGATTGAATGGCGGAGCAGGCTCGAGGGGCCGAATGGCCTACTCCTGCTCCTATTTGTTATGTTCTTATGTTCCCCCCACCACTGAATCCTGCAGAGTGACCTCACTGTTCCTCCCACCTCCACTCAGACCCACTGCTTCCCAGCTCAGTTCAAGATGGCGGGTGCCCTCTGACCTCCCCCCCCCCCCCCCCCCCCGCAATATGCTGTCACGTTCTTACCGATTCCACAGGCGCCCTCTACGCCCCACCTAATACAGCCGCTCTTCCCCGCGAACTTTAGGCGGGAGCTTCGGCCGGCTATTCTACCGTGGGGTGCGTCGCGGTCTGGGCCGATCCTCACTATCGGCGAACGTACACTATTCAGTTGTTGGTGGGGGGAGAGGGGTGTGTGGAATCAGATCGAACTCAAGATGAGGAATCCCGCCCGTTCCCTATCTACCCGAGGGAGTACGGAGGCCAGTCATGGTACCTCTTCCAAAGGCAGCTAACCTGGCAGGGACTGGGGGGGTGGAGGGGGGGAAGAGAGTGGGGGGGCGAATACTAATTTAAAATTAGGGGGTGGGGAGTCGACAGAGTCAGTACCAGCAAGGGGTTGCTGTCGTCACCCAGTATTCTGCAGCAACCGTGAGACTGATATTCGACCTGGACGCTATCACAAAACTGGCCGATCGGCAGCCAGTCTTACACAGTTTTCTTGCCAATTGAAATCGTAGAACCATAGAAAAGATACAGCGCAGAAGGGGGCCATTCGGCCCATCGTGTCCGTGCCGGCTCGAAGGACAACCAGGTGCCCATTCTAATCCCACCTTCCAGCACCCGGTCCGTAGCCCTGCAGCTTACAGCACTTTAGGTGCAGGTCCAGGTACTTTTTAAAAAGAGTTGAGGGTCCCTGCCTCGACCACCAATTCGGGCAGCGAATTCCATACACCCACCACCCTCTGGGTAAAAAAGTTTCTCCTCATGTCCCCTCTAATCCTCCCGCCAATCAGCTTAAATCTATGTCCTTGAACTGTCCGCTAGGGGAAACAGGTACTTCCTGTCTACTCTATCTGGGCCCCTCATAATTTTGTACACCTCAATCAGTGGGAAAGAAAACTGGGCAGGCAAAGAACGAGCTGCAGATCCACCATCACCCCAGACCAATTTATACCCCCCTCCCCTGCACATTTTCACTGAGGGAGGTGCTGCACTGTCGGAGGTGCCGTCTTTCGGATGAGACGTTAAACCGAGGCACCCGACTCAGGTGGACGTCAAAAGATCCCATTGTTTCGAAGAAGAGCAGGGGGAGTTCTCTCCGGTGTCCTGGGGCCAATATTCACGCATCAGTCAACATCACCGATACATTGTCACATCGCTGCTTGTGGGATCTTGCTGTGCGCAAATTGGCTGCCTCGTTTCCTACATTACAACAGTGACTACACTTCAAAAGGAAAAGTACTTCATCGGCTGTAAAGAGCTTTGGGACGTCCTGAGGTTGCGAAAGGTGCCATAGAAAGGCCTCAGTTGCCCTCTAACCCAGACCATCACTATCAGTGAAGCCTTGCAGGAAAGGTGGGTCTGAGGGTAAGGACAGAAGGGGGCCTGGTCGGGGGGGGGGAAGCCTGAGCTTGCGAGTTGAGATAGGAGCTGGGTCTGAGCAGCAGCCCCCGAGCAGTGAGCTAGTTAACTCATCAACCTGGTGTGTGTCCACCTGTCTCTCTCCGGTTGAGACTCAATCTTGGCTTTTATTTTTCCACTCAGCAAACTCTGGCGTTCCCCTCGGCCTATAAATCACCCTCCTTCCCCCAACCCTCCCTCCCTCCCCCCCCCCGAACCTCCTGGTCTCAACATCAACATCAATCCTGAGCCTTCCAGCGATCTGCCCCCTAGGGCCAGGCCGTGAGAGGAAGATGGAGCAGGCCAGGAGGCCCCTAAAACACAACTGCAGCCCTGAGGCAGCAGCCCAGCCCAGCTCCCAGAAGCTGAACTGCAGATGGTTAGACGCTCGACTAATTGAAGTAAGCGGGGCAGCCTCCCCAGCCAGTATCGGAGGCCCAAGGCCAGGTTTGGCTTCAAGTCAAAAGAGACTGTGTAGTTTAACCACAGGCTCTGTTCCGCTCTGTGCCGTCCAGCTCTGGTTCATCAATGGCCGGGGAGAGCCCCTCCCTCCGACAGGGGCTGAGAGGGGAAGCTTCTCTGGCCTCCAACCTTTCCCTCTCTGTCACACCCTCTCTTGTCTCTTCCTATTTTATCGATGGCACCGTGGCTCAGCGGGTAGCACCTGTGCCTTGGAGTCATGAAGGTCATGGGGTTCAAATCCCACTCCAGACACTTAACCACAGAATCCAGGCTGACAGTAACAGTACTGAGGGAGGTGCTGCATTGTCGGAGGTGCTGTCTTTCTGTTAAACCGAGGCTCCGCCTGCCCCCTCAGGTGGACGTAAAAGATCCCGTGGCCACTTTTTCGAAGAAGAGCAGGGGAATTCTTCCCAGTGTCCTGGACGATATTTATCCCTTCACACCAAAACAGATTATCTGATCATTTATCATATTGCTGTTTGTGGGATCTTGCTGTGCACAAATTGGCTGCTGCATTTCCCACATTGCAACAGTGGCCGTACTTCATTCGCACAGCGCTTTGGGACATCCTGAGGTTGTTGAAAAGGCGCTATATAAATGCAAATACCCAGAGAGTGGTTAAGAGTGTGGAACTTGCTACCGCACGGAATGGTTGAGGTGAATAGCATGGATGCATTTAAGGGGGAAACTAGGCAAGTACGTGGGGGAGAAAGAGAATATGAAAGATAGGCTGATGAGGCCTACTTAGCTCTGGGCAGCCTGAGGCTGCTTTGCTCTGCTGCTTCTGAGTGGGCAGGTTGGGGGGAACAAGCATGCAGTGCAGGAATGCCCTGGGAGTGTGGCACTCACAAACTGGTATTCAGTTTTGAATACCGGTGAGGGAGATGACATCTCGAGGGAGTGCAGTCAGGCGCAGGATAAAAATAGATGGAGAGGAGGTACTTAAAAGATTGGCACACAATCTTCCAATCTTTCTTAGATACGGGGACAGTGCCAGAGGACTGGAGGATTGCAAATGTTACACCCCTGCTCAAAAAGGGGGGAGAGGGATAAACCCGACAATTACAGGCCAATCAGCCTAACGTCGGTGGTGGGGAAACTTTTAGAGACAATAATCCGGGACAAAATTAATCGGCACTTGGAAAAGTATGGATTAATAAATTAAAGTCAGCACGGATTTGTTGAAGGAAAATCGTGTTTGACTCAATTGGTTTGAGTTCTTTGATGAGGTAACGGAGAGGGTTGATGAGGGCAGTGCGGTTGATGTTGTGTATATGGACTTTCAAAAGGCGTTTGATAAAGTACCACATAATAGACTTGTTAACAAAATTAAAGCCCATGGGATTAAAAGGACAGTGGTAGCGTGGATACAAAATTGGCTAAGGGACAGAAAGCAGAGAGTAGTGGTGAACGGTTGTTTTTCAGACTGGAGGGAAGGATACAGTGGTGTTCCCCAGGGGTCAGTATTAGGACCACTGCTCTTTTTGATATATATTAATGACTTGGACTTGGCTATAGAGGGTGTAATTTCAAAGTTCGGAGATGACACGAAACTTGAAAATGTAGTGAACAACATGGAGGATTGTAACAGACTTCAGGAGGGCATAGACAGACTGGTGAAATGGGCAGACACGTGGCAGATGAAATTTAACACAGAGAAGTGTGAAGTGATACATTTTGGTAGGAAGAATGAGGAGAGGCAATATAAACAGAATGGTACAATTTTAAAGGGAGTGCAGGAACTGAGAGACCTGGGGGTGTGTGTACACAAATCTTTGAAGGTGGCAGGACAAGTTGAGAAGGCTGTTAAAAAGCAGATGGGATCCTGGAATTTATTAATAGAGGCACAGAGTACAGAAGCAAGGAAGTTATGTTAAACCTTTATAAAACACTGGTCAGGCCTCAGTTGGAGTATTGTGTTCTATTCTGGGCACCGCACTTTAGGAAGGATGTCAAGGCCTTGGAGAGGGTGCAGAGGAGATTTACTAGAATGGTTCCAGGGATGAGGGTCATCAGTAGAGAGACTGGAGAAGCTGGGATTGTTCTCCTTAGAGCAGAGAAGGTTAAGAGGAGATTTGATCGAGGTGTTCAAAATCATGAAGGGTTTTGAGAGAGTAAATAAGGAGAAACTGTTTCCAGTGGCAGAAGGGTCGGTAACCAGAGGACACAGAATTAAGGTGATCGATTTTACACTCCAGTGAATGGGCGGGGGAAGAGAGGAGGGGAGGGGGTAGAGACAGCAAGACACCTGGAATCATTGGGGAGCTGTGGTTGAATGAGGGGGGGGTACCATGGTGGGACTGTAAGCTACTTTTTGGAAGTGGTTGGGTCTGAGGTGGGCCTTGCGCCCCTTCTCATCGATATGGATCTCGCCAGCTGAGCTCTGGAATTCCCTGCCTGAATCTCTCCGCCTCTCCGCCTCTCTCTCCTCCTTTAAGACGCTCCTTAAAATCTATCTCTTTGGCCAAGCTTTTGGTCACCTGTCCTGATGTCTCCTTATGTGGCTCGGTGTCAAATGTTGTCTGATAATCGCTCCTGTGAAGCGCCTTGGGACGTTTTACTGCTAAAGGCGCTATATAAATGCAGGCTGTTACTGTTTTTGGTACCAGGGGCTGATGGTGCCAATAGAACCATAAACCAATACTTGGGCAAGGACTCAAAATGGAATATCCAGCTGCTGAATCACAGCTGGGTGTAACTCTGGGCAACCGTTAAAGTCACAGCGTATAGTTCCTGTGCTGTCCGTGGGTCATTCAGAGGTCAGACCACCTTTCTTTATTTTATGTACTTTACTGAAATCGGAATCTTGAAGTTAATTACTTTACTCCTGAACCTTCTTCAGATCAATTAGAGGCTGTAGTTTAACCCACTGCTCAGCTAGTGTGCAGACTCACAGTGATCTGTTTAACCCCCTGTGTACTGAGAGTGTCTCACAGTGATCTGTTTAACCCCCTGTGTACTGAGAGTGTCTCACAGTGATCTGTTTAACCCCCTGTGTACCGAGAGTGTCTCACAGTGATCTGTTTAACCCCCTGTGTACCGAGAGTGTCTCACAGTGATCTATTTAACCCCCTGTGTACTGAGAGTGTCTCACAGTGATCTGTTTAACCCCCTGTGTACCGAGAGTGTCTCACAGTGATCTGTTTAACCCCCTGTGTACTGAGAGTGTCTCACAGTGATCTGTTTAACCCCCTGTGTACTGAGAGTGTCTCACAGTGATCTATTTAACCCCCTGTGTACTGAGAGTGTCTCACAGTGATCTATTTAACCCCCTGTGTACTGAGAGTGTCTCACAGTGATCTGTTTAACCCCCTGTGTACTGAGAGTGTCTCACAGTGATCTATTTAACCCCCTGTGTACTGAGAGTGTCTCACAGTGATCTGTTTAACTCCCTGTGTACTGAGAGTATCTCACAGTGATCTGTTTAACCCCCTGTGTACTGAGAGTGTCTCACAGTGATCTGTTTAACCCCCTGTGTACTGAGAGTGTCTCACAGTGATCTGTTTAACCCCCTATGTACTGAGAGTGTCTCACAGTGATCTGTTTAACCCCCTGTGTAATGAGAGTGTCTCAAAGTGATCTGTTTAACCCCCTGTGTACTGAGAGTGTCTCAGAGTGATCTATTTAACCCTCTGTGTACTGAGAGTGTCCCACAGTGATCTATTTAACCCCCTGTATACTGAGAGTGTCTCACATTGATCTGTTTAACCCCCTGTGTACTGAGAGTATCTCAGTGATTTATTTAACTCCCTGTGTACTGAGAGTATCTCACGGTGATCTGTTTAACCCCCTGTGTACTGAGACTATCTCACGGTGATCTGTTTAACCCCCTGTGTACTGAGAGTGTCTCACAGTGATCTATTTAACCCCTTGTGTACTGAGAATATCTCACGGTGATCTGTTTAACCCCCTGTGTACTGAGACTATCTCACGGTGATCTGTTTAACCCCCTGTGTACTGAGAGTGTCTCACAGTGATCTATTTAACCCCTTGTGTACTGAGAATATCTCACGGTGATCTGTTTAACCCCCTGTGTACTGAGAGTATCTCACGGTGATCTGTTTAACCCCGTGTGTACTGAGAGTATCTCACGGTGATCTGTTTAACCCCGTGTGTACTGAGAGTGTCTCACTGTGATCTGTTAAACCCGCGAAAGCACGATATAAATGCAAGTTGTTGTTGTTGGAATGAGGCCTGCTGAAACAGGCCTCATTGTATGCGCTGTTCACTTGCTCCCTAAGTAAAGCTGATCTGCAGCACTGCTGGTGGGCCTGGACCCCAGGATTATAAAACGGATTAACCTCCGGCCTTTAATAAACTGCTTTTGTTTTCTGTTGTTTCTGATCAACTATTTCCAGTATCACATCTGAAATTACTCAAAAAATGCAGGGTAACAGCCCCAGGCCAGACGGACCACCTGCTGTAATGGCCGACCTGAATCAGCACCGTCACTGGCGTCAACTCCCACCCCCTCCCTCGGGCTGACCACGGTGGGGGTGGTGGGGGGGTGGGATTTGACATCGGCCTTGCAGTTAACCAGCGACCGTTGCTGGACAGCGGGACGGTGTGGGAGGCAGATGAGGAGAAATCGGTGGGGCGGGGCGAGGTAGATTTTCAAGCCGGCCGCCCGGGTGTAAACCCGGCCCTGAATCGAACGCCCGGTTCAGGTCGCCAACTCTGGCCGGGCGTATTCCTGGAGGTTCCATCACACGACCTCCCGCCTCGAACTGCACCGCTCCCCGCAACACTCCCGCCATTGGTCCATCCCCCAGACGAGACGCCTTCCTACGGCCAGAGAGCAGACTCTTTGTTACCCAATTGGATTAATCTCGACTGTTAGTGAAACAGTCTTTTCTTCCCCCCCGCCCCATCTCCGATATGTTTAGAACTAATAAATGAAAACATTAAAAGAAAATGAAAGACAATTTTGTTTAATGCTCCTGATTTTCCTCCCGGGTTTTGCTCAGCTGCGTCCTGCAGATTAACCTTCAATTCCTGCAGCCTCCAGGACAATCCTGTATACAAACGATCTTCATTTCAATGCAGGCGGAGTTCGATAAACGGGACTCTGATCCACAGCTTCAGTTTGACGCCAGGAGTGGCAACCAGGCCTGTATTCACTCGAGTTTGGAAGAACGAGAGGGGATCTCATTGAAACGTATAAAATTCAGACAGGGCTGGACAGACGGGATGCAGGGAGGATGTTTCCCCTGGCTGGGGGGGGGGTCTAGAACGAGGGGTCACAGTCTCAGGATACGGGGTAGGACATTTAGGACTGAGATGAGGAGAAATTTCTTCACTCAGAGGGTGGTGAACCTGTGGAATTCTCTACCACAGAAGGCTGTGGAGGCCGAGTCACTGAATATATTTAAGAAGGAGCTGGATAGATTTCTAGACACAAAAGGCATCAAGGGGTAAGGGGAGAGAGCGGGAATAGAGATAGAGGATCCACCATGATCATATTGAATGGCGGAGCAGGCTCGAAGGGCCGAATGGCCTACTCCTGCTCCTATTTTCTATGTTTCTATGCAATGTTGAAAGATCCCCCCTCCACCCCACTCTCGACTTGGGGTCTGATTCCCTGCCTTCCGGTCACCACCAGTGCTCCACCTACGTGATCGTAGCCATTCGACCACATGTGGCGTCACATCTATTGCCAGTTCCAGGCCTCACCTGATGTCCAGATGCATGCACTTTCCAGTCAGGGTCACCGGGATTGAGATTCGGGCCAGAAATCCACCCCCCCCTTCCCCACCCCCCCAGGCCCGGTCCCAGCAGACGGGATTAACCCTTTCACTCACCTCCTCTTCACTTCCCACAATACTGACAGCTTCGCCCAATGGTACCCAGTTCCACAAAACCCCTTGGTTTTCCTCGTCAACCTTTCAATCTCCAGGATTTCCGGCATCGCCAACTTATTCCTTACTGAACGACTTTCCAATTTCTCCTGGGAATTTCCCCTCACATGACTCCTAGACTCCAAACCCTTCCAACTCATCTCCCTCTCCGTGCTGAACCCCACACTAGTGGCCCTGTTTCCTATTAGGGACGTAGGGACAAGGAAGAGGCCATTCAGCCCTTTGAGCCTGTTCCGCCATTCAATTAGATCATGGCTGATCTGTATCTTAACTCCATCTACCCGCCTTGGTTCGCGTAACCCTTAATACCCTTACCAACAAAAACCTATCAATCTCAGTTTATGAAATTTTCAATTGACCCCCAGCCTCAACAGCTTTTTGGGGGAGAGAGTTCCAGATTTCCACTCCCCTTTGTGTGAAGAAATGCTTCCTGACATCACCCCTGAACGGCCAAGCTCTAATTTTAAGGTTATGCCCCCTTGTTCTGGACTCCCCCCACCAGAGGAAATAGTTTCTCTCTATCAACGCTATCAAATCCTTTAATCATCTTAAACTGCTCATTTAGATCATCCCTCAATCTTCTATACTCGAGGGAATACAAGCCTAGTCTATTCCAACTCACTCTCTCCCAGGGCCTCAGAACTATGAGATTCCTCACCTTTCCTCTGGTCTTTCCTTCGCAGTTCCCAGGATTTTAAAATCCACGCTTATTGTGGTCTATCCATCGCCTCTTGATTTCTCTCTCCCCTCTATCTCTCTCGTTACCCTTGTCGATGTCCTCAACCGTTGGACCTCGACCCTCCTCTTAACTTCACAATAAAAACGCACTCACTGCCCAGCAAGGCCCTGCTGGGAGGCTCCGTTCTCCCGTGTTGTGTCTTCCACACATGTTTCTCCCTTAGAAGATTGTCGGCCCAGACGAGCTGGGATGTGAGGAATTCTCCTTTGACATTCCCTGACTCCGTGCAGAGATAGAGGGCAGGGCAGGGGTCAGAGCTGTCGGGTTATTGGGAGTCCCAGAACTGGATTTAGTTCAAACCCAGGCATCCACACACACGTTCCTCCTCTCCGCCCCACGCTTAGCTCCTCCTGGGAGGCAGATTCTACTTCGATACAGGGCAAAGAGACAAGGAGAGGCCCAGAGAAGAGGCACAGATTTAAATTCTGCAGGGTGGTGACAGGTAAAACATTTTAGCAGAATCCCTGTAATGCACTGTGACAGAATCCCTGTAATGCACTCAAACAGATCCCCCATTACAGATTCCCAGTAACAGATTCCCAGTAATGCCCTGTAACAGATTCCCTGTAACAGATTCCCAGTAACACATTGTAACAGAATCCCTATAACGCACTGTAACAGATTCCCCATAAAGCACTGTAACAGATTTCCCATAAAGCATTATAACAGATTCCATGTAACTTACTGTAACAGATTTCCCATAACGCACTGCAACAGATTTCCCATAACGCACTGTAACAGATTCCTCATAATGCACTGTAACAGATTCCCCATAACTTACTGTAACAGATTCCCCGTAACACACTGTAACAGATTCCCCATAACTTACTGTAACAGATTCCCCGTAACACACTGTAGCAGATTCCCCATAACTTACTGTAACAGATTCCCCGTATTGCACTGTAACAGATTCCCCATATCGTACTGTAACAGATTCCCCGTATTGCACTGTAACAGATTCCCCATAACTTACTGTAACAGATTCCCCGTAACACACTGTAGCAGATTCCCCATAACTTACTGTAACAGATTCCCCATATCGTACTGTAACAGATTCCCCGTATTGCACTGTAGCAGATTCCCCATATCGTACTGTAACAGATTCCCCGTATTGCACTGTAACAGATTCCCCATAACTTACTGTAACAGATTCCCCGTATTGCACTGTAACAGATTCCCCATATCGTACTGTAACAGATTCCCCGTATTGCACTGTAACAGATTCCCCATAACTTACTGTAACAGATTCCCCATATCGTACTGTAACAGATTCCCCGTATTGCACTGTAACAGATTCCCCATATCGTACTGTAACAGATTCCCCGTATTGCACTGTAACAGATTCCCCATAACTTACTGTAACAGATTCCCACGTATCGCACTGTAGCAGATTCCCCATATCGTACTGTAACAGATTCCCCGTATTGCACTGTAACAGATTCCCCATATCGTACTGTAACAGATTCCCCGTATTGCACTGTAACAGATTCCCCATATCGTACTGTAACAGATTCCCCGTATTGCACTGTAACAGATTCCCCATAACTTACTGTAACAGATTCCCCGTAACGCACTGTAACAGATTCCCCGTATTGCACTGTAACAGATTCCCCATATCGTACTGTAACAGATTCCCCATAACTTACTGTAACAGATTCCCCGTAACGCACTGTAACAGATTCCCCGTATTGCACTGTAACAGATTCCCCATATCGTACTGTAACAGATTCCCCATAACTTACTGTAACAGATTCCCCGTAACGTACTGTAACAGATTCCCCACCTATTGGCCAACTGCACCACCCAGTCCCAGAGGTGAAAGGTCAGTGCCTGACCCGCTGTGCCACCCAGTCCCAGAGGTGAAAGGTCAGTGCCTGACCCGCTGTGCCACCCAGTCCCAGAGGTGAAAGGTCAGTGCCTGACCCGCTGTGCCACCCAGGCCCAGAGGTGAAAGGCCAGAGTCTGACCCTGTCCCAGTAGTCAAAGGTCAGTGCCTGGCCTACTGTGCATCCTGTCCTCAGGCAAAGCTGCTTTCAAAGGGAGATTTAGAAAAAAAACAGAGGAAGCATTACAGAACGTGGTGAAACACAGAGACTTGCTACTGAGTGTTACTTGGTTCGCTGAGCTTTGTGTCCAACCCGTTATTCCTGTTCTCGAGATGTAAGCCTCCAGCCAAGCTATTCCAGTACAGCTACAACACTGGCATCTACCCGACAATGTGGAAAATTGCCCAGGTATGTCCTGTCCACAAAAAGCAGGGCCGATCCAATCCGGCCAATTACCGCCCCATCAGTCTACTCTCAATCATCAGCAAAGTGATGGAAGGTGTCGTCGACAGTGCTATCAAGCGGCACTTACTCACCAATAACCTGCTCACCGATGCTCAGTTTGGGTTCCGCCAGGTCCACTCGGCTCCTGACCTCATTATAGCCTTGGTCCAAACATGGACAAAAGAGCTGAATTCCAGAGGTGGGGTGAGAGTGACTGCCCTTAACATCACGGCAGCATTTGACCGAGTGTGACACCAAGGAGCCCTAGTAAAATTGAAGTCAATGGGAATCAGGGAGAAAACTTTCCAGTGGCTGGAGTCATACCTTGCACAAAGGAAGATGGTAGTGGTTGTTGGAGGCCGATCATCTCAGCCCCAGGACATTGCTGCAGGAGTTCCTCAGAGCAGTGTCCTAGGCCCAACCATCTTCAGCTGCTTCATCAATGACCTTCCTTCCATCATAAGGTCAGAAATGGGGATGTTCGCTGATGATTCCACAGTGTTCAGTTCCATTCGCAACCCCTCAAATAATGAAGCAGTCCGAGCCCGCATGCAGCAAGACCTGGACAACATCCAGGCTTGGGCTCATAAGTGGCAAGTAACATTCGCACCAGACAAGTGTCAGGCAATGACCATCTCCAACAAGAGAGAGTCTAACCACCTCCCCTTGACATTCACCGGCATTACCATCGCCGAATCCCCCACCATCAACATCCTGGGGGTCACCATTGACCAGAAGCTTAACTGGACCAGCCACCTAAATACTGTGGCTACAAGAGCAGGTCAGAGGCTGGGTATTCTGCGGAGAGTGACTCACCCCCTGACTCCCCAAAGCATTTCCACCATCTACAAGGCACAAGTCAGGAGTGTGATGGAATACTCTCCACTTGCCTCGATGAGTGCAGCTCCAACAACACTCAAGAAGCTCGACACCATCCAGGACAAAGCAGCCCGCTTGATTGGCACCCCATCCACCACCCGAAACATTCACTCCCTTCACCACCAGCGCACTGTGGCTGCAGTGTGTACCATCCACAGGATGCACTACAGCAACTTGCCAAGGCTTCTTCGACAGCACCTCCCAAACCCACGACCTCTACCACCTAGAAGGACAAGGGCAGCAGGCACATGGGAACAACACCACCTGCACGTGCCCCTCCAAGTCACACACCATCCCGACTTGGAAATATATCGCCGTTCCTTCATCGTCGCTGGGTCAAAATCCTGGAACTCCCTTCCTAACAGCGCTGTGGGAGAACCTTCACCACACGGACTGCAGCGGTTCAAGAAGGCGGCTCACCACCACCTTCTCGAGGGCAATTAGGGATGGGCAATAAATGCCGGCCTCGCCAGCGACGCCCACATCCCATGAACGAATTTTTAAAAAGCGGCCCGATGTTCTGATCTCCTCAGAAGGTACAATTCCGAACCGGGGGATAGTTCCACGGGAATCCAATTGCTCCAGTCACTCACCCGCTGAGCGAATTAATCCAGAGCCCCATCGAGCCTGTTCGTTTGAGAAGGTCCAGTCCAGTTTTGAACTGTGCTCATGGTATTCATCCACCCAATTCCCCCCCCGCCCCTCCCGCGCCAACATTGTTCAGCACCCCTGGGAGATGTGCCAGCCTCAGCGAGGGATGTTTGGCCTCTGCCTGGAGCCAGAGCAGAACGGACAGTCCAGGGCCCGTTTCACAGATCTATTCAAGGACCACAAGGTGGGCTCAATGAAGTCTGTTTGATCTCATCCAGCTCCACCACATCCCGTTACACCATCGCTATTAAATCAGCCCTGTGTCCTGGTCTCAATCTCGCCATCCGGTAACCTGTTCCAGCTGTGGATCAGGCTTTGTGCACAGAAATACTTCCTGATCTCTTGTCCAGGAGCGTGTCCTTCACAGTCTCAAATCTGGCTCTATTTATACTCTGGCCATTCTAAAATAGAGAGGTTAAGGCTGCATTAACCAGGGTGGATAATTCAGGTTCCCACTGTATATATAACAATGTGGTCAGTGGAAATTATACAGCAAAAACTCAGCACAGACACAGAACTGTTCGCAGCCATGAATCACAGGCTGACACCAGTGTGACTGGTGTGAAATATAAAATGCCACAATCAGCCAGCAGGGGTCAGTGGCCTGCTGTTGGAAAAAGACCGAGAGGAGGAAGAGCAGTGCAGAGGGAGCTTTACTCTGTGTCTAACCCTGTACCTGCCCTGGGAGTGTTTGATGGGACAGTGTAGAGGGAGCTTTACTCTGTGTCTAACCCTGTACCTGCCCTGGGAGTGTTTGATGGGACAGTGTAGAGGGAGCTTGACTCTGTGTCTAACCCTGTACCTGCCCTGGGAGTGTTTGATGGGACAGTGTAGAGGGAGCTTTACTCTCTATCTAACCCGTGCTGTACCTGCCCTGGGAGTGTTTGATGGGACAGTGTAGTGGGAGCTTTACTCTGTATCTAACCCGTGCTGTACCTGCCCTGGGAGTGTTTGATGGGACAGTGTAGAGGGAGCTTTACTCTGTATCTAACCCGTGCTGTACCTGCCCTGGGAGTGTTTGATGGGACAGTGTAGAGGGAGCTTTACTCTGTATCTAACCCGAGCTGTACCTGCCCTGGGAGTGTTTGATGGGACAGTGTAGAGGGAGCTTTACTCTGTATCTAACCCGAGCTGTACCTGTCCTGGGAGTGTTTGATGGGACAGTGCAGAGGGAGCTTTACTCTGTATCTAACCCGTGCTGAACCTGCCCTGGGAGTGTTTGATGGGACAGTGTAGTGGGAGCTTTACTCTGTATCTAACCCGTGCTGTACCTGCCCTGGGAGTGTTTGATGGGACAGTGTAGAGGGAGCTTTACTCTGTATCTAACCCTGTACCTGCCCTGGGGGTGTTTGATGGGACAGTGTAGAGGGAGCTTTACTCTGTATCTAACCCGTGCTGTACCTGCCCTGGGAGTGTTTGATGGGACAGTGTAGAGGGAGCTTTACTCTGTATCTAACCCGAGCTGTACCTGCCCTGGGAGTGTGTGATGGGACAGTGTAGAGGGAGCTTTACTCTGTATCTAACCCGAGCTGTACCTGCCCTGGGAGTGTTTGATGGGACAGTGTAGAGGGAGCTTTACTCTGTATCTAACCCGTGCTCTACCTGCCCTGGGAGTGTTTGATGGGACAGTGTAGAGGGAGCTTTACTCTGTATCTAACCCGTGCTCTACCTGCCCTGGGAGTGTTTGATGGGACAGTGTGGAGGGAGCTTTACTGTGTATCTAACCCGTGCTCTACCTGCCCTGGGAGCGTTTGATGGGACAGTGTAGAGGGAGCTTTACTCTGTATCTAACCCGTGCTCTACCTGCCCTGGGAGTGTTTGATGGGACAGTGTAGAGCGAGCTTTACTCTGTATCTAACCCGTGCTGTACCTGTCCGGGGAGAGTTTGATGGGACAGTGTGGAGGGAGCTTTACTCTGTATCTAACCCATGCTGTACCTGCCCTGGAGTGTTTGATGGGACAGTGTAGAGGGAGCTTTACTCTGTATCTAACCCGTGCTGTACCTGCCCTGGGAGTGTTTGATGGGACAGTGTAGAGGGAGCTTTACTCTGTATCTAACCCGTGCTGTACCTGCCCTGGAGTGTTTGATGGGACAGTGTAGAGGGAGCTTTAATCATATTATCATAGTATGCTACTGAGGTACTGCACAGGAGGAGGCTATTCGGCCCATCGTGCCTGTGCCAGCTCCTTGAAAGAGCTGTTCAATTAGTCCCACTCCCCTGCTCTTTCCCCATAGCCCTGTATTTTTTTTCCCTTAATGTATTTATCTAATTCCCTTTTGAAAGTTACTCTTGAATCTGCTTCCACCGCCCTTTCAGGCAGTGAATTCCAGATCATCACAACTCGCTGGGTAAAAAAATGTTTCCTCATGTCGCCTCTGGCTCTTTTGCCGATCGCCTTAAATCTGTGTCCTCTGGTCACCGACCCTTCCACCACTGGAAACAGTTTCTCCTTATTTACTCTCTCAAAACACTTCATGATTTTGAACACCTCGATCAAATCTTCCCTTTAACCTTCTATGCTCTAAGGAGAACAACCCCAGCTTCTCCAGTCTCTCCACATAACTGAAGTCCCTCATCCCTGGTACCATTCTAGTAAATCTCCTCTGCACCCTCTCCAAGGCCTTGACATCCTTCCTAAAGTGTGGTGCTCAGAATTGAACACAATACTCCAACTGAGGCCTAACCAGTGTTTGATAAAGGTTTAGCATAACTTCCTTGCTTTTGTACTCTATGCCTCTATTAGTAAAGCCCAGGAGACCAATTGCTTTTTTAACAGCCTTCTCAACTTGTCCTGTCACCTTCAAAGATTTGTGTACAAACACCCCCAGGTCTCTCAGTTCCTGCACTCCCTTTAAAATTGTACCATTTAGTTTATATTGCCTCTCCTCATTCTTCCTACCAAAATGTATCACTTCACACTTCTCTGTGTTAAATTTCATCTGCTACGTGTCTGTCCATTTCACCAGTCTGTCTATGTCCTCCTGAAGTCAGCTTCTATCCTCCACATTGTTTACTACATTTCCGAGTTTCGTGTCATCTCCAAACTTTCAAAGTATACCCTATATACCAAGTCCAGGTCAATAATATATGTCAAAAAGAGCAGTGGTCCTAATACTGAGCCCAGGAAGACACCACTGTATACTTCCCTGCAGTCTGAAAAACAATCGTATCTAACCCGTGCTGTACCTGCTGTGGGAGTGTTTGATGGGACAGTGTAGATGGAGCTTTACTCTGTATCTAACCCGGGCTGTACCTGCCCTGGGAGTGTTTGATGGGACAGTGTAGATGGAGCTTTACTCTGTATCTAACCCGGGCTGTACCTGCCCTGGGAGTGTTTGATGGGACAGTGTAGAGGGAGCTTTACTCTGTATCTAACCCGTGCTGTACCTGCCCTGGGAGTGTTTGATGGGACAGTGTAGAGGGAGCTTTACTCTGTATCTAACCCATGCTGTACCTGCCCTGGGAATGTTTGATGGGACAGTGTAGAGGGAGCTTTACTCTGTATCTAACCCGTGCTGTACCTGCCCTGGGAGTGTTTGATGGGACAGTGTAGAGGGAGCTTTACTCTGTATCTAACCCGTGCTGTACCTGCCCTGGGAGTGTTTGATGGGACAGTGTAGAGGGAGCTTTACTCTGTATCTAACCCGTGCTGTACCTGCCCTGGGAGTGTTTGATGGGACAGTGTAGAGGGAGCTTTACTCTGTATCTAACCCGTGCTGTACCTGCCCTGGGAGTGTTTGATGGGACAGTGTAGAGGGAGCTTTACTCTGTATCTAATGCGTGCTGTACCTGCCCTGGGAGTGTTTGATGGGTCAGTGTAGAGGGAGCTTCACTCTGTATCTAACCCGTGCTGTACCTGCCCTGGGAGTGTTTGATGGGTCAGTGTAGAGGGAGCTTTACTCTGTATCTAACCCGTGCTATACCTGCCCTGGGAGTGTTTGATGGGTCAGTGTAGAGGGAGCTTTACTCTGTATCTAACCCGTGCTGTACCTGCCCTGGGAGTGTTTGATGGGACAGTGTAGAGGGAGCTTTACTCTGTATCTAATGCGTGCTGTACCTGCCCTGGGAGTGTTTGATGGGTCAGTGTAGAGGGAGCTTTACTCTGTATCTAACCCGTGCTGTACCTGCCCTGGGAGTGTTTGATGGGTCAGTGTAGAGGGAGCTTTACTCTGTATCTAACCCGTGCTATACCTGCCCTGGGAGTGTTTGATGGGTCAGTGTAGAGGGAGCTTTACTCTGTATCTAACCCGTGCTATACCTGCCCTGCGAGTGTTTGATGGGACAGTGTAGAGGGAGCTTTACTCTGTATCTAACCCTGTACCTGTCCTGGGAGTGTTTGATGGGACAGTGTAGAGGGAGCTTTACTCTGTATCTAACCCGTGCTGTACCTGCCCTGCGAGTGTTTGATGGGACAGTGTAGAGGGAGCTTTACTCTGTATCTAACCCTGTACCTGTCCTGGGAGTGTTTGATGGGACAGTGTAGAGGGAGCTTTACTCTGTATCTAACCCGTGCTGTACCTGTCCTGGGAGTGTTTGATGGGACAGTGTAGAGGGATCTGTTGAACCTTATTTTAGAAACCTGCAGTCAGCAGAATCTGTGCCACTCCATGTGAAGAGAGGTATTTAAATGTGGGCCATTGCAGTAACACATGAACACTCTCCTCCTCAACCCCTCTCCTCCCCGGAATATCCCCCCAAACACTCCCATTTCACAAAGTAAAAAAACAGGCCTTTATGTTTGAATGAAGCATCCATTTGTCAATTGAACTGGGATTTTTTTTTCCCGTTTAAATAAACTTTTGTTCCCTGTAAAATTAACGTGGAATTCTCTGGCAGGAGCCAGGGAATGCAGGAGACTGCCAGGTGTGGAATGGGAAGCCGGAGGGGGAAGAGGGATTTTCACTCTCTCTGTAGTTGGTGAAATGAAACTCGGCTTTATACCTGAGGAGTGAAGGCAGCAATTCAGTCCCCACCCCACCCCAGGCCAACAGTAGCTGTGTCAGAGATGCTTCCCATTGCAGACTACACGCAGCCCCTCTGTAGGCGGCCACCGGTGTTTGCAATGGGAGGGGTGGGGGTGGAAGGAACGCTGGATTTTCAAAGCCCCCCATTCTCTGGCAGTCGGCTGCAGACAGCAGGACTTCCTGTTGACTGCCGAGAGGTTAGATCATGGCTGCTGGAGAGAGTCTGAGCTGCAGAAAGCTGGCTCCCGTTCACCTCTAACCGCTCCCTCTAGGTCGCTCAGCACACAGTACTACCTTTATACAGAGTGCCAAGCAGCCGGGGTCCCCCGAGAGCTCGACAGAAACAGCCTTTAAACAGGCAGGGCCGGGGGGGAGGGGGGGGGGGGGCTGGGGGCGGGGCAAAGGAATGAAACCGGAGCCGAAAGTGGGACTGAACTGAAGGGAAGAATTGGAGAGAGAGGAGAGGAGAGTGATCACAGTAAAATGGAATGGGGGTAGAGAAAGAGAACGGAGATGGAGAGAGGAAGAGACAGGGAGAGAGAGAAACGCAGAGACACACACGGATATAAAGAGGTGTTTCTATAAATATAAGCAGAGAGGGACACACATATATATATAAGGAGGTGGTTATATAAATATAAATAAAGAGACACACACACACAGATAGGCAGAGACACCTATATATATGTGGACACACATATGGAGGAACGGGAGGTTATAAACAGAGAAGGAATCACACCAGACACAGATAGACAGAGACACGCAGATTTTAAGAGGTGGATATATGAATATAAATAGAGAGAGACACACACACACACACACACACACACACACATATATAGAGAAAGGGGTGGTTATAGAAATATAAACAGAAGGAGAGAGAGACACACCCAGATAGAGAGAGAGACACACATATAAAGAGGTGGTTATACAGAGATACACACACACAAATAGGCACACACACACACACACATATATAAAGGGATTGTTATATAAATAGAAACACAGAGACACACGTATGGAGAAAGAAGTGGTTATATAAATATAAACAGAGAGGGAGACACACCAGACACACACACACACAGATAGAGACACATAGATATAGAGAAAGAGGTGGATATATAAACATAAATAGAGAGAGAGAGAAATAGACAGAGACACACATATAGAGAGAGAAAGGGATGGTTATACAAATATAAACAGAGAGAGACACACAGATACATAGATACACACATATATAAATATAAACAGAGAGGGAGACACACCAGACACACACACACACAGATAGAGACACATAGATATAGAGAAAGAGGTGGATATATAAACATAAATAGAGAGAGAGAGAAATAGACAGAGACACACATATAGAGAGAGAAAGGGATGGTTATACAAATATAAACAGAGAGAGAGACACAGATAGACAGATACACACATATATAAATATAAACAGAGAGGGAGACACACAGATAGACAGATACACACATATATAAATATAAACAGAGAGGGAGACACACCAGACACACACAGGCACATACGCAGACACACACATGCAGACACACACATGCAGACACACACATGCAGACACATACACAGACACACACACACACATCGACACACACGTAGACACACACAAATATAAAGAGGTGGATATATAAATATAAACAGAGACAAACACACACCAAACACAGACACACACATATGTAGAGAAAATGTTGGTTATTTCAATATAAATAGAAGGAGAGAGAGACACACATAGAGAGCGAGAAAGAGCTGGATATAAAAATATAAACATACACACACAGATAGACACAGTCACACGGATGTAGACCCCGAGATGCACACAGACAAGCATCAAGAGAGAGAAAATCAGACACTCACAGAGACACAGAAATGGAGAGAGAGAAAGAGAGCCATAGAGATTCATATAGATATGAAGGGAGAAAGATACATACAGAAAGACTGGGAGACAATGCCAGAGGATGAAAGCCATCCTCTGACACACACACACACACACACACACACAGAAAGACACAAGATGGGCCGAAGGGCCTCTATCCGTGCTGTATAACTCTATGACTCTAAGATAAATCTAAGGAAAGACTTACATAGAGAATTGCATATATCGAGACAGGGGCTGAAACTGGTCTCGGGCTGAAGCACAAAACGTGTGCCAGTGAATCAGCAGCCCGTTAAGCATTCCACCCGATATTTCTTTTCCAGACTTCAGTAGGAGAAAAGGATCGGGTGGCGTGTAAAGTGAGAGGCCAATTCTCTATCGCCGGAGGAGAATTTCAATGCCAAAGAGTGCGAAAAACACACTTAGAGAAAGAGAAGAGATGAAAGGAGGGAGAAAGAGAGCGAGAGAGAGGAATGTCCACATGGGAGACTGGATTAGACAAAGCAAAAATGTAGAAGAGAACAAATGAAAGCTGAGGGACAGAACGACAGAAATAAAGAGCAAAAGTGAGAGAATAAGTTGAGGGTATAATGGAAAGAAAGATTTAAAACACTGTGTGCTTGAGTAAAGTAATCAGGAAATAAACAGCCTTACCCAAAGCCTGAATGAACAGAAAAGGATTGTGTTTATAAGATTTCTAAAGTTGAGGCCTAGAGATCAGAAACACTAGAAGTTTGGCCTTTTACAGATATTTTTAGAAACTGTTTAAAATATGGTGCAAATCAAACACTATTGTTAATTATTTGGTATATTTTGCTTCTGTGTAATCATATATTTGTAAATAAAAACGGGTAATAATTTTAGCCTGAAAACACTCCTGCACCGCAGCTCTGCACTAGAGTGTCAGCCTAGATCAAGTCCTTGGAGTGGGACCCACAACCTTCTGACTCAGAGGCCAGAGTGCTACCAACTGAGCCACAGCTGACACTTGTGTACCCTCCTGTAAGTCACACAAGTACCAATTATTAATGGGTTAACTGGACAGCTGGCATATCTAACCTGCGCGTTTGAAGGGGACCTCAATATTAACCAAGCGCCACAATTACTAATAAAAGCACAAGATGGCCACGAAATGATGGGAACTGGCCAGCGGGAGTGTCTACGTGTGCATCAAGGCATAAATAACTACAGCAAGTATCTATAGAAATGTGATGCAACTATCAGTCTTCTATATCATTAAAATTCTTCCTTCTCGCACACCCCTGAAAGGCATCACATGTCACAGCCCAAGATATCGTGATTGGCTCAAACAATCGCTACCTGTTAACCTAACCGTGCTGATTGGCTCAGATATTGAATTGACTAAACGCAGACCAATCAATATTCTTGCACAGATGGGCAGAGCATCCAATCAATAACAAGCAAACCCCTACAACATCAACCAATCAAGTCAGTGAAAAATGTGTGTTCAGAATGCTTTTTTGGCAGCCATGTTGTTTTTGGGCTATCAATTATATACCTCAAAATTGTAATTGCAGATGTAGTAAACCTGGGGAAAAAAATGAATTTTCCAAGAACTAACCATTAAAATTTAGCCATCAACCTACCGATTTTATTTTAGAAATTCCTGTAACAACTTCCTTCAGTGCTGGCCTGTCCCTTTCTCGAATGCCTGGCCTGGAGTTCCACCAGTTTCCCAGTCTTTGGCGTGTACATCTTGGCTTTTCTGCTGCTATTTCCCAGGCTGCGAACATGCTCCATTTCAGATTAGAGCTTTTTCTTTTTATTCATGGCAAAATCATAGTCCCTGGCAAAATCTCACCCTGTAGTGTTACAATATATTATACGCATGGTATATATCTATGCATAATACATTATAATTCTTCTGTCTGGCACACACATCTTGCAAACATCAATTTTACTTCCATATTTTGATATTTTGTGATAGGTCCAATGTAGTTACAACAGCTTTTATTTGTTTGTACTGAAAACTTGAAAAACATTGTTGACATTAACAGGTAGCAACTTCTTAAAGGACTGTATTGTTTTTCAAGTTTAGTGGGAAGTTCTGAATAAAATTCTTGAACTTAAAATGCTTTACCAGGATATTCTGCTTAAATACATTGAGTACTGCTTCAAGAGATTTGGTCGCATAACCAGAAATGGAAATAATTTTTAAAATGACACTGTAGCTGAATATATTTCTGGGTTTTCACTATAAAACACACCCTAAACAGCTGGAAAATAAACAGCTGTTCTGTTATATTACATGCAGTTATTTGTTTATCCACATGAAGTACGTAAGGAAATCACAGTTTTGTTTTATTTTTTAGGAACTAGTTTGAACTTGATTCACGTCTCTGGGGAGATCTCTTACAAACTTCTTTCTGAATTCTTTCCATTCCTCGTATGAGCCCTCACACATTATGACAACATAACTGCTGTCTTTACCATAATGTATGGAAGATCTGCTAGTGCATGAATAAAGTTGGGAGTTTGTGCAGCCCAACTTAATTTATTTACTTTTGAAATCTCAATTTCTGAAACAGACAAATAAATAAATAGATGGATAAAGGCAGGCCTCAAGATCTCCTAGCAAAGTGGGATTAAGCTGGATAGCTCTTTTTCAGCTGGTACAGGCACAATGGGCTGAATGGCCTCCTTCTGTGCCGTAAATTTCGATGATTCTATGAATATTAATATCGCTTTAATACCTATAGTTATAATACCTATAATAATATTAATATTAAATAAAAATATTAATACTCATATTAATTCCCATGGTAAAATGAATTTAATACCCATATCTGCACATACTAATATGTACATTAATATTAATACCCACAGTTGTACTCGCTGTAATATTAATCCTCATTAGTATTAATAGTAATCCCATTGTCAAACTAAGATTCAAGTTGACCTCCCTGTGACATTCAGGGAATGAGTGAGGTGCTAAACGTTGCTTTGACAAATCTAAAAACCACGTTCAGTGAGGAGCTTCAGATTTTTATCCATTGGTTTATTGACCCAGACTCATGGAGGAAATGAGAAGGACCAACTCAAGAGAAGATTCTAGAAGTAGCCCCTAAGATGCGAAATGGGCTAGATTGGAACCACGTCACACATTATGACCTATGGTTGGTTGAGGGCAGAGGGCAATCAGGGGTCATATCACAATAGTGTGTTTAATTGAAATGATCCCATGGGTTAACCAATTGGACAGACACTGACCATTTTTCCTTTCCTTCCATGACCCTAGAGATGGAACATTCCAGTGCAGCAGGACAACTGTTCCCTATCAGTTTCTGCCTTCCCTTCCTGAGTTGGCACACTCCAGCTCAGCTGGTTAGTCCTTCAGGGGGGCTGAGCACAGTTACCTTCCACTCAGTGTAGGAGAATATTTACTCCAGATAACCAGCCAGACATCCCACCCGGTCACACCCACATCCAACCAGGAATCCTATTAAGCCACCCATTCAGACAGTTATCCACCTCACCATTCCAACCAGCAACTTCATCAATTACCCCATCAAGCCACCTTGCCATTCCACCAACCCAACAAGTGCTCCATCAGATACCCCACTCATCAGGCTCCACAACTGTATAGCCAACATACCCATTAGCCCAGCCAATTGACCAACCAGTCCATTTGAACAGCCACCATATTAACTAGCACACCCAACTGATCGAACTAGAATGCTAAACAGCCAACCAACCTACTACCCCACACCAACTGCCAAGTCAAACAACTGACCAGCCCCCCTACCCAAACTGATTAGCCCACACAATTCTGGCAACCAACCACCCTATCGACAAGTCCATCAAATCACCCAGCCCACCCCACTGACTCTCTCCACCCCACTGACTCTCTCCACCCCACTGATCCATCAAATCATCCACCCCACTGACTCTCTCCACCCCACTGATCCACCCCACTGACTCTCTCCACCCCACTGATCCATCAAATCACCCACCCCACTGACTCTCTCCACCCCATCGATCCACCCCAATCACCCAGCCCACCCCACTGACTCTCTCCACCCCACTGATCCACCCCACCCCACTGACTCTCTCCACCCCACTGATCCATCAAATCAGCCACCCCACTGACTCTCTCCACCCCACTGATCCACCCCAATCACCCAGCCCACCCCACTGACTCTCTCCACCCCACTGATCCACCCCAATCACCCAGCCCACCTCATCAAACAATCCAACCCACCAATTTTCAACAAATCCCCCATGTGGTACATCGATTGACAGGCAGTCATTAACACAGCAGAGGATAAAAGACACATTTATACAAAGACACAGTGAGTGTATGGAACAAGTGTTTATTTACAGTACACCCTGTGACATGTACGGATTACAATGTCCCTTTAAATCTTCTATAAATGAACCTTCTCGAGCTACATGCTGGACTCTTCACCTTAGCTCCTACGAAAAGTTTTCCTCAGAAATTTCCTGCAAAAGATCACAATTCAAACTTGATGCAACCTCTTTCAGTATCTGAGTCCTTAGAGTTCTTGCTATCTGGCACACTGCACGCTTATTTTGCAAGTATGTAATATGATTGAGAAGCCGTTCCCTCTATTTGCCTGTGAAGATTATGGGTTGGTCAGTGGAGGCCTCTTTACGTCGGTCTGGGATTATCGGGTTGACCATCTGCATTCAGGTCTGGCGTGGGTTAAAAATAGGCCCATCTCTCGCTGCGAGTTAATCAAGCACTTTATGTCTATTTGGGCAGACCGCGTGATGTGTTTGGAACCACTCTCCAAAAGCCGGGTTAGAAACAAAGTCAATTATTGGCACCTCTAGGTCAAAGGACATGTTTCTCTTACTCTGAATTTAAAGCACATTCCTTAGTGCAGTCTCAGACTGGTATCGCAGCCAAACTCAGATCTTATGTCCAAAAGGTGAGCTTTTTTGTTCTCTCTCCCCCTCTTTGAGTTTGCAATGTAAGCTCTCACTCCAGTGTTAGGTCTGTGCCCCAGTCCTGGACTCCAGAAGCGTCCGGTCTTAAGTTTGCACAGTGCAGAATAGCTCAACACAACCTCAAGCAAGGGAGGAAACCAGATCTGTGTTCAGCTCCCAAACTACAATCGAGTTCACACTCTCCTGAGTCACCCAGGGCACCTACTGAACCGTCAGCAACAGTCAATTGGGATCTGGGCCAAACTTTCTCCACACACTCCATTCATTCATCACACCACATAACGACTTATTCTCCCATTAAGCCTCGAATATCTGGTCTTTCCACTCCTCTCTCTATTGTTTCTGCGTTTATTAAGTCACATCTCCCTCCCCGCCTTCACGATCCGCCATTCATAATTGGGATTCCAGCCGGTATTCGTTATTTTAGCTGTGACAAATCGCTCGGTCGCTTCTTCGAATTCACTCCACCCTACATCCAATGAATTGGCCATCAGTTCCATTTTCGCACCGGTGTTCTTGCGGTTACAAGTGTGACTGGATCCCGGTCACTGCCACCAGAGTCCAGGAAACAAATCATAAAACGCAGCGACTGGGAACGACGTTGAGAAGCGGTGGGCGCACTCGGACTGCGGCCAAAGCCCCTTTGGAGAGGTCAGGACAGTGCGCCCACCAGTGCGGCTCAATCCGGGAAAAGCCCCCGTTTCTCTGCCCATCTCCTGATGTCTCAGCTCAATCCAGGAACTAGCTACACCGAGTTAGGAGAAATAAGCAAAGGCATAGATGGTTGGGGGGAGAGAGAGAGAGAGAGATAGCAGAACCTCCAGATCGGAATCAGGTTCAATGGAGAGTGGGCCATTCTGCGAGCTGGTAACTTTGGAAAGCGTCCCATCCAAAATTGCACTTAAATTTGCTTAGACGTGCGAATTTCCCAATCTATTGGCCCGGTAGAGTTGAATGATTCGAATTCCCTCCAGAACCATCCGCCATGTAGGTAAACAGGCCTACTGAGGGAGGTTAATCCTCAGTCAGCCCCCCTCCCACACACTTTGACCGTGGGTTCGGGCCCTGTCCCTGACGGGTGGTGGGAGGGTGTAATCCTAGAGCGCTGGACTTCAGCTCGCTATCCATAACTCTGAGGAGAGAAAAAAGTTCGCGTGGAAAGTTGGGGGGCTCACTTTAACCGGGACCCTGTGTGAACAATAACCGACCCCTGTCCCACTCTGTACTGGTCACCTGGTCAAAAGGACATGCAAAGAAAAATTGATGGACTTCAGGCAGGAGTTGGGCACCTGGGCCGGTTGGGGGTAACATCAATGGATTGAACACCTCCGAGTGTTGTGCCACGTTTACACCCGGGCTGTTGCTTTCCTTAAAAGCCCTTTCAACCACACAGTCTGAAACGCGTCCCCTGTGCCTTGCCTTCCCCCCCCCCCCCCCCCTCCTCTCCCTCTCTCCTCGACCGCAAAAACTGCATCCTGACTGGCTCCATTTATCCTCGCTTCCTGGCCAATCGGGGGCTGGTCGAACACATTGGACAAGAGTTCCTTTCATTGGCGGTGCAATATCAGAGCCCCTGTCTGCCTGGGGAGCTCGGTAATGAAAGGCGAGAGAGGGTTGGGGATTGGGGGGAGGAGGAGGAGGGGGGGAGAGAAAGAGGGGGCTGGGGGGGGGGCTCGATAGCACTCTATCCTTTGATAGAATACCCCCCACACACATACACAAAAAATATCCACATCTGTTCACACAAGTATTAAAATATTGAAGTATAAGATACAGTACTCCGCCAGTATGAGCTGTGTTTATAGTGCTGTACTCTGAGTGTTGTGGTCGCCAAGTATTCCGTGCTAATGAAGCTTTGGGCAATATCATTCTTGCTCCTCAACAAAATTGTCCTCAGAGTCCCAATAGAAACGAAGTCGTCAGCAAGAGGTCCAGTGGCATCTCATTAAATGGAATCCAACTTCACCCCACGTCTTTTACCTGAGGCCATCGAATGAGAAGCCTCACCCAAGGCAAAAGGCGATGCCTTCACGGTGGAGTCCCCTGTCTTATCTCATTCCACCTTGCCCCGTTAATCCAACTGGACGAGTCAATCCACCATCTCACGCCGCTCCCCAGCAGAAGAATCTTCTAACCCCCCACTCCTCCTCCTTCTTAGGATTCCCCAGCCTTGCTCCCGGCCCTATTGCCAAAACCTCTCAAGCTCCGTGGACCCCCCGGTGCTGTTTGTGGGGGAACAAGGTTGAGCTGGTGGGAGAAGGAATTCGCGGCCCGTGGCCGGAGAAGGTCCCAGCAGCGAAGCGTTGGAGCCCATGAATAGCCGGTAGCGGAGTTTCCCCCCGCTTCTGCAACAAAACAGGGGAGCCAAATCCCACCCCCTCCCCATCAAATTCCCCAGCCCTTCCAACTATAACTGTGACAATACCACTGCAAGTCCGCGAGCAGTCGGCGCTACCTCCTTACCTGTAAAATAGACACCAAGAGCCCACTCTAAGACAGTGGACTCAACCCACTAACGTAATTCATTGCCCCAGATTCTTTCTTAGAAACCTTGCTTTCCCCCACCCCCCACTTTGCTGGCAAGGGTGGGTGGGGGGGTCATAGATTGTAGATAATTGACAGCCAAGGCCGGTAGGGGGCAGCTGGAGTCTGATTCCCCCCTCCCCCGGGCCACCTCCCTGCATCTGATGCTAATGATTAACCATCTCCTAGATCCGTTCATATTAACATCTCCCAGTTGGCAAAACGGAAAACAAAACAACGCTAGATTGCCCGGAATGGGGAGGAGTCCAGGATCCTGCAACGTTTCCAAGTTTGCTGTAAAAGGTGAGGGGTTAGTAGAAAAAGTTTGGCAGGGTTGGCAAACGCAGAGCCCATGTTCGTTACTCGGTTCCTGATCATTGGTCTTGAGACGCCAACACATCAGTGCGGGTACAGTGCTACTTGTTCCGCTAGTTACTCCCAGCTTCATTCTGGATCTCGGAAAGGCAGATCACTGGAGGCGAGCGATTAAAATATTGCAACACATATAACAAAAAAAAAACCCACCACAACCTTGGCATCTCTGCCCGTTCCCAGACTGGGCAGTGACCAGCCCCGAGACGGGCCAAAATCTTGCCAGCTCTGGAGATGCCATCTGTCTTCATCGAAAACTTGCAATAGGAGGCCATTCGGCATTTCTACACACAAAGGGTGGTAGAAGTTTGGAACTCTCTTCCGCAAACGGCAATTGATGCTAGCTCAATTGCTAAATTTAAATCTGAGGTAGATAGCTTTTTGGCAACCAAAGGGTATTAAGGGATATGGGCCAAAGGCAGGTCTATGGAGTTAGATCAAAGATCAGCCATGATCTTATCAAATGGCGGAGCAGGTTGGAGGGGCCGAATGGCCTACTCCTGTTCCTATATTCCATCGTGCCGGTGCCCGGCTCTTTGAAAGTTTACTATTGAAATCAGCTTCCACCGCCCTTTCAGGTTTAAGTCACACTTTGAGGCATGACTTCAAAGCCCTATTACCGGATTGTAGTTCATTAAAATCTGGCTGTCCTTAAAACGCCCGTTGGCACCGGGCTGCCGGGGGGTGGTGGGGGGGTTTTCAGCGCTCACACGTTGTTTGCTGTCACACACTCACGAAAAACACAGCCCGGCTGCTAAAAGAGCAGAGGAATGCAGTTGGAATTTCTCTCGTGCACACAACGACTGGCTTGTGAGAACTGAGGCAAATATCCAGGCTGGGAGTGAGAGAGAGGGAGGGAGGGAGGGAGGGGAGTAGTTCGATTAGAAAATCTGGATTCATATTTTTTGGAATGCAGTTTTCTTTAAAAGTGCGAGAAATGTTTGTCGAACTCAGGAGAATCCGATAGGACTTTCATCCCAACATTGTACCTGCATTGAAAGGGCCAGTGTACACAGGGTGGGATATCTGCAGACTGGGAGAGGAGGGTCTGTGGGAAACGATGTGGCTTTTTATCAGAACACCATTCAAAGGTGGTTTCGCAAATGATTCTTTTTCCACATTTCCCACGTGACACTCGGCACACTAATGGTTAATGAGAATTCATCATAGCCGTGATCTGCTGAGGGAGGGAGGGGGTTATTGAACGGCCTCTGTATAATGTATGGGATGGTTGAGTACATTTGCTGTGCGTTCTCCTCACGCTCCTGGGAGTCTGGGTTGAGAGCGGACTGCCACGTTTTTCAGGCAGGACCACTTGTCTATTTCTAACACGGATTATTCAGAGTGATAATCAGAGGCCAACCGCAATTTAAAAATACACAGGATGGGAGGAATGCGCTTTATTTTAAAATGCAGCAATATTTCAAAGAAAAAAGCCTTTGGCAGTTCATGTTCACCAACTGGATTCATTTCAACTGATAGGCACTGGGGTGCGACTGGCCTGTCACCCCGCGCCTTTGCCCCGACACAACCCATACATTACGTGTCGACCCGTTTCAAAGACTTGGATTGTGTCCGGTGGTCTAATAGGATCAGGAATGTTGACGTTCAGTCAATAATTGAACAGCCCCGTTCCCCGAAACGCCTCTTGATGGTGAAAGGATGCAAATATTGACATCTGTCACTCCAGCGACCCTTGACACCCTCAGTGCCCGGAGAGAGGCTGTTGGCCAGGATTAAAGTCAACAAAGGCTTGACCCATATCTACCACGCACACTGGCAAAGAGCCCCTGACAGTGGACCAGTCAATTACCAGTTGGCTCAATGGCCAACAATGGTGAACCATTCAACAATAGATATCAAGACAACTGTGTGTGTGTGTGTGTGTGAGAGAGAGAGAGAGAGAGACTACAAAGAGGTCAATGAGAGATTGAGAAAGAGCCTTGGTTAAAAAGGAAAGAACCAAAGGAGTGTGGGAGACCCCGAACACAATGGTCCATTATAGGGTCCCCTTTAGTCATTCTGTCACAACCTGTTGACAAATTGGGTGACTAACCCATCCTTATCTGGCAGAACACCCTCTCGATGGGTGCATTAGGTGGACGCCGGCGAGGGTTGTTGGAGACCAGATCTGGCCCCCAGCGAGCTGAGACCATGGCTCTGACATTGGTCAGACTGCATTGGGTGGTCAACCGCGACCAGAAAGGATGCCAGTCTCTGACGGTACAGTGTAATTGTCTTAAATATCACGATATCGCACAACAATTGTGTCACCCCCCCCACTTCGAAACATTACCCGGAATAAAGCATCCGAGTAATGCCAAACTCAGATAACCTGGATCAGCCAGGATATTGAGATAAAACACAATGCGGTTACAATGCTTTTGACTTAATCACGGTCACACAGTTATATTGCAATGGAGTGACTACAGAATGAGTCGCGCTGGTTTCAGCAAAGTGCAGAGGTGAGGGATACCGGCTTGAGAAGGGGTGGAGCTCTATCTGAGACCAACAGATGGCGTCGCTCACCCTCTCACCCTCTCTCCCTCTCTCCCCCCTTCAGTATGTGATCAGAGCCCGCCTGGAACCGCATTCCCCAACCCTGCTGGAGAAAAGGTATCGTTGGCAGAAGCCTCGACCAGCTGGTCCTCCTGTTCCACAACCTCCCACTTATACAAGTCCCATTCAGAGAGAGAGAGAGAGCGAGAGGGGCTTTGACAGACAGCCCTGCTCTGATTGACATCTTCACAGGAAACAATCCTCCATTCCGCAGCAGATTTCGCTCTGGCTCAAATACATTTCGAATCGCCGTTCACCCATGAAAATCAGATGAAGTTCACATTTTTTAAAAATAAAAAAAACAGTTCTTGCAGCAGAACTTTTGCAAACTTTGCAACCTGCATTATGACTCCTGATCCGATCATTTTAGCAACACAGTACACAACTACACAGAGATAGAAATGAGAGACTTGTTCCCACAATGAGCTTCCTTTAACTCAACTTTTTAGCAGTGCCCTACAGTGCAATCTTTATTCAACTGTCTCCCCCCGCCCTCCCTCACTCCCCACCAACACTCCACTGGACTATCCCGTGGATATAGTCCAGTGGAGAACGATCCACACAGTTCGACCAGTCAGCAATAATAATACGCGATTTCAAATTAATCACGTTTAAAAATCAAAAAAAGTTAAAGCACTTTTCTTACCTGCCCGGACTCCCGACGATTGCCACAGGACTAATGTCAAAGTTAAAATAGATAAACTCGTGTCCCACGTCCAGCGTTTTCTTTTCCTTCGGGAAGGCGAGCTCTGCAAATCCATGGTCTTTGGTTCCCACCAGTAAAAAGGGTCACTTTTACTGGAGGGTGGCGTCCAAAAAAAGGTCGGGGGAGGAGGAGGAGGAGGAAGAGAGAGAGGGAGGGGGGGTGTAAGAAAGCTTCAGCAAGGAAGAAAGTTCTGAGTGTGTTTTTTTTTGGAAGCCCCCACTGTGTCCAGTCTATAGCTCCATGTATTGGATTGGAATGGTTTCTCTGTCTGTCTGTGTCTGGTGCTGCTGTGGGGCAGAGGAGGGCTGCCTTTTTGCCTTAAGTTACCGGTGCTTTTTGTGTGTGTGTGTGTGTGTGTGCCCTGTCTCGGCTCAGATGGGAGTGATGTGCACTGAATGAACCATGCCTCCTTCTGCTCCGGGTCCGCCACTCACTCGAATGACCCACTGGCGCAACTCACAACTTTCCCCAACTCCGCTCCGTCGCTCCGCTCCGGCCAATCGCAAGCCGGCCCCTGGCTCAAACTTTTGCGCCAATCGCCTCGCCTCCACTACCTGCGCTGCCGCCGCCTTTGCCCATTGGCTGAGGGGCGGCGACTGGGAGGAGCCCCCGGCGGCCAAGGGGGCGGGCTTCCACGACGTCAGGGCGGAGTCCCGACCAATGCGGTGGCTCGGGGAGGTGAGCCTTGCACACGGGCGGCGGCAACTTCAAACAGTGAAAGTAACACAAGGGTCGAAACGAAACAGACAGGGTCCCGGGTACAAATAGACAGACCGACACACAATCCACATAGACACAGACAGACCGACACACAATCCACATATACACAGAAAGACCGACACACAATCCACATATACACAGACAGACCGACACACAATCCACATAGACACAGACAGACCGACACACAATCCACGTATACACAGACAGAACGACTCAAAAACCACATAGACACAGACAGACCGACACACAATCCACATATACACAGACAGACCGACACACAATCCACATACACACAGACAGACTGACACACAATCCACATGTACACAGACAGACACACACACAAACCACATATGCACAGACAGGCCGACACACAATCCACATATACACAGACAGACCGACACACAATCCGCATATACACAGACAGACCGACACACAATTCAGATATACACAGAAAGACCGACACACAATCCACATATACACAGACAGACATACACACAATCCACATATATACAGACAGACCGACACACAATCCACATATACACAGACAGACCGACACACAATCCACATATACACAGACAGACTGACACACAATCCACATATACACAGACAGACACACACACAAACCACATATGCACAGACAGGCCGACACACAATCCACATATACACAGACAGACCAACACACAATGCACATATACACAGATAGATCGACACACAATCCACATAGACTCAGACAGATCGACACACAATCCACATATACACAGACACACAAACAATCCACATATACACAGACAGACCAACACACAATCCACATATACACAGACAGACCGACACACAATCCACATATATACAGACACACAAACAATCCACATATACACAGGCAGACCAACACACAATCCACATACACACAGACAGACAGACACACAATCCACATATATACAGACAGATGGACAAACAATCCACTTATACACAGACAGACACACACACAATCCACAGATACACACACAGACCAACACACAATCCACATATACACAGACAGACACACACACAATCCACATATACAGAGAAAGACCAACACACAATCCACATAAACACAGACAGACCGACACACAATTCAAAAAACAAAGGCAGACCGACATAAAATCCACATATACACAGACAGACCGACACACAATCCACATATACACAGACAGACACACACACAATCCACATATACACAGACAGACACACACACAATCCACATATACACAGACAGACCAATACACAATCCACAAATACACAAACAGACCGACACACAATCCACATATACACAGACAGACACACACACAATCCACATATACACAGACTGACACACACACAATCAACAGATACACAGACAGACACACACAATACACATATACACAGACAGACCGACACATAAACCACATATGCACAGACAGACAGACACACAATCCACAGAGACACAGACAGACCGACACACAATCCACATATACACAGACACATACACAATCCACACATACACAGACAGACACACACAATCCACTTATACACAGACAGACACATACACAATCCACATGTACACAGACAGACACACACACAATCCACTTATACACAGACAGACACACACACAATCCACATATACACAGACTGACACACACAAAATCGACAGATACACAGACAGAACAACACACAATCCACATATACACAGACAGACACACACAGAATCCACATATACACAGACAGACCAACACACAATCCACATATAAAAAGACAGACACACACAATCCACATATACACAGACAGACCGACACATAATCCACATATACACAGACAGACCGACACATAATCCACATATACACAGACAGACCGACACACAATCCACATAGACACAGACAGACCGACACACAATCCACATATACACAGACAGACCGACACACAATCCACATATACACAGACACATACACAATCTAGACACAAACAGAGAGACACAAACAATCCACTTTTACACTGACAAACACACACACAATCCACATATACACAGACAGACCAACACACAATCCACATATACACAGACACATACACAATCGACACATACACAGACAGACACACACAATCCACTTATACACAGACAGACACACACACAATCCACATGTACACAGACAGACACACACACAATCCACTTATACACAGACAGACACACACACAATCCACATATACACAGACAGACACACACACAATCCACATATACACAGACAGACCAACACGCAATCCACATATACACAGACAGACCGACACACAATTCACATTTACACAGACAGACACACACACAATCCATATATGCACAGACAGACTAACACACAATCCACATATACACAGACAGACCGACACACAATCCACATAGACACAGACAGACCGACACACAATCCACATATACACAGACAGACCGACACACAATCCACATATACACAGACACATACACAATCGACACATACACAGAGAGACACACACAATCCATTTATCCACTGACAGACACACACACGATCCACATATACACAGACAGACCAACACACAATCCACATATACACAGACAGACACACACAATCCACAGATACACACACAGACCAACACACAATCCACATATACACAGACAGACACACACACAATCCAAAGATACACAGACAGACCAACACACAATCCACATATACACAGAAAGACCAACACACAATCCACATATACACAGACAGACCGACACACAATCCACATATACACAGACAGACCGACACACAATCCACATATACACAGACAGACACACACACAATTCACATATACACAGACAGACCAATACACAATCCACATATGCACAGATAGACACACACAATCCACATAGACACAGACAGAGAGACACACAATCCATATATAAACAGACAGACACACACAATCCACACATGCACGGACAGACACACACACAATCTACATATACACAGACAGACACACACACAAAATCCACATATACACAAACAGACCAACACACAATCCACATATACACAGACAGACCGACACACGGTCTACATATACACAGACAGACCGATACACAATCCACATGTACACAGACAGACCCACACACAATCCACACAGACTCAGACAGACCGACACACAATCCACATATACAGAGACAGACTGACACACAATCCACATATACACAGACTGATACACACAAAATCGACAGATACACAGACACATACACAATCCACTTATACACAGACAGACACACACACAATCCTCATATACACAGACAGACACACACACAATCCACATTTACACAGACAGACACACACTCAATCCACATATACACGTACAGACCAACACACAATCCACATGTACACAGACAGACACACACACAATCCACATATACACAGACAGACCGACACATAATCCACATATGCACAGACAGACCGACACACAATCCACATATACACAGACAGACACACACACTATCCACATATACACAGACGGACACACACACACACAATCCACATATACACAGACAGAGAGACACACAATCCACATATAAACAGACAGACACACACAATCCACACATGCACGGACAGACACACACACAATCTACATATACACAGACTGACACACACACAATCTACATATACACAAACAGACCAACACACAATCCACATATACACAGACAGACCGACACACGGTCCACATATACACAGACAGACCGATACACAATCCACATGTACACAGACAGACCCGCACACAATCCACACAGACTCAGACAGACCGACACACAATCCACATATTAACAGACAGACTGACACACAATCCACATATACACAGACTGATACACACAAAATCGACAGATACACAGACAGACACACACACAATCCACTTATACACAGACAGACACACACACAATCCTCATATGCACAGACATACACACACACAATCCACATATACACAGACACACACACACACAATCCACATATACACAGACAGACCAACACACAATCCACATATACACAGACAGACCGACACACAATCCACATTTACACAGACAGACACACACACAATCCACATATACACAGACAGACCAACACACAATCCACATGTACACAGACAGACACACACACAATTCACATATACACAGACAGACCAACACACAATCCACATATACACAGACAGACACACACACAATCCACATATACACAGACAGACCAATACACAATCCACAAATACACAAACAGACCGACACACAATCCACATATACACAGACAGACAGACACACAATCCACATATACACAGACTGACACACACACAATCAACAGATACACAGACAGACACGCACAATACACAGATACACAGACAGACCGACACACAATCCACATATACACAGACAGACCGACACACAATCAAGCTATACACAGACAGACCGACACACAATCCACATATACACAGACAGACACACACACAAACCACATATACACAGACAGACCGACACACAATCCACATATACACAGGCAGACCGACACACAATCCACATATGCACAGACAGACACACACAATCCACATATACACAGACAGACCGAGCCACAGTCTACATATACACAGGCAGACCAATACACAATCCACATATACAGAGGCAGACCGACACACAATCCACATATACACAGACAGACCGATACACAATCCACATATACACAGACAGACCCACACACAATCCACATATACACAGACAGACCGACACACAATCCAAATATGCACAGACAGACGCACACAATCCACATATACACAGACAGACACACACACTATCCCCATATACACAGACAGACACACACAATCCACATATACGCAGACAGACACACACACAATCCACATATACACAGACGGACACACACACACAATCCACATATACACAGACAGAAGGACACACAATCCACACATACATAGACAGACACACACACAATCCAAATATACACAGACAGAGAGACACAATCCACATATACACAGACAGACACACACACTATCCCCATATACACAGACAGACACACACAATCCACATATACGCAGACAGACACACACAATCCACATATACACAGACGGACACACACACACAATCCACATATACACAGACAGAAGGACACACAATCCACACATACAGAGACACACACACAATCCACATACACACAGACAGACCGACACATAATCCACATATGCATAGACAGACCGACACACAATCCACATATACACAGACAGACTGACACACAATCCGCATATACACAGACAAACACAGACAAAATCAACAGATACACAGACAGACACACACAATCCACATATGCACAGACAGACTGACACATAATCCACATATGCACAGACAGACCGACACACAATCCACATAGACACAGACGGACTGACACACAATCCACAGATACACAGACACATACACAATCTACACATACACAGACAGACACACATAATCCAATTATACACAGACAGACACACACAATCCACAAGTTCACAGACAGACACACACACAATTCACATGTACACAGACAGACACACTCACAATCCACATATACACAGACAGACACACATACAATCCACATATGCACAGACAGACCGACACACAATCCACATATAAACAGACAGACACACACACTATCCACATATACACAGACGGACACACACACACAATCCACATATACACAGACAGACCGACACACAATCCACATATGCACAGATAGACACACACAATCCACATAGACACAGACAGAGAGACACACAATCCACATATAAACAGACAGACACACACAATCCACACATGCACGGACAGACACACACACAATCTACATATACACAGACTGACACACACAAAATCCACATATACACAAACAGACCAACACATAATCCACATATACACAGACAGACCGACACACGGTCTACATATACACAGACAGACCGATACACAATCCACATGTACACAGACAGACCCGCACACAATCCACACAGACTCAGACAGACTGACACACAATCCACATATACACAGACTGATACACACAAAATCGAGAGATACACAGACAGACACACACACAATCCACTTATACACAGACAGACACACACACAATCCTCATATACACAGACATACACACACACAATCCACATATACACAGACACACACACACACAATCCACATATACACAGACACACACACACACAATCCACATATACACAGACAGACCGACACACAATCCACATTTACACAGACAGACCAATACACAATCCACAAATACACAAACAGACCGACACACAATCCACATGTACACAGACAGACAGACACACAATCCACATATACACAGACTGACACACACACAATCAACAGATACACAGACAGACACGCACAATACATAGATACACAGACAGACCGACACACAATCCACATATACACAGACAGACCGACACACAATCAAGCTATACACAGACAGACCGACACACAATCCACATATACACAGACAGACACACACACAAACCACATACACACAGACAGACCGACACACAATCCACATATGCACAGACAGACACACACAATCCACACATACACAGACAGACCGAGCCACAGTCTACATATACACAGGCAGACCAACACACAATCCACATATACAGAGGCAGACCGACACACAATCCACATATACACAGACAGACCGATACACAATCCACATATACACAGACAGACCCACACACAATCCACATATATACAGACAGACCGACACACAATCCAAATATGCACAGACAGACGCACACAATCCACATAGACACAGACAGACACACACACTATCCCCATATACACAGACAGACACACACAATCCACATATACGCAGATAGACACACACACAATCCACATATACACAGACGGAGACACACACACAATCCACATATACACAGACAGAAGGACACACAATCCACACATACATGGACAGACACACACACAATCCAAATATGCACAGACAGACAGACACAATCCACATATACACAGACAGACACACACACAATCCACTTATACACAGACAGACACACACACAATCCTCATATGCACAGACATACACACATACAATCCACATATACACAGACACACACACACACACAATCCACATATACACAGACAGACCAACACACAATCCACATATACACATAAAGACCGACACACAATCCACATTTACACAGACAGACACACACACAATCCACATATACACAGACAGACCAACACACAATCCACATGTACACAGACAGACACACACACAATTCACATATACACAGACAGACCAACACACAATCCACATATACACAGACAGACACACACACAATCCACATATACACAGACAGACCAATACACAATCCACAAATACACAAACAGACCGACACACAATCCACATATACGCAGACAGACAGACACACAATCCACATATACACAGACTGACACACACACAATCAACAGATACACAGACAGACACGCACAATACACAGATACACAGACAGACCGACACACAATCCACATATACACAGACAGACCGACACACAATCAAGCTATACACAGACAGACCGACACACAATCCACATATACACAGACAGACACACACACAAACCACATATACACAGACAGACCGACACACAATCCACATATACACAGGCAGACCGACACACAATCCACATATGCACAGACAGACCGATACACAATCCACATATACACAGACAGACCGACACACAATCCAAATATGCACAGACAGACGCACACAATCCACATATACACAGACAGACACACACACTATCCCCATATACACAGACAGACACACACAATCCACATATACGCAGACAGACACACACACAATCCACATATACACAGACGGACACACACACACAATCCACATATACACAGACAGAAGGACACACAATCCACACATACATAGACAGACACACACACAATCCAAATATACACAGACAGACAGACACAATCCACATATACACAGACAGACACACACACTATCCCCATATACACAGACAGACACACACAATCCACATATACGCAGACAGACACACACACAATCCACATATACACAGACGGACACACACACACAATCCACATATACACAGACAGAAGGACACACAATCCACACATACAGAGACACACACACACAATCCACATACACACAGACAGACCGACACATAATCCACATATGCATAGACAGACCGACACACAATCCACATATACACAGACAGACTGACACACAATCCACATATACACAGACAAACACAGACAGACACACACAATCCACATATGCACAGACAGACTGACACATAATCCACATATGCACAGACAGACCGACACACAATCCACATAGACACAGACGGACTGACACACAATCCACAGATACACAGACACATACACAATCTACACATACACAGACAGACACACATAATCCAATTATACACAGACAGACACACACAATCCACAAGTTCACAGACAGACACACACACAATTCACATGTACACAGACAGACACACTCACAATCCACATATACACAGACAGACACACATACAATCCACATATGCACAGACAGACCGACACACAATCCACAAAGAACAGACAGACACACACACTATCCACATATACACAGACGGACACACACACACAATCCACATATACACAGACAGACCGACACACAATCCACATATGCACAGATAGACACACACAATCCACATAGACACAGACAGAGAGACACACAATCCACATATAAACAGACAGACACACACAATCCACACATGCACGGACAGACACACACACAATCTACATATACACAGACTGACACACACAAAATCCACATATACACAAACAGACCAACACACAATCCACATATACACAGACAGACCGACACACGGTCTATATATACACAGACAGACCGATACACAATCCACATGTACACAGACAGACCCGCACACAATCCACACAGACTCAGACAGACTGACACACAATCCACATATACACAGACTGATACACACAAAATCGACAGATACACAGACAGACACACACACAATCCACTTATACACAGACAGACACACACACAATCCTCATATACACAGACATACACACACACAATCCACATATACACAGACACACACACACACAATCCACATATACACAGACAGACCAACACACAATCCACATATACACAGACAGACCGACACACAATCCACATTTACACAGACAGACACACACACAATCCACATATATAGAGACAGACCAACACACAATCCACATGTACACAGACAGACACACACACAATCCACATATATAGAGACAGACCAACACACAATCCACATGTACACAGACAGACACACACACAATTCACATATACACAGACAGACCAACACACTATCCCCATATACACAGACAGACACACACAATCCACATATACGCAGACAGACACACACACAATCCACATATACACAGATGGACACACACACACAATCCACTAATACACAGACAGAAGGACACACAATCCACACATACAAAGACAGACACACACACAATCCAAATATACACAGACAGACAGACACAATCCACATATACACAGACAAACACACACAATATCCCCATATACACAGACAGACACACACAATCCACATATACGCAGACAGACACACACACAATCCACATATACACAGACAGACCAATACACAATCCACATATGCACAGATAGACACACACAATCCACATAGACACAGACAGAGAGACACACAATCCATATATAAACAGACAGAAACACACAATCCACACATGCACGGACAGACACACACACAATCTACATATACACAGACAGACACACACAAAATCCACATATACACAAACAGACCAACACACAATCCACATATACACAGACAGACCGACACACGGTCTACATATACACAGACAGACCGATACACAATCCACATGTACACAGACAGACCCACACACAATCCACACAGACTCAGACAGACCGACACACAATCCACATATACAGAGACAGACCGACACACAATCCACACATACAAAGACACACACACACAATCCACATATACACAGACAGACCGACACATAATCCACATATGCACAGACAGACCGACACACAATCCACATATACACAGACAGACCGACACACAATCCACATAGACACAGACAGACTGACACACAATCCACAGATACACAGATACATACACAATCTACACATACACAGACAGACACACATAATCTAATTATACACAGACAGACACACACAATCCACATGTTCACAGACAGACACACACACAATTCACATGTACTCAGAAAGACACACTCACAATCCACATATACACAGTCAGACACACATACAATCCACATATACACAGACAGACCGACACACAATCCACATATGCACAGACAGACACACACAATCCACATATACACAGACAAACACACACACTATCCACATATACACAGACGGACACACACACACAATCCACATATACACAGATAGACCGACACACAATCCACATATGCAGAGATAGACACACACAATCCACATATACACAGACAGACAGACACACAATCCACATATACACAGATAGACCGACACACAATCCACATATGCACAGATAGACACACACAATCCACATATACACAGACAGACAGACACACAGTCCACATATACACAGACAGACCGACACACAGTCTACGTATACACAGACAGACCGATACACAATCCACATAGACACAGACAGACCCACACACAATCCACATAGACTCAGACAGACCGACACACAATCCACATATACACAGACAGACAGACACACAATCCACATATAAACAGACAGACACACACAATCCACACATACACGGACAGACACACACACAATCTACATTTCCACAGACAGACACTCACACAATCCACATATGCACAAACAGACCAACACACAGTCCACATATACACAGACAGACCGACACACATTCTACGTATACACAGACAGACCGACACACAATCCACATAAATACAGACAGACAGATGCACAATCCACATATACACAGACTGGTACACACAAAATCGACAGATACACAGACAGACACACACACAATCCACTTTGCACAGACAGACACATACACAATCCTCACATACACAGACATGCACACACACAATCCACATATACACAGACAGACACACATACAATCCACATATACACAGACAGACCAACACACAATCCACATGCACACAGACAGACACACACACAATCCACATATACACAGACAGACCAACACACAATCCACATATACACAGACAGACCAACACACAATCCACAGATACACAGACAGACCGACACACAATCCACATTTACACAGACAGACACACACACAATCCACATATACACAGACAGACCAACACACAATCCACATATACACAGACAGACACACACGCAATTCACATATACACAGACAGACCAACACACAATCCACATATACACAGACACACACACACACACAATCCACATACACACAGACAGACCAATACACAATCCACAAATACACAAACAGACCGACACACAATCCATATATACACAGACAGACACACACACAATCCACATATACACAGACTGACACATGCACAATCAACAGATACACAGACAGACACACACAATACACATATACACAGACAGACCGACACATAATCCACATATACACAGACAGACAGACACACAATCCACAGAGACACAGACAGACCGACACACAATCCACATATACACAGACACATACACAATCCACACATACACAGACAGACACACACAATCCACTTATACACAGACAGACACACACACAATCCACATGCACACAGACAGACACACACATCATCCACATATGCACAGACAGACACACACACAATCCACATATACACAGACTGACACACACAAAATCGACAGATACACAGACAGAACAACACACAATCCACATATACACAGACAGACAGACACACAATCCACATATACACAGACAGACCGACACATAATCCACATATACACAGACAGACCGACACACAATCCACATAGACACAGACAGACCGACACACAATCCACATATACACAGACAGACCGACACACAATGCACATATACACAGAAACATACACAATCGACACATACACAGACAGACACACACAATCCACTTATACTCTGACAGACACACACACAATCCACATATACACAGACAGACCAACACACAATCCACATATACACAGACACACACACACACAATCCACATATACACAGACGGACCGACACACAATCCACATATGCACAGACAGCCCGAGCCACAGTCTATATATACTCAGGCAGACCAACACACAATCCACATATACAGAGGCAGACCGACACACAATCCACATATACACAGACAGACCGAGCCACAGTCTACATATGACCAGGCAGACCAACACACAATCCACATATACAGAGGCAGACCGACATACAATCCACATATACACAGACAGACCGATACGCAATCCACATATACACAGACAGACCCACACACAATCCACATATAGACAGACAGCCCTAGCCACAGTCTACATATACACAGGCAGACCAACACACAATCCACATATAAAGAGGCAGACCGACACACAATCCACATATACACAGACAGACCGATACACAATCCACACATACACAGACAGACCCACACACAATCCACATATACACAGACAGACCGACACACAATCCAAATATGCACAGACAGACGCACACAATCCACATATACACAGACAGACACACACACGATCCCCATACACACAGAGAGACACACACAATCCACATATACACAGACAGACACACACACAATCCACATATACACAGACGGACACACACACACAATCCACATATACACAGACAGACACACACAAAATCAACAGAAACACAGACAGACAGACACAATCCACATATACACAGACAGACCGACACATAATCCACATATACACAGACAGACCAATACACAATCCACAAATACACAAACAGACCGACACACAATCCATATATACACAGACAGACACACACACAATCGACACATACACAGACAGACACACACAATCCACTTATACACAGACAGACACACACAATACACATATACACAGACAGATCGACACATAATCCACATATACACAGACAGACAGACACACAATCCACTTATACACAGACAGACACACACAATCCACATATACACAGACAGACCGACACATAATCCACATATACACAGACAGACCGACACACAATCCACATAGACACAGACAGACCGACACACAATCCACATATACACAGACAGACCGACACACAATCCACATATACACAGAATCATACACAATCTACACATACACAGACAGACACACACAATCCACTTATACTCTGACAGACACACACACAATCCACATATACACAGACAGACCAACATACAATCCACATGTACACAGACAGACACACACACAATCCACATATACACAGACAGACACACACACAATCCACATATACACAGACACGCACACACACAATCCACATATACACAGACGGACCGACACACAATCCACATATGCACAGACAGACACACACACAATCCACATATACACAGACAGACACACACACAATCCACATATACACAGACACACACACACACAATCCACATATACACAGACGGACCGACACACAATACACATATGCACAGACAGACACACACAATCCACATATACACAGACAGCCCGAGCCACAGTCTACATATACACAGGCAGACCAACACACAATCCACATATACAGAGGCAGACCGACACACAATCCACATATACACAGACAGACTGACACACAATCCACAGATACACAGACACATACACAATCTACACATACACAGACAGACACACATAATCTAATTATACACAGACAGACACACACAATCCACATGTTCACAGACAGACACACACACAATTCACATGTGCACAGACAGACACACTCACAATCCACATATACACAGTCAGACACACATACAATCCACATATACACAGACAGACCGACACACAATCCACATATGCACAGACAGACACACACAATCCACATATACACAGACAGACACACACACTATCCACATATACACAGACGGACACACACACACAATCCACATATACACAGATAGACCGACACACAATCCACATATGCAGAGATAGACACACACAATCCACATATACACAGACAGACAGACACACAATCCACATATACACAGATAGACCGACACACAATCCACATATGCACAGATAGACACACACAATCCACATATACACAGACAGACAGACACACAGTCCACATATACACAGACAGACCGACACACAGTCTACGTATACACAGACAGACCGATACACAATCCACATAGACACAGACAGACCCACACACAATCCACATAGACTCAGACAGACCGACACACAATCCACATATACACAGACAGACAGACACACAATCCACATATAAACAGACAGACACACACAATCCACACATACACGGACAGACACACACACAATCTACATTTCCACAGACAGACACTCACACAATCCACATATGCACAAACAGACCAACACACAGTCCACATATACACAGACAGACCGACACACATTCTACGTATACACAGACAGACCGACACACAATCCACATAAATACAGACAGACAGATGCACAATCCACATATACACAGACTGGTACACACAAAATCGACAGATACACAGACAGACACACACACAATCCACTTTGCACAGACAGACACATACACAATCCTCACATACACAGACATGCACACACACAATCCACATATACACAGACAGACACACATACAATCCACATATACACAGACAGACCAACACACAATCCACATGCACACAGACAGACACACACACAATCCACATATACACAGACAGACCAACACACAATCCACATATACACAGACAGACCAACACACAATCCACATATACACAGACAGACCGACACACAATCCACATTTACACAGACAGACACACACACAATCCACATATACACAGACAGACCAACACACAATCCACATATACACAGACAGACACACACGCAATTCACATATACACAGACAGACCAACACACAATCCACATATACACAGACACACACACACACACAATCCACATACACACAGACAGACCAATACACAATCCACAAATACACAAACAGACCGACACACAATCCATATATACACAGACAGACACACACACAATCCACATATACACAGACTGACACATGCACAATCAACAGATACACAGACAGACACACACAATACACATATACACAGACAGACCGACACATAATCCACATATACACAGACAGACAGACACACAATCCACAGAGACACAGACAGACCGACACACAATCCACATATACACAGACACATACACAATCCACACATACACAGACAGACACACACAATCCACTTATACACAGACAGACACACACACAATCCACATGCACACAGACAGACACACACATCATCCACATATGCACAGACAGACACACACACAATCCACATATACACAGACTGACACACACAAAATCGACAGATACACAGACAGAACAACACACAATCCACATATACACAGACAGACAGACACACAATCCACATATACACAGACAGACCGACACATAATCCACATATACACAGACAGACCGACACACAATCCACATAGACACAGACAGACCGACACACAATCCACATATACACAGACAGACCGACACACAATGCACATATACACAGAAACATACACAATCGACACATACACAGACAGACACACACAATCCACTTATACTCTGACAGACACACACACAATCCACATATACACAGACAGACCAACACACAATCCACATATACACAGACACACACACACACAATCCACATATACACAGACGGACCGACACACAATCCACATATGCACAGACAGCCCGAGCCACAGTCTATATATACTCAGGCAGACCAACACACAATCCACATATACAGAGGCAGACCGACACACAATCCACATATACACAGACAGACCGAGCCACAGTCTACATATGACCAGGCAGACCAACACACAATCCACATATACAGAGGCAGACCGACATACAATCCACATATACACAGACAGACCGATACGCAATCCACATATACACAGACAGACCCACACACAATCCACATATAGACAGACAGCCCTAGCCACAGTCTACATATACACAGGCAGACCAACACACAATCCACATATAAAGAGGCAGACCGACACACAATCCACATATACACAGACAGACCGATACACAATCCACACATACACAGACAGACCCACACACAATCCACATATACACAGACAGACCGACACACAATCCAAATATGCACAGACAGACGCACACAATCCACATATACACAGACAGACACACACACGATCCCCATACACACAGAGAGACACACACAATCCACATATACACAGACAGACACACACAAAATCAACAGAAACACAGACAGACAGACACAATCCACATATACACAGACAGACCGACACATAATCCACATATACACAGACAGACCAATACACAATCCACAAATACACAAACAGACCGACACACAATCCATATATACACAGACAGACACACACACAATCGACACATACACAGACAGACACACACAATCCACTTATACACAGACAGACACACACAATACACATATACACAGACAGATCGACACATAATCCACATATACACAGACAGACAGACACACAATCCACAGAGACACAGACAGACTGACACACAATCCACATATACACAGACACATACACAATCGACACATACACAGACAGACACACACAATCCACTTATACACAGACAGACACACACAATCCACATATACACAGACAGACCGACACATAATCCACATATACACAGACAGACCGACACACAATCCACATAGACACAGACAGACCGACACACAATCCACATATACACAGACAGACCGACACACAATCCACATATACACAGAATCATACACAATCTACACATACACAGACAGACACACACAATCCACTTATACTCTGACAGACACACACACAATCCACATATACACAGACAGACCAACATACAATCCACATGTACACAGACAGACACACACACAATCCACATATACACAGACAGACACACACACAATCCACATATACACAGACACGCACACACACAATCCACATATACACAGACGGACCGACACACAATCCACATATGCACAGACAGACACACACACAATCCACATATACACAGACAGACACACACACAATCCACATATACACAGACACACACACACACAATCCACATATACACAGACGGACCGACACACAATACACATATGCACAGACAGACACACACAATCCACATATACACAGACAGCCCGAGCCACAGTCTACATATACACAGGCAGACCAACACACAATCCACATATACAGAGGCAGACCGACACACAATCCACATATACACAGACATACTGACACACAATCCACAGATACACAGACACATACACAATCTACACATACACAGACAGACACACATAATCTAATTATACACAGACAGACACACACAATCCACATGTTCACAGACAGACACACACACAATTCACATGTGCACAGACAGACACACTCACAATCCACATATACACAGTCAGACACACATACAATCCACATATACACAGATAGACCGACACACATTCCACATATGCACAGATAGACACACACAATCCACATATACACAGACAGACAGACACACAATCCACATATACGCAGACAGACACACGCAATCCACACATACACGGACAGACACACACACAATCTACATATACACAGACAGACACACACACAATCCACATATACACAAACAGACCAACACACAGTCCACATATACACAGACAGACCGACACACAGTCTACGTATACACAGACAGACCGATACACAATCCACATAGACACAGACAGACCCACACACAATCCATATAGACTCAGACAGACCGACACACAATCCACATATACACAGACAGACAGACACACAATCCACATATAAACAGACAGACACACACAATCCACACATACACGGACAGACACACACACAATCTACATATACACAGACAGACACACACACAATCCACATATGCACAAACAGACCAACACACAGTCCACATATACACAGACAGACCGACACACATTCTACGTATACACAGACAGACCGACACACAATCCACATAAATACAGACAGACAGATACACAATCCACATCTTCACAGACTGGTACACACAAAATCGACAGATACACAGACAGACACACACACAATCCACTTATACACAGACAGACACACACACAATCCTCACATACACAGACATGCACGCACACAATCCACATATACACAGACAGACACACACACAATCCACATATACACAGACAGACCAACACACAATCCACATATACACAGACACACACACACACAATCCACATATACACAGACGGACCGACATACAATCCACATATGCACAGACAGCCCGAGCCACAGTCTATATACACTCAGGCAGACCAACACACAATCCACATATAAAAAGACAGACACACACAATCCACATATACACAGACAGACCGACACATAATCCACACATACACAGACAGACCGACACATAATCCACATATACACAGACAGACCGACACACAATCCACATAGACACAGACAGACCGACACACAATCCACATATACACAGACAGACCGACACACAATCCACATATACACAGACACATACACAATCTAGACACAAACAGAGAGACACAAACAATCCACTTTTACACTGACAAACACACACACAATCCACATATACACAGACAGACCAACACACAATCCACATATACACAGACACATACACAATCGACACATACACAGACAGACACACACAATCCACTTATACACAGACAGACACACACAATCCACATGTACACAGACAGACACACACACAATCCACTTATACACAGACAGACACACACACAATCCACAGATACACAGACAGACACACACACAATCCACATATACACAGACAGACCAACACACAATCCACATATACACAGACAGACCGGCACACAATTCACATTTACACAGACAGACACACACACAATCCATATATACACAGACAGACTAACACACAATCCACATATACACAGACAGACCGACACACAATCCACACAGACTCAGACAGACCGACACACAATCCACATATACAGAGACAGACTGACACACAATCCACATATACACAGACTGATACACACAAAATCGACAGATACACAGACACACACACAATCCACTTATACACAGACAGACACACACACAATCCTCATATACACAGACAGACACACACACAATCCACATTTACACAGACAGACACACACTCAATCCACATATACACGTACAGACCAACACACAATCCACATGTACACAGACAGACACACACACAATTCACATATACACAGACAGACACACACACAATCCACATATACACAGACAGACACACACACAATCCACATATACACAGACACGCACACACACAATCCACATATACACAGACGGACCGACACACAATCCACATATGCACAGACAGACACACACACAATCCACATATACACAGACAGACACACACACAATCCACATATACACAGACACACACACACACAATCCACATATACACAGACGGACCGACACACAATACACATATGCACAGACAGACACACACAATCCACATATACACAGACAGCCCGAGCCACAGTCTACATATACACAGGCAGACCAACACACAATCCACATATACAGAGGCAGACCGACACACAATCCACATAGACACAGACATACTGACACACAATCCACAGATACACAGACACATACACAATCTACACATACACAGACAGACACACATAATCTAATTATACACAGACAGACACACACAATCCACATGTTCACAGACAGACACATACACAATTCACATGTGCACAGACAGACACACTCACAATCCACATATACACAGTCAGACACACATACAATCCACATATACACAGATAGACCGACACACATTCCACATATGCACAGATAGACACACACAATCCACATATACACAGACAGACAGACACACAATCCACATATACACAGACAGACACACGCAATCCACACATACACGGACAGACACACACACAATCTACATATACACAGACAGACACACACACAATCCACATATACACAAACAGACCAACACACAGTCCACATATACACAGACAGACCGACACACAGTCTACGTATACACAGACAGACCGATACACAATCCACATAGACACAGACAGACCCACACACAATCCATATAGACTCAGACAGACCGACACACAATCCACATATACACAGACAGACAGACACACAATCCACATATAAACAGACAGACACACACAATCCACACATACACGGACAGACACACACACAATCTACATATACACAGACAGACACACACACAATCCACATATGCACAAACAGACCAACACACAGTCCACATATACACAGACAGACCGACACACATTCTACGTATACACAGACAGACCGACACACAATCCACATAAATACAGACAGACAGATACACAATCCACATCTTCACAGACTGGTACACACAAAATCGACAGATACACAGACAGACACACACACAATCCACTTATACACAGACAGACACACACACAATCCTCACATACACAGACATGCACGCACACAATCCACATATACACAGACAGACACACACACAATCCACATATACACAGACAGACCAACACACAATCCACATATACACAGACACACACACACACAATCCACATATACACAGACGGACCGACATACAATCCACATATGCACAGACAGCCCGAGCCACAGTCTATATACACTCAGGCAGACCAACACACAATCCACATATAAAAAGACAGACACACACAATCCACATATACACAGACAGACCGACACATAATCCACACATACACAGACAGACCGACACATAATCCACATATACACAGACAGACCGACACACAATCCACATAGACACAGACAGACCGACACACAATCCACATATACACAGACAGACCGACACACAATCCACATATACACAGACACATACACAATCTAGACACAAACAGAGAGACACAAACAATCCACTTTTACACTGACAAACACACACACAATCCACATATACACAGACAGACCAACACACAATCCACATATACACAGACACATACACAATCGACACATACACAGACAGACACACACAATCCACTTATACACAGACAGACACACACAATCCACATGTACACAGACAGACACACACACAATCCACTTATACACAGACAGACACACACACAATCCACAGATACACAGACAGACACACACACAATCCACATATACACAGACAGACACACACACAATCCACATATACACAAACAGACCAACACACAGTCCACATATACACAGACAGACCGACACACAGTCTACGTATACACAGACAGACCGATACACAATCCACATAGACACAGACAGACCCACACACAATCCATATAGACTCAGACAGACCGACACACAATCCACATATACACAGACAGACAGACACACAATCCACATATAAACAGACAGACACACACAATCCACACATACACGGACAGACACACACACAATCTACATATACACAGACAGACACACACACAATCCACATATGCACAAACAGACCAACACACAGTCCACATATACACAGACAGACCGACACACATTCTACGTATACACAGACAGACCGACACACAATCCACATAAATACAGACAGACAGATACACAATCCACATCTTCACAGACTGGTACACACAAAATCGACAGATACACAGACAGACACACACACAATCCACTTATACACAGACAGACACACACACAATCCTCACATACACAGACATGCACGCACACAATCCACATATACACAGACAGACACACACACAATCCACATATACACAGACAGACCAACACACAATCCACATATACACAGACACACACACACACAATCCACATATACACAGACGGACCGACATACAATCCACATATGCACAGACAGCCCGAGCCACAGTCTATATACACTCAGGCAGACCAACACACAATCCACATATAAAAAGACAGACACACACAATCCACATATACACAGACAGACCGACACATAATCCACACATACACAGACAGACCGACACATAATCCACATATACACAGACAGACCGACACACAATCCACATAGACACAGACAGACCGACACACAATCCACATATACACAGACAGACCGACACACAATCCACATATACACAGACACATACACAATCTAGACACAAACAGAGAGACACAAACAATCCACTTTTACACTGACAAACACACACACAATCCACATATACACAGACAGACCAACACACAATCCACATATACACAGACACATACACAATCGACACATACACAGACAGACACACACAATCCACTTATACACAGACAGACACACACAATCCACATGTACACAGACAGACACACACACAATCCACTTATACACAGACAGACACACACACAATCCACAGATACACAGACAGACACACACACAATCCACATATACACAGACAGACCAACACACAATCCACATATACACAGACAGACCGGCACACAATTCACATTTACACAGACAGACACACACACAATCCATATATACACAGACAGACTAACACACAATCCACATATACACAGACAGACCGACACACAATCCACACAGACTCAGACAGACCGACACACAATCCACATATACAGAGACAGACTGACACACAATCCACATATACACAGACTGATACACACAAAATCGACAGATACACAGACACACACACAATCCACTTATACACAGACAGACACACACACAATCCTCATATACACAGACAGACACACACACAATCCACATTTACACAGACAGACACACACTCAATCCACATATACACGTACAGACCAACACACAATCCACATGTACACAGACAGACACACACACAATTCACATATACACAGACAGACCAACACACAATCCACATATACACAGACAGACACACACAATCCACATATAAACAGACAGACCAATACACAATCCACAAATACACAAACAGATCGACACACAATCCACATATACACAGACAGACAGACACACAATCCACAAAAACACAGACTGACACACACACAATCAACAGATACACAGACAGACACGCACAATACATAGATAAACAGACAGACCGACACACAATCCACATATACACAGACAGACCGACACACAATCAAGCGATACACAGACAGACCGACACACAATCCACATATACACAGACAGACACACAAACAAACCACATATACACAGACAGACCGACACACAATCCACATATACACAGACAGACCGACACACAATCCACATATGCACAGACAGTCACACACAATCCACATACACACAGACAGACACACACACTATCCCCATATACACAGACAGACACACACAATCCACATGTACGCAGACAGACACACACACAATCCACATATACACAGACGGACACATACACACAATCCACATAGACACAGACAGAAGGACACACAATCCACACATACATAGACAGACACACACACAATCCAAATATACACAGACAGACAGACACAATCCACATATACACAGACAGACACACACACTATCCCCATATACACAGACAGACACACACAATCCACATATACGCAGACAGACACACACACAATTCATATTTACACAGACAGACACACACACAATCCATATATACACAGACAGACTAACACACAATCCACATATACACAGACAGACCGACACACAATACACATAGACACAGACAGACCGACACACAATCCACATATACACAGACAGACCGACACACAATCCACATATACACAGACACATACACAATCGACACATACACAGACAGACACACACAATCCATTTATCCACTGACAGACACACACACGATCCACATACACACAGACAGACCAACACACAATCCACATATACACAGACAGACACACACACAATCCACAGATACACACACAGACCAACACACAATCCACATATACACAGACAGACACACACACAATCCAAAGATACACAGACAGACCAACACACAATCCACATATACACAGAAAGACCAACACACAATCCACATATACACAGACAGACCGACACACAATCCACATATACAAAGGCAGACCGACACACAATCCACATATGCACAGACAGACCGACACACAATCCACATATACACAGACAGACACACGCACAATTCACATATACACAGACAGACCGACACACAATCCACATAGACACAGACAGACCGACACACAATCCACATATACACAGACAGACCGACACACAATCCACATATACACAGACACATACACAATCTAGACACAAACAGAGAGACACAAACAATCCACTTTTACACTGACAAACACACACACAATCCACATATACACAGACAGACCAACACACAATCCACATATACACAGACACATACACAATCGACACATACACAGACAGACACACACAATCCACTTATACGCAGACAGACACACACAATCCACATGTACACAGACAGACACACACACAATCCACTTATACACAGACAGACACACACACAATCCACAGATACACAGACAGACACACACACAATCCACATATACACAGACAGACCAACACACAATCCACATATACACAGACAGACCGACACACAATTCACATTTACACAGACAGACACACACACAATCCATATATACACAGACAGACTAACACACAATCCACATATACACAGGCAGACCGACACACAATCCACACAGACTCAGACAGACCGACACACAATCCACATATACAGAGACAGACTGACACACAATCCACATATACACAGACTGATACACACAAAATCGACAGATACACAGACACACACACAATCCACTTATACACAGACAGACACACACACAATCCTCATATACACAGACAGACACACACACAATCCACATTTACACAGACAGACACACACTCAATACATATATACACGTACAGACCAACACACAATTCACATATACACAGACAGACCAACACACAATCCACATATACACAGACAGACACACACAATCCATATATAAACAGACAGACCAATACACAATCCACAAATACACAAACAGATCGACACACAATCCACATATACACAGACAGACAGACACACAATCCACATATACACAGACTGACACACACACAATCAACAGATACACAGACAGACACGCACAATACATAGATACACAGACAGACCGACACACAATCCACATATACACAGACAGACCGACACACAATCAAGCGATACACAGACAGACCGACACACAATCCACATATACACAGACAGACACACACACAAACCACATATACACAGACAGACCGACACACAATCCACATTTACACAGACAGACCGACACACAATCCACATATGCACAGACAGTCACACACAATCCACATATACACAGACAGACACACACACTATCCCCATATACACAGACAGACACACACAATCCACATGTACGCAGACAGACACACACACAATCCATATATACACAGACGGACACATACACACAATCCACATAGACACAGACAGAAGGACACACAATCCACACATACATAGACAGACACACACACAATCCAAATATACACAGACAGACAGAAACAATCCACATATACACAGACAGACACACACACTATCCACATATACACAGACAGACAGACACAATCCAAATATACGCAGACAGACACACACACAATTCATATTTACACAGACAGACACACACACAATCCATATATACACAGACAGACTAACACACAATCCACATATACACAGACAGACCGACACACAATCCACATAGACACAGACAGACCGACACACAATCCACATATACACAGACAGACCGACACACAATCCACATATACACAGACACATACACAATCGACACATACACAGACAGACACACACAATCCATTTATCCACTGACAGACACACACACGATCCACATACACACAGACAGACCAACACACAATCCACATATACACAGACAGACACACACACAATCCACAGATACACACACAGACCAACACACAATCCACATATACACAGACAGACACACACACACAATCCAAAGATACACAGACAGACCAACACACAATCCACATATACACAGAAAGACCAACACACAATCCACATATACACAGACAGACCGACACACAATCCACATATACAAAGGCAGACCGACACACAATCCACATATGCACAGACAGACCGACACACAATCCACATATACACAGACAGACACACGCACAATTCACATATACACAGACAGACACACACACAATCCACATATACACAGACTGACCAATACACAATCCACATATGCACAGATAGACACACACAATCCACATAGACACAGACAGAGAGACACACAATCCATATATAAACAGACAGACACACACAATCCACACATGCACGGACAGACACACACACAATCTACATATACACAGACAGACACACACAAAATCCACATATACACAAACAGACCAACACACAATCCACATATACACAGACAGACCGACACACGGTCTACATCACAGACAGACCGATACACAATCCACATGTACACACACAGACCCACACACAATCCACACAGACTCAGACAGACCGACACACAATCCACATATACAGAGACAGACTGACACACAATCCACATATCCACAGACTGATACACACAAAATCGACAGATACGCAGACACACACACAATCCACTTATACACAGACAGACACACACACAATCCTCATATACACAGACAGACACACACACAATCCACATTTACACAGACAGACACACACTCAATCCACATATACACGTACAGACCAACACACAATCCACATGTACACAGACAGACACACACACAATTCACATATACACAGACAGACCAACACACAATCCACATATACACAGACAGACACACACACAATCTACATATAAACAGACAGACCAATACACAATCCACAAATACACAAACAGATCGACACACAATCCACATATACACAGACAGACACACAATCCACATATACACAGACTGACCGACACACAATCAAGCGATACACAGACAGACCGACACACAATACACATATACACAGACAGACACACACACAAACCACATATACACAGACAGACCGACACACAATCCACATATACACAGACAGACCGACACACAATCCACATATGCACAGACAGTCACACACAATCCACATATACACAGACAGACACACACACTATCCCCATATACACAGACAGACACACACAATCCACATATACGCAGACAGACACACACACAATCCACATATACACAGACGGACACATACACACAATCCACATAGACACAGACAGAAGGACACACAATCCACACATACATAGACAGACACACACACAATCCAAATATACACAGACAGACAGACACAATCCACATATACACAGACAGACACACACACTATCCCCATATACACAGACAGACACACACAATCCACATATACGCAGACAGACACACACACAATCCACATATACACAGACGGACACACACACACAATCCACATATACACAGACAGAAGGACACACAATCCACACATACATAGACAGACACACACACAATCCACATATACACAGACGGACCGACACATAATCCACATATGCACAGACAGACCGACACACAATCCACATATACACAGACAGACACACACACTATCCACATATACACAGACGGACACACACACACAATCCACATATACACAGACAGAGAGACACACAATCCACATATAAACAGACAGACACACACAATCCACACATGCACGGACAGACACACACACAATCTACATATACACAGACTGACACACACAAAATCCACATATACACAGACAGACCGATACACAATCCACATGTACACAGACAGACCCGCACACAATCCACACAGACTCAGACAGACCGACACACAATCCACATATACACAGACAGACTGACACACAATCCACATATACACAGACTGATACACACAAAATCGACAGATACACAGACAGACACACACACAATCCACTTATACACAGACAGACACACACACAATCCTCATATGCACAGACATACACACACACAATCCACATATACACAGACACACACACACAATCCACATATACACAGACAGACCGACACACAATCCACATTTACACAGACAGACACACACACAATCCACATATATAGAGACAGACCAACACACAATCCACATGTACACAGACAGACACACACACAATTCACATATACACAGACAGACCAACACACAATCCACATATACACAGACAGACACACACACAATCCACATATACACAGACAGACCAATACACAATCCACAAATACACAAACAGACCGACACACAATCCACATATACACAGACAGACAGACACACAATCCACATATACACAGACTGACACACACACAATCAACAGATACACAGACAGACACGCACAATACATAGATACACAGACAGACCGACACACAATCCACATATACACAGACAGACCGACACAAAATCAAGCTATACACAGACAGACCGACACACAATCCACATATACACAGACAGACACACACACAAACCACATATACACAGACAGACCGACACACAATCCACATATACACAGGCAGACCGACACACAATCCACATATGCACAGACAGACACACACAATCCACATATACACAGACAGACCGAGCCACAGTCTACATATACACAGGCAGACCAACACACAATCCACATATACAGAGGCAGACCGACACACAATCCACATATACACAGACAGACCGATACACAATCCACATATACACAGACAGACCCACACACAATCCACATATACACAGATAGACCGACACACAATCCAAATATGCACAGACAGACGCACACAATCCACATATACACAGACAGACACACACACTATCCCCATATACACAGACAGACACATACAATCCACATATGCGCAGACAGACACACACACAATCCACATGTACACAGACGGACACACACACACAATCCACATATACACAGACAGAAGGTCTCACAATCCACACATACATAGACAGACACACACACAATCCAAATATACACAGACAGACACACACAATCCACATATACACAGACAGACCAACACACAATCCACATATACACAGACAGACCGACACACAATCCACATTCACACAGACAGACCGACACACAATCCACATATACACAGACAGACCAACACACAATCCACATGTACACAGACAGACACACACACAATTCACATATGCACAGACAGACCAACACACAATCCACATATACACAGACAGACACACACACAATCCACATATACACAGACAGACCAATACACAATCCACAAATACACAAACAGACCGACACACAATCCACATATACGCAGACAGACAGACACACAATCCACATATACACAGACTGACACACACACAATCAACAGATACACAGACAGACACGCACAATACACAGATACACAGACAGACCGACACACAATCCACATATACACAGACAGACCGACACACAATCAAGCTATACACAGACAGACCGACACACAATCCACATATACACAGACAGACACACACACAAACCACATATACACAGACAGACCGACACACAATCCACATATGCACAGACAGACACACACAATCCACATATACACAGACAGACCGAGCCACAGTCCACATATACACAGACAGACCAATACACAATCCACATATGCACAGATAGACACACACAATCCACATAGACACAGACAGAGAGACACACAATCCATATATAAACAGACAGACACACACAATCCACACATGCACGGACAGACACACACACAATCTACATATACACAGACTGACACACACAAAATCCAGATATACACAAACAGACCAACACACAATCCACATATACACAGACAGACCGACACACGGTCTACATATACACAGACAGACCGATACACAATCCACATGTACACACACAGACCCACACACAATCCACACAGACTCAGACAGACCGACACACAATCCACATATACAGAGACAGACTGACACACAATCCACATATACACAGACTGATACACACAAAATCGACAGATACGCAGACACACACACAATCCACTTATACACAGACAGACACACACACAATCCTCATATACACAGACAGACACACACACAATCCACATTTACACAGACAGACACACACTCAATCCACATATACACGTACAGACCAACACACAATCCACATGTACACAGACAGACACACACACAATTCACATATACACAGACAGACCAACACACAATCCACATATACACAGACAGACACACACACAATCCACATATAAACAGACAGACCAATATACAATCCACAAATACACAAACAGATCGACACACAATCCACATATACACAGACAGACACACAATCCACATATACACAGACTGACCGACACACAATCAAGCGATACACAGACAGACCGACACACAATACACATATACACAGACAGACACACACACAAACCACATATACACAGACAGACCGACACACAATCCACATATACACAGACAGACCGACACACAATCCACATATGCACAGACAGTCACACACAATCCACATATACACAGACAGACACACACACTATCCCCATATACACAGACAGACACACACAATCCACATATACGCAGACAGACACACACACAATCCACATATACACAGACGGACACATACACACAATCCACATAGACACAGACAGAAGGACACACAATCCACACATACATAGACAGACACACACACAATCCAAATATACACAGACAGACAGAAACAATCCACATATACACAGACAGACACACACACTATCCCCATATACACAGACAGACACACACAATCCACATATACGCAGACAGACACATACACAATCCACATATACACAGACGGACACACACACACAATCCACATATACACAGACAGAAGGACACACAATCCACACATACATAGACAGACACACACACAATCCACATATACACAGACAGACCGACACATAATCCACATATGCACAGACAGACCGACACACAATCCACATATACACAGACAGACACACACACTATCCACATATACACAGACGGACACACACACACAATCCACATATACACAGACAGAGAGACACACAATCCACATATAAACAGACAGACACACACAATCCACACATGCACGGACAGACACACACACAATCTACATATACACAGACTGACACACACAAAATCCACATATACACAAACAGACCAACACACAATCCACATATACACAGACAGACCGATACACAATCCACATGTACACAGACAGACCCGCACACAATCCACACAGACTCAGACAGACCGACACACAATCCACATATACACAGACAGACTGACACACAATCCACATATACACAGACTGATACACACAAAATCGACAGATACACAGACAGACACACACACAATCCACTTATACACAGACAGACACACACACAATCCTCATATGCACAGACATACACACACACAATCCACATATACACAGACACACACACACAATCCACATATACACAGACAGACCAACACACAATCCACATATACACAGACAGACCGACACACAATCCACATTTACACAGACAGACACACACACAATCCACATATATAGAGACAGACCAACACACAATCCACATGTACACAGACAGACACACACACAATTCACATATACACAGACAGACCAACACACAATCCACATATACACAGACAGACACACACACAATCCACATATACACAGACAGACCAATACACAATCCACAAATACACAAACAGACCGACACACAATCCACATATACACAGACAGACAGACACACAATCCACATATACACAGACTGACACACACACAATCAACAGATACACAGACAGACACGCACAATACATAGATACACAGACAGACCGACACACAATCCACATATACACAGACAGACCGACACAAAATCAAGCTATACACAGACAGACCGACACACAATCCACATATACACAGACAGACACACACACAAACCACATATACACAGACAGACCGACACACAATCCACATATACACAGGCAGACCGACACACAATCCACATATGCACAGACAGACACACACAATCCACATATACACAGACAGACCGAGCCACAGTCTACATATACACAGGCAGACCAACACACAATCCACATATACAGAGGCAGACCGACACACAATCCACATATACACAGACAGACCGATACACAATCCACATATACACAGACAGACCCACACACAATCCACATATACACAGATAGACCGACACACAATCCAAATATGCACAGACAGAGGCACACAATCCACATATACACAGACAGACACACACACTATCCCCATATACACAGACAGACACATACAATCCACATATACGCAGACAGACACACACACAATCCACATGTACACAGACGGACACACACACACAATCCACATATACACAGACAGAAGGTCTCACAATCCACACATACATAGACAGACACACACACAATCCAAATATACACAGACAGACAGACACAATCCACTTATACACAGACAGACACACACACAATCCTCATATGCACAGACATACACACATACAATCCACATATACACAGACACACACACACACACAATCCACATATACACAGACAGACCAACACACAATCCACATATACACAGACAGACCGACACACAATCCACATTTACACAGACAGACCGACACACAATCCACATATACACAGACAGACCAACACACAATCCACATGTACACAGACAGACACACACACAATTCACATATGCACAGACAGACCAACACACAATCCACATATACACAGACAGACACACACACAATCCACATATACACAGACAGACCAATACACAATCCACAAATACACAAACAGACCGACACACAATCCACATATACGCAGACAGACAGACACACAATCCACATATACACAGACTGACACACACACAATCAACAGATACACAGACAGACACGCACAATACACAGATACACAGACAGACCGACACACAATCCACATATACACAGACAGACCGACACACAATCAAGCTATACACAGACAGACCGACACACAATCCACATATACACAGACAGACACACACACAAACCACATATACACAGACAGACCGACACACAATCCACATATGCACAGACAGACACACACAATCCACATATACACAGACAGACCGAGCCACAGTCCACATATACACAGGCAGACCAACACACAATCCACATATACAGAGGCAGACCGACACACAATCCACATATACACAGACAGACCGATACACAATCCACATATACACAGACAGACCCACACACAATCCAAATATACACAGACAGACAGACACAATCCACATATACACAGACAGACACACACACTATCCCCATATACACAGACAGACACACACAATCCACATATACGCAGACAGACACACACACAATCCACATATACACATACGGACACACACACACAATCTACATATACACAGACAGAAGGACACACAATCCACACATACAGAGACACACACACACAATCCACATACACACAGACAGACCGACACATAATCCACATATGCATAGACAGACCGACACACAATCCACATATACACAGACAGACTGACACACAATCCACATATACACAGACAAACACAGACAAAATCAACAGATACACAGACAGACACACACAATCCACATATGCACAGACAGACTGACACATAATCCACATATGCACAGACAGACCGACACACAATCCACATAGACACAGACAGACTGACACACAATCCACAGATACACAGACACATACACAATCTACACATACACAGACAGACACACATAATCTAATTATACACAGACAGACACACACAATCCACATGTTCACAGACAGACACACACACAATTCACATGTACACAGACAGACACTCTCACAATCCACATATACACAGACAGACACACATACAATCCACATATGCACAGACAGACCGACACACAATCCACATATAAACAGACAGACACACACACTATCCACATATACACAGACGGACACACATACACAATCCACATATACACAGACAGACCGACACACAATCCACATATGCACAGATAGACACACACAATCCACATAGACACAGACAGAGAGACACACAATCCACATATAAACAGACAGACACACACAATCCACACATGCACGGACAGACACACACACAATCTACATATACACAGACTGACACACACAAAATCCACATATACACAAACAGACCAACACACAATCCACATATACACAGACAGACCGACACACGGTCTACATATACACAGAGAGACCGATACACAATCCACATGTACATAGACAGACCCGCACACAATCCACACAGACTCAGACAGACTGACACACAATACACATATACACAGACTGATACACACAAAATCGACAGATACACAGACAGACACACACACAATCCACTTATACACAGACAGACACACACACAATCCTCATATACACAGACATACACACACACAATCCACATATACACAGACACACACACACAATCCACATTTACACAGACAGACACACACACAATCCACATATACACAGACAGACCAACACACAATCCACATATACACAGACAGACCGACACACAATCCACATTTACACAGACAGACACACACACAATCCACATATACACAGACAGACCAACACACAATCCACAAATACACAAACAGACCGACACACAATCCACATATACACAGACAGACAGACACACAATCCACATATACACAGACTGACACACACACAATCAACAGATACACAGACAGACACGCACAATACATAGATACACAGACAGACCGACACACAATCCACATATACACAGACAGACCGACACACAATCAAGCTATACACAGACAGACCGACACACAATCCACATATACACAGACAGACACACACACAAACCACATATACACAGACAGACCGACACACAATCCACATATACACAGACAGACCGACACACAATCCACATATGCACAGGCAGACACACACAATCCACATATACACAGACAGACCGAGCCACAGTCTACATATACACAGGCAGACCAACACACAATCCACATATACAGAGGCAGACCGACACACAATCCACAAATACACAGACAGACCGATACACAATCCACATTTACACAGACAGACCCACACACAATCCACATATACACAGACAGACCGACACACAATCCAAATATGCACAGACAGACGCACACAATCCACATATACACAGACAGACACACACACTATCCCCATATACACAGACAGACACACACAATCCACATATACGCAGACAGACACACACACAATCCACATATACACAGATGGACACACACACACAATCCACTAATACACAGACAGAAGGACACACAATCCACACATACAAAGACAGACACACACACAATCCAAATATACACAGACAGACAGACACAATCCACATATACACAGACAGACACACACAATATCCCCATATACACAGACAGACACACACAATCCACATATAAGCAGACAGACACACACACAATCCACATATACACAGACGGACACACACACACAATCCACATATACACAGACAGACCGACACACAATCCACACAAACAAAGACACACACACACAATCCACATATACACAGACAGACCGACACATAATCCTCATATGCACAGACAGACCGACACACAATCCACATATACACAGACAGACTGACACACAATCCACATATACACAGACAAACACAGACAAAATCAACAGATACACAGACAGACACACACAATCCACATATGCACAGACAGACTGACACATAATCCACATATGCACAGACAGACCGACACACAATCCACATATACACAGACAGACCGATACACAATCCACATATACACAGACAGACCCACACACAATCCAAATATACACAGACAGACAGACACAATCCACATATACACAGACAGACACACACACTATCCCCATATACACAGACAGACACACACAATCCACATATACGCAGACAGACACACACACAATCCACATATACACATACGGACACACACACACAATCCACATAGACACAGACAGAAGGACACACAATCCACACATACAGAGACACACACACACAATCCACATACACACAGACAGACCGACACATAATCCACATATGCATCGACAGACCGACACACAATCCACATATACACAGACAGACTGACACACAATCCACATATACACAGACAAACACAGACAAAATCAACAGATACACAGACAGACACACACAATCCACATATGCACAGACAGACTGACACATAATCCACATATGCACAGACAGACCGACACACAATCCACATAGACACAGACGGACTGACACACAATCCACAGATACACAGACACATACACAATCTACACATACACAGACAGACACACATAATCCAATTATACACAGACAGACACACACAATCCACATGTTCACAGACAGACACACACACAATTCACATGTACACAGACAGACACTCTCACAATCCACATATACACAGACAGACACACATACAATCCACATATGCACAGACAGACCGACACACAATCCACATATAAACAGACAGACACACACACTATCCACATATACACAGACGGACACACACACACAATCCACATATACACAGACAGACCGACACACAATCCACATATGCACAGATAGACACACACAATCCACATAGACACAGACAGAGAGACACACAATCCACATATAAACAGACAGACACACACAATCCACACATGCACGGACAGACACACACACAATCTACATATACACAGACTGACACACACAAAATCCACATATACACAAACAGACCAACACATAATCCACATATACACAGACAGACCGACACACGGTCTACATATACACAGACAGACCGATACACAATCCACATGTACACAGACAGACCCGCACACAATCCACACAGACTCAGACAGACTGACACACAATCCACATATACACAGACTGATACACACAAAATCGAGAGATACACAGACAGACACACACACAATCCACTTATACACAGACAGACACACACACAATCCTCATATACACAGACATACACACACACAATCCACATATACACAGACACACACACACACAATCCACATATACACAGACACACACACACACAATCCACATATACACAGACAGACCGACACACAATCCACATTTACACAGACAGACCAATACACAATCCACAAATACACAAACAGACCGACACACAATCCACATGTACACAGACAGACAGACACACAATCCACATATACACAGACTGACACACACACAATCAACAGATACACAGACAGACACGCACAATACATAGATACACAGACAGACCGACACACAATCCACATATACACAGACAGACCGACACACAATCAAGCTATACACAGACAGACCGACACACAATCCACATATACACAGACAGACACACACACAAACCACATACACACAGACAGACCGACACACAATCCACATATACACAGACAGACCGATACACAATCCACATATACACAGACAGACCGACACACGGTCTACATATACACAGACAGACCGATACACAATCCACATATACACAGACAGACCGACACACGGTCTACATATACACAGACAGACCGATACACAATCCACATGTACACAGACAGACCCGCACACAATCCACACAGACTCAGACAGACTGACACACAATACACATATACACAGACTGATACACACAAAATCGACAGATACACAGACAGACACACACACAATCCACTTATACACAGACAGACACACACACAATCCTCATATACACAGACATACACACACACAATCCTCATATACACAGACACACACACACACAATCCACATATACACAGACAGACCAACACACAATCCACATATACACAGACAGACCGACACACAATCCACATTTACACAGACAGACACACACACAATCCACATATACACAGACAGACCAACACACAATGCACATATACACAGACAGACCGACACACAATCCACATTTACACAGACAGACACACACACAATCCACATATACACAGACAGACCAACACACAATCCACAAATACACAAACAGACCGACACACAATCCACATATACACAGACAGACAGACACACAATCCACATATACACAGACTGACACACACACAATCAACAGATACACAGACAGACACGCACAATACATAGATACACAGACAGACCGACACACAATCCACATATACACAGACAGACCGACACACAATCAAGCGATACACAGACAGACCGACACACAATCCACATATACACAGACAGACACACACACAAACCACATATACACAGACAGACCGACACACAATCCACATATACACAGACAGACCGACACACAATCCACATATGCACAGGCAGACACACACAATCCACATATACACAGACAGACCGAGCCACAGTCTACATATACACAGGCAGACCAACACACAATCCACATATACAGAGGCAGACCGACACACAATCCACAAATACACAGACAGACCGATACACAATCCAGATTTACACAGACAGACCCACACACAATCCACATATACACAGACAGACCGACACACAATCCAAATATGCACAGACAGACGCACACAATCCACATATACACAGACAGACACACACACTATCCCCATATACACAGACAGACACACACAATCCACATATACGCAGACAGACACACACACAATCCACATATACACAGATGGACACACACACACAATCCACTAATACACAGACAGAAGGACACACAATCCACACATACAAAGACAGACACACACACAATCCAAATATACACAGACAGACAGACACAATCCACATATACACAGACAGACACACACAATATCCCCATATACACAGACAGACACACACAATCCACATATACGCAGACAGACACACACACAATCCACATATACACAGACGGACACACACACACAATCCACATATACACAGACAGACACACACACAATCCACACAAACAAAGACACACACACACAATCCACATATACACAGACAGACCGACACATAATCCACATATGCACAGACAGACCGACACACAATCCACATATACACAGACAGACTGACACACAATCCACATATACACAGACAAACACAGACAAAATCAACAGATACACAGACAGACACACACAATCCACATATGCACAGACAGACTGACACATAATCCACATATGCACAGACAGACCGACACACAATCCACATAGACACAGACAGACTGACACACAATCCACAGATACACAGACACATACACAATCTACACATACACAGACAGACACACATAATCTAATTATACACAGACAGACACACACAATCCACATGTTCACAGACAGACACACACACAATTCACATGTACACAGACAGACACACTCACAATCCACATATACACAGTCAGACACACATACAATCCACATATACACAGACAGACCGACACACAATCCACATATGCACAGACAGACACACACAATCCACATATACACAGACAGAAACATACACTATCCACATATACACAGACGGACACACACACACAATCCACATATACACAGATAGACCGACACACAATCCACATATGCACAGATAGACACACACAATCCACATATACACAGACAGACAGACACACAATCCACATATACACAGACAGACACACACAATCCACACATACACGGACAGACACACACACAATCTACATATACACAGACAGACACACACACAATCCACATATACACAAACAGACCAACACACAGTCCACATATACACAGACAGACCGACACACAGTCTACGTATACACAGACAGACCGATACACAATCCACATAGACACAGACAGACACACACACAATCCACATATACACAGACAGACCGACACACAATCCAAATATGCACAGACAGACGCACACAATCCACATATACACAGACAGACACACACACTATCCCCATATACACAGACAGACACACACAATCCACATATACGCAGACAGACACACAGACAATCCACATATACACAGACGGACACACACACACAATCCACATATACACAGACAGAAGGACACACAATCCACACATACATAGACAGACACACACACAATCCAAATATACACAGACAGACACACACACAATCCACATATACACAGACACACACACACACAATCCACATATACACAGACAGACCAACACACAATCTACATATACACAGACAGACCGACACACAATCCACATATACACAGACAGACACACACACAATCCACTTATACACAGACAGACACACACACAATCCTCATATGCACAGACATACACACATACAATCCACATATACACAGACACACACACACACACACAATCCACATATACACAGACAGACCAACACACAATCCACATATACACAGACAGACCGACACACAATCCACATTTACACAGACAGACACACACACAATCCACATATACACAGACAGACCAACACACAATCCACATGTACACAGACAGACACACACACAATTCACATATACACAGACAGACCAACACACAATCCACATACACACAGACAGACACACACACAATCCACAAAAACACAGACAGACCAATACACAATCCACAAATACACAAACAGACCGACACACAATCCACAAATACGCAGACAGACAGACACACAATCCACATATACACAGACTGACACACACACAATCAACAGATACACAGACAGACACGCACAATACACAGATACACAGACAGACCGACACACAATCCACATATACACAGACAGACCGACACACAATCAAGCTATACACAGACAGACCGACACACAAACCACATATACACAGACAGACACACACACAAACCACATATACACAGACAGACCGACACACAATCCACATATGCACAGACAGACACACACAATCCACATATACACAGATAGACCGAGCCACAGTCTACATATACACAGGCAGACCAACACAAAATCCACATATACAGAGGCAGACCGACACACAATCCACATATTCACAGACAGACCGATACACAATCCACATATACACAGACAGACCCACACACAATCCACATATACACAGACAGACCGACACACAATCCAAATATGCACAGACAGACGCACACAATCCACATATACACAGACAGACACACACACTATCCCCATATACACAGACAGACACACACAATCCACATATACGCAGACAGACACACACACAATCCACATATACACAGACGGACACACACACACAATCCACATATACACAGACAGAAGGACACACAATCCACACATACATAGACAGACACACACACAATCCAAATATACACAGACAGACAGACACAATCCACATATACACAGACAGACACACACACTATCCCCATATACACAGACAGACACACACACAATCCACATATACACAGACGGACACACACACACAATCCACATATACACAGACAGAAGGACACACAATCCACACATACAGAGACACACACACACAATCCACATACACACAGACAGACCGACACATAATCCACATATGCATCGACAGACCGACACACAATCCACATATACACAGACAGACTGACACACAATGCACATATACACAGACACATACACAATCTACACATACACAGACAGACACACATAATCCAATTATACACAGACAGACACACACAATCCACATGTTCACAGACAGACACACACACAATTCACATGTACACAGACAGACACACTCACAATCCACATATACACAGACAGACACACATACAATCCACATATGCACAGACAGACCGACACTCGATCCACATATAAACAGACAGACACACACACTATCCACATATACACAGACGGACACACACACACAATCCACATATACACAGACAGACCGACACACAATCCACATATGCACAGATAGACACACACAATCCACATAGACACAGACAGAGAGACACACAATCCACATATAAACAGACAGACACACAAAATCCACATATACACAAACAGACCAACACACAATCCACATATACACAGACAGACCGACACACGGTCTACATATACACAGACAGACCGATACACAATCCACATGTACACAGACAGACCCGCACACAATCCACACAGACTCAGACAGACTGACACACAATCCACATATACACAGACTGATACACACAAAATCGACAGATACACAGACAGACACACACACAATCCACTTATACACAGACAGACACACACACAATCCTCATATACACAGACATACACACACACAATCCACTTATACACAGACACACACACACACAATCCACATATACACAGACAGACCAACACATAATCCACATATACACAGACAGACCGACACACAATCCACATTTACACAGACAGACACACACACAATCCACATATACACAGACAGACCAACACACAATCCACATGTACACAGACAGACACACACACAATTCACATATACACAGACAGACCAACACACAATCCACATATACACAGACGGACACACACACAATCCACATATACACAGACAGACCAATACACAATCCACAAATACACAAACAGACCGACACACAATCCACATATACACAGACAGACAGACACACAATCCACATATACACAGACTGACACACACACAATCAACAGATACACAGACAGACACGCACAATACATAGATACACAGACAGACCGACACACAATCCACATATACACAGACAGACCGACACACAATCAAGCTATACACAGACAGACCGACACACAATCCACATATACACAGACAGACACACACACAAACCACATATACACAGACAGACCGACACACAATCCACATATACACAGACAGACCGACACACAATCCACATATGCACAGGCAGACACACACAATCCACATATACACAGACAGACCGAGCCACAGTCTACATATACACAGGCAGACCAACACACAATCCACATATACAGAGGCAGACCGACACACAATCCACATATACACAGACAGACCGATACACAATCCACATTTACACAGACAGACCCACACACAATCCACATATACACAGACAGACCGACACACAATCCAAATATGCACAGACAGACGCACACAATCCACATATACACAGACAGACACACACACTATCCCCATATACACAGACAGACACACACAATCCACATATACGCAGACAGACACACACACAATCCACATATACACAGATGGACACACACACACAATCCACTAATACACAGACAGAAGGACACACAATCCACACATGCAAAGACAGACACACACACAATCCAAATGTACACAGACAGACAGACACAATCCACATATACACAGACAGACACACACAATATCCCCATATACACAGACAGACACACACAATCCACATATACGCAGACAGACACACACACAATCCACATATACACAGACGGACACACACACACAATCCACATATACACAGACAGACCGACACACAATCCACACATACAAAGACACACACACACAATCCACATAGACACAGACAGACCGACACATAATCCACATATGCACAGACAGACCGACACACAATCCACATATACACAGACAGACTGACACACAATCCACATATACACAGACAAACACAGACAAAAGCAACAGATACACAGACAGACACACACAATCCACATATGCACAGACAGACCGACACACAATCCACATTGACACAGACGGACTGACACACAATCCACAGATACACAGACACATACACAATCTACACATACACAGACAGACACACATAATCTAATTATACACAGACAGACACACACAATCCACATGTTCACAGACAGACACACACACAATTCACATGTACACAGACAGACACACTCACAATCCACATATACACAGTCAGACACACATACAATCCACATATACACAGACAGACCGACACACAATCCACATATGCACAGACAGACACACACAATCCACATATACACAGACAGACACACACACTATCCACATATACACAGACGGACACACACACACAATCCACATATACACAGATAGACCGACACACAATCCACATATGCACAGATAGACACACACAATCCACATATACACAGACAGACACACACACAATCCACATATACACAGACAGACACACACAATCCACACATACACGGACAGACACACACACAATCTACATATACACAGACAGACACACACACAATCCACATATACACAAAGAGACCAACACACAGTCCACATATACACAGACAGACCGACACACAGTCGACATGTGCACAGACAGACCGATACACAATCCACACAGACACAGACAGACCCACACACAATCCACACAGACTCAGACAGACCGACACACAATCCACATATACACAGACAGACAGACACACTATCCACATATAAACAGACAGACACACACAATCCACACATACACGGACAGACACACACACAATCTACATATACACAGACAGACACACACACAATCCACATATGCACAAACAGACCAACACACAGTCCACATATACACAGACAGACCGACAGACATTCTACGTATACACAGACAGACCGACACACAATCCACATAAATACAGACAGACAGATACACAATCCACATATACACAGACTGGTACACACAAAATCGACAGATACACAGACAGACACACACACAATCCACTTATACACAGACAGACACATACACAATCCTCACATACACAGACATGCACACACACAATCCACATATACACAGACAGACACACACACAATCCACATATACACAGACAGACCAACACACAATCCACATGCACACAGACAGACACACACACAATCCACATATACACAGACAGACCAACACACAATCCACATGTACACAGACAGACACACACACAATCCACATATACACAGACAGACACACACACAATCCACATATACACAGACAGACCAACACACAATCCACATATGCACAGACAGACCGACACACAATCCACATTTACACAGACAGAAACACACACAATCCACATATACACAGACAGACCAACACACAATCCACATATACACAGACAGACACACACGCAATTCACATATACACAGACAGACCAACACACAATCCACATATACACAGACACACACACACAATCCACATATACACAGACAGACCAAAACACAATCCACAAATACACAAACAGACCGACACACAATCCATATATACACAGACAGACACACACACAATCCACATATACACAGACTGACACATGCACAATCAACAGATACACAGACAGACACACACAATACACATATACACAGACAGACCGACACATAATCCACATATACACAGACAGACAGACACACAATCCACAGAGACACAGACAGACCGACACACAATCCACATATACACAGACAGACACACACAATCCACTTATACACAGACAGACACACACACAATCCACATGCACACAGACAGACACACACACAATCCACATATGCACAGACAGACACACACACAATCCACATATACACAGACTGACACACACAAAATCGACAGATACACAGACAGAACAACACACAATCCACATATACACAGACAGACACACACACAATCCACATATACACAGACAGACCAAAACACAATCCACATATACACAGACAGACACACACAATCCACATATACACAGACAGACCGACACATAATCCACATATACACAGACAGACCGACACACAATCCACATAGACACAGACAGACACACACACAATCCACATATACACAGACGGACCGACACACAATCCACATATGCACAGACATCCCGAGCCACAGTCTATATATACTCAGGCAGACCAACACACAATCCACATATACAGAGGCAGACCGACACACAATCCACATATACACAGACAGTCCGATACACAATCCACACATACACAGACAGACCCACACACAATCCACATATACACAGACAGCCCGAGCCACAGTCTACATATACACAGGCAGACCAACACGCAATCCACATATAAAGAGGCAGACCGACACACAATCCACATATACACAGACAGTCCGATACACAATCCACACATACACAGACAGACCCACACACAATCCACATATACACAGACAGACCGACACACAATCCAAATATGCACAGACAGACGCACACAATCCACATATACACAGACAGACACACACACTATCCCCATACACACAGACAGACACACACAATCCACAGATACACAGACAGACACACACACAATCCACATATACACAGACGGACACACACACACAATCCACATATACACAGACAGACACACACAATATCAACAGATACACAGACAGACAGACACAATCCACATATACACAGACAGACCGACACATAATCCACATATACACAGACAGACCAATACACAATCCACAAATACACAAACAGACCGACACACAATCCATATATACACAGACAGACACACACACAATCGACACATACACAGACAGACACACACAATCCACTTATACACAGACAGACACACACAATACACATATACACAGACAGATCGACACATAATCCACATATACACAGACAGACACACACAATCCACTTATACACAGACAGACACACACACAATCCACATGCACACAGACAGACACACACACAATCCACATATGCACAGACAGACACACACACAATCCACATATACACAGACTGACACACACAAAATCGACAGATACACAGACAGAACAACACACAATCCACATATACACAGACAGACACACACACAATCCACATATACACAGACAGACCAAAACACAATCCACATATACACAGACAGACACACACAATCCACATATACACAGACAGACCGACACATAATCCACATATACACAGACAGACCGACACACAATCCACATAGACACAGACAGACACACACACAATCCACATATACACAGACGGACCGACACACAATCCACATATGCACAGACAGCCCGAGCCACAGTCTATATATACTCAGGCAGACCAACACACAATCCACATATACAGAGGCAGACCGACACACAATCCACATATACACAGACAGTCCGATACACAATCCACACATACACAGACAGACCCACACACAATCCACATATACACAGACAGCCCGAGCCACAGTCTACATATACACAGGCAGACCAACACGCAATCCACATATAAAGAGGCAGACCGACACACAATCCACATATACACAGACAGTCCGATACACAATCCACACATACAAAGACAGACCCACACACAATCCACATATACACAGACAGACCGACACACAATCCAAATATGCACAGACAGACGCACACAATCCACATATACACAGACAGACACACACACTATCCCCATACACACAGACAGACACACACAATCCACAGATACACAGACAGACACACACACAATCCACATATACACAGACGGACACACACACACAATCCACATATACACAGACAGACACACACAATATCAACAGATACACAGACAGACACAATCCACATATACACAGACAGACTGACACATAATCCACATATACACAGACAGACCAATACACAATCCACAAATACACAAACAGACCGACACACAATCCATATATACACAGACAGACACACACACAATCGACACATACACAGACAGACACACACAATCCACTTATACACAGACAGACACACACAATACACATATACACAGACAGATCGACACATAATCCACATATACACAGACAGACAGACACACAATCCACAGAGACACAGACAGACTGACACACAATCCACATATACACAGACAGACCGACACACAATCCACATATACACAGACAGACACACACAATCCACTTATACACAGACAGACACACACAATCCACATATACACAGACAGACCGACACATAATCCACATATACACAGACAGACCGACACACAATCCACATAGACACAGACAGACCGACACACAATCCACATATACACAGACAGACCGACACACAATCCACATATACACAGAATCATACACAATCTAAACATACACAGACAGACACACACAATCCACTTATACTCTGACAGACACACACACAATCCACATATACACAGACAGACCAACATACAATCCACATATACACAGTCAGACACACACACAATCCACATATACACAGACAGACACACACACAATCCACATATACACAGACACACACACACACAATCCACATATACACAGACGGACCGACACACAATCCACATATGCACAGACAGACACACACACAATCCACATATACACAGACAGACACACACACAATCCACATATACACAGACACACACACAATCCACATGTACACAGACGGACCGACACACAATCCACATATGCACAGACAGACCGAGCCACAGTCTACATATACACAGGCAGACCAACACACAATCCACATATACAGAGGCAAACCGCCACACAATCCACATATACACAGACAGACCGATACACAAGCAACATATACACAGACAGACCCACACACAATCCACATATACACAGACAGACCGACACACAATCCACATATACACAGACAGACCGAGCCACAGTCTACATATACACAGGCAGACCAACACACAATCCACATATACAGAGGCAGACCGACACACAATCCATTTATACACAGACAGACCGATACACAATCCACATATACACAGACAGACCCACACACAATCCACATATACACAGACAGACCGACACACAATCCACATATGCACAGACAGACACACACAATCCACATATACACAGAAAGACACACACACTATCCACATATACACAGACAGACACACACACACACAATCCACATATACACAGACAGACCGACACACAATCCACATATACACAGAAACATACACAATCTACACATACACAGACAGACACACACAATCCACTTATTTTCTGACAGACACACACACAATCCGCATGTACACAGACAGACCAACACACAATCCACATATACACAGACAGACACACACACAATCCACATATACACAGACAGACACACACACAATCCACATATAAACAGACAGGCACACACAATCCACACATACACGGACAGACACACACACAATCTACATATACACAGACAGACACACACACAATCCACATATACACAAACAGACCAACACACAGTCCACATATACACAGACAGACCGACACACAGTCTACATATACACAGAATCATACACAATCTACACATACACAGAAAGACACACACAATCCACTTATACACTGACAGACACACACAAAATCCACATATACACAGACAGACACACACACAATCCACATATACACAGACAGACACACACACAATCCACATATACACAGACAGACCGACACACAATCCAAATAGAAACAGACAGACCGACACACAATCCACATGGACACAGACAGAAGGACACACGATCCACATATGCACAGACAGACACACACAATCCACCAATACACAGACAGACACACACACTATCCACATATATGCAGACGGACACACACACACAATCCACATATACACAGACAGACCAACACACAATCCACATATACACAGACACACACACACACAATCCACATATACACAGACAGACCAATACACAATCCACAAATACACAAACAGACCGACACAAAATCCATATATACACAGACAGACACACACACAATCCACATATACACAGACTGACACATGCACAATCCACATATACACAGACAGACCGACACACAATACACATATACACAGACAGACCGACACACAATCCACATATACACAGACAGACCGACACACAATCCACATATACACAGACAGACCGACACACAATCCACATATACACAGACAGACCGACACACAATCCACATTTACACAGACAGAAACACACACAATCCACATATACACAGACAGACCAACACACAATCCACATATACACAGACACACACACACAATCCACATATACACAGACAGACCAATACACAATCCACAAATACACAAACAGACCGACACACAATCCATATATACACAGACAGACACACACACAATCCACATAGACACAGACTGACACATGCACAATCAACAGATACACAGACAGACACACACAATACACATATACACAGACAGACCGACACATAATCCACATACACACAGACAGACAGACACACAATCCACAGAGACACAGACAGACCGACACACAATCCACATATACACAGACACATACACAATCCACACATACACAGACAGACACACACAATCCACTTATACACAGACAGACACACACACAATCCACATGCACACAGACAGACACACACACAATCCACATATGCACAGACAGACACACACACAATCCACATATACACAGACAGCCCGAGCCACAGTCTACATATACACAGGCAGACCAACACGCAATCCACATATAAAGAGGCAGACCGACACACAATCCACATATACACAGACAGTCCGATACACAATCCACACATACACAGACAGACCCACACACAATCCACATATACACAGACAGACCGACACACAATCCAAATATGCACAGACAGACGCACACAATCCACATATACACAGACAGACACACACACTATCCCCATACACACAGACAGACACACACAATCCACAGATACACAGACAGACACACACACAATCCACATATACACAGACGGACACACACACACAATCCACATGTACACAGACAGACACACACAATATCAACAGATACACAGACAGACAGACACAATCCACAAAAACACAGACAGACCGACACATAATCCACATATACACAGACAGACCAATACACAATCCACAAATACACAAACAGACCGACACACAATCCATAGAAACACAGACAGACACACACACAATCGACACATACACAGACAGACACACACAATCCACTTATACACAGACAGACACACACAATACACATATACACAGACAGATCAACACATAATCCACATATACACAGACAGACAGACACACAATCCACAGAGACACAGACAGACTGACACACAATCCACATATACACAGACAGACCGACACACAATCCACATATACACAGACAGACACACACAATCCACTTATACACAGACAGACACACACAATCCACATATACACAGACAGACCGACACATAATCCACATATACACAGACAGACCGACACACAATCCACATAGACACAGACAGACCGACACACAATCCACATATACACAGACAGACCGACACACAATCCACATATACACAGAATCATACACAATCTACACATACACAGACAGACACACACAATCCACTTATACTCTGACAGACACACACACAATCCACATATACACAGACAGACCAACATACAATCCACATATACACAGTCAGACACACACACAATCCACATTTACACAGACAGACACACACACAATCCACATATACACAGACACACACACACAATCCACATATACACAGACGGACCGACACACAATCCACATATGCACAGACAGACACACACATAATCCACATATACACAGGCAGACACACACACAATCCACATATACACAGACACACACACAATCCACATGTACACAGACGGACCGACACACAATCCACATATGCACAGACAGACCGAGCCACAGTCTACATATACACAGGCAGACCAACACACAATCCACATATACAGAGGCAAACCGACACACAATCCACATATACACAGACAGACCGATACACAATCCACATATACACAGACAGACCCACACACAATCCACATATACACAGACAGACCGACACACAATCCACATATACACAGACAGACCGAGCCACAGTCTACATGTACACAGGCAGACCAACACACAATCCACATATACAGAGGCAGACCGACACACAATCCACATACACACAGACAGACCGATACACAATCCACATATACACAGACAGACCAACACACAATCCACATATACACAGACACACACACACACAATCCACATATACACAGACAGACCAATACACAATCCACAAATACACAAACAGACCGACACAAAATCCATATATACACAGACAGACACACACACAATCCACATATACACAGACTGACACATGCACAATCCACATATACACAGACAGACCGACACACAATACACATATACACAGACAGACCGACACACAATCCACATATACACAGACAGACCGACACACAATCCACATATACACAGACAGACCGACACACAATCCACATATACACAGACAGACCGACACACAATCCACATTTACACAGACAGAAACACACACAATCCACATATACACAGACAGACCAACACACAATCCACATATACACAGACACACACACACACAATCCACATATACACAGACAGACCAATACACAATCCACAAATACACAAACAGACCGACACACAATCCATATATACACAGACAGACACACACACAATCCACATAGACACAGACTGACACATGCACAATCAACAGATACACAGACAGACACACACAATACACATATACACAGACAGACAGACAGACACATAATCCACATACACACAGACAGACAGACACACAATCCACAGAGACACAGACAGACCGACACACAATCCACATATACACAGACACATACACAATCCACACATACACAGACAGACACACACAATCCACTTATACACAGACAGACACACACACAATCCACATGCACACAGACAGACACACACACAATCCACATATGCACAGACAGACACACACACAATCCACATATACACAGACAGCCCGAGCCACAGTCTACATATACACAGGCAGACCAACACGCAATCCACATATAAAGAGGCAGACCGACACACAATCCACATATACACAGACAGTCCGATACACAATCCACACATACACAGACAGACCCACACACAATCCACATATACACAGACAGACCGACACACAATCCAAATATGCACAGACAGACGCACACAATCCACATATACACAGACAGACACACACACTATCCCCATACACACAGACAGACACACACAATCCACAGATACACAGACAGACACACACACAATCCACATATACACAGACGGACACACACACACAATCCACATGTACACAGACAGACACACACAATATCAACAGATACACAGACAGACAGACACAATCCACAAAAACACAGACAGACCGACACATAATCCACATATACACAGACAGACCAATACACAATCCACAAATACACAAACAGACCGACACACAATCCATAGAAACACAGACAGACACACACACAATCGACACATACACAGACAGACACACACAATCCACTTATACACAGACAGACACACACAATACACATATACACAGACAGATCAACACATAATCCACATATACACAGACAGACAGACACACAATCCACAGAGACACAGACAGACTGACACACAATCCACATATACACAGACAGACCGACACACAATCCACATATACACAGACAGACACACACAATCCACTTATACACAGACAGACACACACAATCCACATATACACAGACAGACCGACACATAATCCACATATACACAGACAGACCGACACACAATCCACATAGACACAGACAGACCGACACACAATCCACATATACACAGACAGACCGACACACAATCCACATATACACAGAATCATACACAATCTACACATACACAGACAGACACACACAATCCACTTATACTCTGACAGACACACACACAATCCACATATACACAGACAGACCAACATACAATCCACATATACACAGTCAGACACACACACAATCCACATTTACACAGACAGACACACACACAATCCACATATACACAGACACACACACACAATCCACATATACACAGACGGACCGACACACAATCCACATATGCACAGACAGACACACACACAATCCACATATACACAGGCAGACACACACACAATCCACATATACACAGACACACACACAATCCACATGTACACAGACGGACCGACACACAATCCACATATGCACAGACAGACCGAGCCACAGTCTACATATACACAGGCAGACCAACACACAATCCACATATACAGAGGCAAACCGACACACAATCCACATATACACAGACAGACCGATACACAATCCACATATACACAGACAGACCCACACACAATCCACATATACACAGACAGACCGACACACAATCCACATATACACAGACAGACCGAGCCACAGTCTACATGTACACAGGCAGACCAACACACAATCCACATATACAGAGGCAGACCGACACACAATCCACATATACACAGACAGACCGATACACAATCCACATATACACAGACAGACCCACACACAATCCACATATACACAAACAGACCGACACACAATCCACATATGCACAGACAGACACACACAATCCACATATACACAGAAAGACACACACACTATCCACATATACACAGACAGACACACACACACAATCCACATATACACAGACAGACCGACACACAATCCACATATACACAGAAACATACACAATCTACACATACACAGACAGACACACACAATCCACTTATACTCTGACAGACACACACACAATCCACATGTACACAGACAGACCAACACACAATCCACATATACACAGACAGACACACACACAATCCACATATACACAGACAGACACACACACAATCCACATATAAACAGACAGGCAACACACAATCCACACATACACGGACAGACACACACACAATCTACATATACACAGACAGACACACACACAATCCACATATACACAAACAGACCAACACACAGTCCACATATACACAGACAGACCGACACACAGTCTACATATACACAGAATCATACACAATCTACACATACACAGAAAGACACACACAATCCACTTATACACTGACAGACACACACAAAATCCACATATGCACAGACATACCAACACACAATCCACATATACACAGACAGACACACACACAATCCACAGATACACAGACAGACACACACACAATCCACATATGCACAGACAGACACACACACAATCCACATATACACAGACAGACCGACACACAATCCAAATAGAAACAGACAGACCGACACACAATCCACATATACACAGACAGACTGACACACAATCCACATATACACAGACTACACACACAAAATCGACAGATTACACAGACAGACACACACAATACAAATATACACAGACAGACCAACACATAATCCACATATACACAGACAGACCGACACACAATCCACATATACACAGACAGACACACACACAATCCACATAGACACAGACTGACACATGCACAATCAACAGATACACAGACAGACACACACAATACACATATACACAGACAGACAGACAGACACATAATCCACATACACACAGACAGACAGACACACAATCCACAGAGACACAGACAGACCGACACACAATCCACATATACACAGACACATACACAATCCACACATACACAGACAGACACACACAATCCACTTATACACAGACAGACACACACACAATCCACATGCACACAGACAGACACACACACAATCCACATATGCACAGACAGACACACACACAATCCACATATACACAGACAGCCCGAGCCACAGTCTACATATACACAGGCAGACCACCACGCAATCCACATATAAAGAGGCAGACCGACACACAATCCACATATACACAGACAGTCCGATACACAATCCACACATACACAGACAGACCCACACACAATCCACATATACACAGACAGACCGACACACAATCCAAATATGCACAGACAGACGCACACAATCCACATATACACAGACAGACACACACACTATCCCCATACACACAGACAGACACACACAATCCACAGATACACAGACAGACACACACACAATCCACATATACACAGACGGACACACACACACAATCCACATGTACACAGACAGACACACACAATATCAACAGATACACAGACAGACAGACACAATCCACAAAAACACAGACAGACCGACACATAATCCACATATACACAGACAGACCAATACACAATCCACAAATACACAAACAGACCGACACACAATCCATAGAAACACAGACAGACACACACACAATCGACACATACACAGACAGACACACACAATCCACTTATACACAGACAGACACACACAATACACATATACACAGACAGATCAACACATAATCCACATATACACAGACAGACAGACACACAATCCACAGAGACACAGACAGACTGACACACAATCCACAAATACACAGACAGACCGACACACAATCCACATATACACAGACAGACACACACAATCCACTTATACACAGACAGACACACACAATCCACATATACACAGACAGACCGACACATAATCCACATATACACAGACAGACCGACACACAATCCACATAGACACAGACAGACCGACACACAATCCACATATACACAGACAGACCGACACACAATCCACATATACACAGAATCATACACAATCTACACATACACAGACAGACACACACAATCCACTTATACTCTGACAGACACACACACAATCCACATATACACAGACAGACCAACATACAATCCACATATACACAGTCAGACACACACACAATCCACATTTACACAGACAGACACACACACAATCCACATATACACAGACACACACACACAATCCACATATACACAGACGGACCGACACACAATCCACATATGCACAGACAGACACACACACAATCCACATATACACAGGCAGACACACACACAATCCACATATACACAGACACACACACAATCCACATGTACACAGACGGACCGACACACAATCCACATATGCACAGACAGACCGAGCCACAGTCTACATATACACAGGCAGACCAACACACAATCCACATATACAGAGGCAAACCGACACACAATCCACATATACACAGACAGACCGATACACAATCCACATATACACAGACAGACCCACACACAATCCACATATACACAGACAGACCGACACACAATCCACATATACACAGACAGACCGAGCCACAGTCTACATGTACACAGGCAGACCAACACACAATCCACATATACAGAGGCAGACCGACACACAATCCACATATACACAGACAGACCGATACACAATCCACATATACACAGACAGACCCACACACAATCCACATATACACAAACAGACCGACACACAATCCACATATGCACAGACAGACACACACAATCCACATATACACAGAAAGACACACACACTATCCACATATACACAGACAGACACACACACACAATCCACATATACACAGACAGACCGACACACAATCCACATATACACAGAAACATACACAATCTACACATACACAGACAGACACACACAATCCACTTATACTCTGACAGACACACACACAATCCACATGTACACAGACAGACCAACACACAATCCACATATACACAGACAGACACACACACAATCCACATATACACAGACAGACACACACACAATCCACATATAAACAGACAGGCAACACACAATCCACACATACACGGACAGACACACACACAATCTACATATACACAGACAGACACACACACAATCCACATATGCACAGACATACCAACACACAATCCACATATACACAGACAGACACACACACAATCCACAGATACACAGACAGACACACACACAATCCACATATGCACAGACAGACACACACACAATCCACATATACACAGACAGACCGACACACAATCCAAATAGAAACAGACAGACCGACACACAATCCACATATACACAGACAGACTGACACACAATCCACATATACACAGACTACACACACAAAATCGACAGATTACACAGACAGACACACACAATACAAATATACACAGACAGACCAACACATAATCCACATATACACAGACAGACCGACACACAATCCACATATACACAGACAGACCGACACACAATCCACATATACACAGACAGACCGACACACAATCCACATATACACAGACAGACCGACACACAATCCACATAGACACAGACAGAAGGACACACGATCCACATATGCACAGACAGACACACACAATCCACCAATACACAGACAGACACACACACTATCCACATATATGCAGACGGACACACACACACAATCCACATATACACAGACAGACCGACACACAATCCACATCTGCACAGACAGACACACACACAATCTACACATACACAGACAGACCCACACAATCCACTTATACACTGACAGACACACACACAATCCACATGCACACAGACAGACAGACACACAATCCACACATACACAGACAGACACACACACAATCCACATATACACAGACAGACACACACACACAAACCACATGTACACAGACAGAAGGACACACAATCAACAGATACACAGACAGACCCACACAATCCACTTATACACAGACAGACCCACACAATCCACTTATACACAGACAGACACACACACAATCCACATATACACAGACAGACACACACACACAAACCACATATACACAGACAGAAGGACACACAATCAACAGATACACAGACAGACACACACAATACACATATACACAGACAGACCGACACATAATCCACATATACACAGACAGACCGACACACAATCCACATAGACACAGACAGACCGACACACAATCCACATATACACAGACACATACACAATCTACACATACACAGACACACACACACAATCCAGTTATACACTGACAGACACACACACAATCCACATGTGCACAGACAGAAACACACACAATCCACATATACACGGACAGACACACACAGAATTCACATATGCACAGACAGACCAACACACAATCCACATATACACAGACAGACCGACACACAATCCACATTTACACAGACAGACACACACACACAATCCACATATACACAGACAGACCAACACACAATCCACATATACACAGACAGACACACACGCAATCCACAAATACACAGACAGACCAACACACAATGCACATATACACAGACAGACACACACACAATCCACATATACACAGACAGACACACACACAATCCACATATACACAGACTGACACACAAACAATCAACAGATACACAGACAGACACACACAATACACATATACACAGACAGACCGACACATAATCCACATATACACAGACAGACCGACACACAATCCACATAGACACAGACAGACCGACACACAATCCACATATACACAGACAGACACACACACAATCCACATATACACAGACACATACACAATCGACACATACACAGACAGACACACACAATCCACTTATACATAGACAGACACACACACAATCCACATGTACACAGACAGACAGACACACAATCCACATATACACAGACAGACACACACACAATCCACATATACACAGACTGACAAACACACAATCGACAGATCCACAGACAGACACACACAATACACATATACACAGACAGACCAACACATAATCCACATATGCACAGACAGACCGACACGCAATCCACATATACACAGACAGACCGACACACAATCTACACATACACAGACAGACCCACACAATCCACTTATACACTGACAGACACACACACAATCCACATGCACACAGACAGACACACACACAATCCACACATACACAGACAGACACACACACAATCCACATATACACAGACTGACAGACACAAAATCGACAGATCCACAGACAGACAGACACAATACACATATACACAGACAGACCAACACATAATCCACATATACACAGACAGACCGACACACAATCCACATATACACAGACAGACCGACACACAATCCACATATACACAGACAGACCGACACACAATCCACATATGCACAGACAGACACACACAATCTACACAGACACAGACAGACCCACACAATCCACTTATACACTGACAGACACACACACAATCCACATGCACACAGACAGACACACACACAATCCACACATACACAGACAGACACACACACAATCCATATATACACAGACAGACACACACACACAAACCACATATACACAGACAGAAGGACACACAATCAACAGATACACAGACAGACACACACAATACATATATACACAGACAGACACACACAAACCACATATGCACAGACAGACAGACACAATACACATATACACAAACAGACCAACACACAGTCCACATATACACAGACAGACCGAGCCACAGTCTACATATACACAGGCAGACCAACACACAATCCACATATTCAGAGGCAGACGGACACACAATGCACATATACACAGACAGACCGATACACAATCCACATATACACAGACAGACCCACACACAATCCACATATACACAGACAGACCGACACACAATCCAAATACGCACAGACAGACACACACAATCCAAATATACACAGACAGACACACACACTATCCCAATATACACGGACAGACACACACACTATCCCCATATACAAAGACAGACACACAAAATCCCCATATACACAGACAGACACACACACAATCCACATATACAGAGGTGGACACACACACACAATCCACATATACACAGACAGAAGGACACAAAATCAACAGATACACAGACAGACACACACAATCCACTTATACACTGACAGACACACACACAATCCACATGTACACAGACAGACACACACACAATCCACACATACACAGACAGACACACACACAATCCACATATACACAGACAGACACACACAATCCCCATATACACAGACAGACCGACATACAATCCACATATACACAGACAGACCGATACACAATCCACATATGCACAGACAGACACACACAATCCACATATACACACACAGACACACACACTATCCACATATAAACAGACGGACACACACACACAATCCACATATACACAGACAGACACACCCACAATCCACATATGCACAGACAGACACACACAATCCACATATACTCAGACAGACACACACAATCCACATATACACAGACAGACACACACGCAGTCCACATATACACAAACAGACCAACACACAATCCACATATACACAGACAGACACACACACAGTCCACATATACACAAACAGACCAACACACAATCCACATATACACAGACAGATCGACACACAGTCTACAAATACACAGACAGACCGACACACAATCCACATAGACACAGACTGACACACACACAATCCACATATACACAGACAGACCGACACACAGTCCACTTATACACAAACAGACCACCACACAATCCACATATACACAGACACACACACAGTCCACATATACACAAACAGACCGACACACAATCCACAGAGACACAGACAGACACACACACAGTCCACATATACACAGACAGACACACACAATCTACACATACACAGACAGACCCACACAATCCACTTATACACTGACAGACACACACACAATCCACATGCACACAGACAGACACACACACAATCCACACATACACAGACAGACACACACACAATCCATATATACACAGACAGACACACACACACAAACCACATATACACAGACAGAAGGACACACAATCAACATATACACAGACAGACCGACACACAATCCACATAGACACAGACAGACCGACACACAATCCACATATGCACAGACAGAAGGACACACAATCAACAGATACACAGACAGACACACACAATCCACATATACACAGACAGACCGACACATAATCCACATATACACAGACAGACAGACACACAGTCCACATAGACACAGACAGACCGACACACAATCCATATATACACAGACAGACCGACACACAATCCACATATACACAGAAACATACACAATCTACACATACACAGACAGACACACACAATCCACTTATACTCTGACAGACACACACACAATCCACATATACACAGACATACCAACATACAATCCATATATACACAGTCAGACACACACACAATCCACATATACACAGACAGACACACACACAATCCACATATACACAGACACACACACACACAATCCGCATATACACAGACGGACCGACACACAATCCACATATGCACAGACAGACACACACACAATCCACATATACACAGGCAGACCAACACACAATCCACATATACAGAGGCAAACCGACACACAATCCACATATACACAGACAGACCGATACACAATCCACATATACACAGACAGACCCACACACAATCTACACATACACAGACAGACCCACACAATCTACACATACACAGACAGACACACACACAATCCACATATAAACAGACAGGCACACACAATCCACACATACACGGACAGACACACACACAATCTACATATACACAGACAGACACACACACAATCCACATATACGCAAACAGACCAACACACAGTCCACATATACACAGACAGACCGACACACAGTCTACATATACACAGAATCATACACAATCTACACATACACAGAAAGACACACACAATCCACTTATACACTGACAGACACACACAAAATCCACATATGCACAGACATACCAATACACAATCCACATATACACAGACAGACACACACACAATCCACATATACACAGTCAGACACACACACAATCCACATATACACAGACAGACACACACACAACCCACATATACACAGACAGACCGACACACAATCCAAATAGAAACAGACAGACCGACACACAATCCACATATACACAGACAGACTGACACACAATCCACATATACACAGACAGACCGACACACAATCCACATAGACACAGACAGAAGGACACACGATCCACATATGCACAGACAGACACACACAATCCACCAATACACAGACAGACACACACACTATCCACATATATGCAGACGGACACACACACACAATCCACATATACACAGACAGACCGACACACAATCCACATCTGCACAGACAGACACACACACAATCTACACATACACAGACAGACCCACACAATCCACTTATACACTGACAGACACACACACAATCCACATGCACACAGACAGACAGACACACAATCCACACATACACAGACAGACACACACACAATCCACATATACACAGACAGACACACACACACAAACCACATGTACACAGACAGAAGGACACACAATCAACAGATACAAAGACAGACCCACACAAACCACTTATACACAGACAGACCCACACAATCCATTTATAGACAGACAGACACACACACAATCCACATATACACAGACAGACACACACACACAAACCACATATACACAGACAGAAGGACACACAATCAACAGATACACAGACAGACACACACAATACACATATACACAGACTGACACACACACAATCGACAGATCCACAGACAGACACACACAATACACATATACACAGACAGACCAACACATAATCCACATATACACAGACACATACACAATCGACACATACACAGACAGACACACACAATCCACTTATACATAGACAGACACACACACAATCCACATGTACACAGACAGACAGACACACAATCCACATATACACAGACAGACACACACACAATCCACATATACACAGACTGACACACACACAATCGACAGATCCACAGACAGACACACACAATACACATATACACAGACACACCAACACATAATCCACATATGCACAGACAGACCGACACGCAATCCACATATACACAGACAGACCGACACACAATCCACATATACACAGACAGACCGACACACAATCCACATATGCACAGACAGACACACACAATCTACACATACACAGACAGACCCACACAATCCACTTATACACTGACAGACACACACACAATCCACATGCACACAGACAGACACACACACAATCCACACATACACAGACAGACACACACACAATCCACATATACACAGACTGACAGACACAAAATCGACAGATCCACAGACAGACAGACACAATACACATATACACAGACAGACCAACACATAATCCACATATACACAGACAGACCGACACACAATCCACATATACACAGACAGACCGACACACAATCCACATATACACAGACAGACCGACACACAATCCACATATGCACAGACAGACACACACAATCTACACAGACACAGACAGACCCACACAATCCACTTATACACTGACAGACACACACACAATCCACATGCACACAGACAGACACACACACAATCCACACATACACAGACAGACACACACACAATCCATATATACACAGACAGACACACACACACAAACCACATATACACAGACAGAAGGACACACAATCCACATATGCACAGACAGACACACACAATACATATATACACAGACAGACACACACAAACCACATATGCACAGACAGACAGACACAATACACATATACACAAACAGACCAACACACAGTCCACATATACACAGACAGACCGAGCCACAGTCTACATATACACAGGCAGACCAACACACAATCCACATATTCAGAGGCAGACGGACACACAATGCACATATACACAGACAGACCGATACACAATCCACATATACACAGACAGACCCACACACAATCCACATATACACAGACAGACCGACACACAATCCAAATACGCCCAGACAGACACACACAATCCAAATATACACAGACAGACACACACACTATCCCAATATACACGGACAGACACACACACTATCCCCATATACAAAGACAGACACACAAAATCCCCATATACACAGACAGACACACACACAATCCACATATACAGAGGTGGACACACACACACAATCCACATATACACAGACAGAAGGACACAAAATCAACAGATACACAGACAGACACACACAATCCACTTATACACTGACAGACACACACACAATCCACATGTACACAGACAGACACACACACAATCCACACATACACAGACAGACACACACACAATCCACATATACACAGACAGACACACACAATCCCCATATACACAGACAGACCGACATACAATCCACATATACACAGACAGACCGATACACAATCCACATATGCACAGACAGACACACACAATCCACATATACACACACAGACACACACACTATCCACATATAAACAGACGGACACACACACACAATCCACATATACACAGACAGACACACCCACAATCCACATATGCACAGACAGACACACACAATCCACATATACTCAGACAGACACACACAATCCACATATACACAGACAGACACACACGCAGTCCACATATACACAAACAGACCAACACACAATCCACATATACACAGACAGAAACACACACAGTCCACATATACACAAACAGACCAACACACAATCCACATATACACAGACAGATCGACACACAGTCTACAAATACACAGACAGACCGACACACAATCCACATAGACACAGACAGACCGACACACAATCCACATATACACAGACAGACCGACACACAGTCCACATATACACAAACAGACCACCACACAATCCACATATACACAGACACACACACAGTCCACATATACACAAACAGACCGACACACAATCCACAGAGACACAGACAGACACACACACAGTCCACATATACACAGACAGACACACACAATCTACACATACACAGACAGACCCACACAATCCACTTATACACTGACAGACACACACACAATCCACATGCACACAGACAGACACACACACAATCCACACATACACAGACAGACACACACACAATCCATATATACACAGACAGACACACACACACAAACCACATATACACAGACAGAAGGACACACAATCAACATATACACAGACAGACCGACACACAATCCACATAGACACAGACAGACCGACACACAATCCACATATACACAGACAGAAGGACACACAATCAACAGATACACAGACAGACACACACAATCCACATATACACAGACAGACCGACACATAATCCACATATACACAGACAGACACACAGTCCACATAGACACAGACAGACCGACACACAATCCATATATACACAGACAGACCGACACACAATCCACATATACACAGAAACATACACAATCTACACATACACAGACAGACACACACAATCCACTTATACTCTGACAGACACACACACAATCCACATATACACAGACAGACCAACATACAATCCACATATACACAGTCAGACACACACACAATCCACATATACACAGACAGACACACACACAATCCACATATACACAGACACACACACACACAATCCACATATACACAGACGGACCGACACACAATCCACATATGCACAGACAGACACACACACAATCCACATATACACAGGCAGACCAACACACAATCCACATATACAGAGGCAAACCGACACACAATCCACATATACACAGACAGACCGATACACAATCCACATATACACAGACAGACCCACACACAATCTACACATACACAGACAGACCCACACAATCTACACATACACAGACAGACACACACACAATCCACATATAAACAGACAGGCACACACAATCCAAACATACACGGACAGACACACACACAATCTACATATACACAGACAGACACACACACAATCCACATATACACAAACAGACCAACACACAGTCCACATATACACAGACAGACCGACACACAGTCTACATATACACAGAATCATACACAATCTACACATACACAGAAAGACACACACAATCCACTTATACACTGACAGACACACACAAAATCCACATATGCACAGACATACCAATACACAATCCACATATACACAGACAGACACACACACAATCCACATATACACAGACAGACACACACACAATCCACATATACACAGACAGACACACACACAATCCACATATACACAGACAGACCGACACACAATCCAAATAGAAACAGACAGACCGACACACAATCCACATATACACAGACAGACTGACACACAATCCACATATACACAGACAGACCGACACACAATCCACATAGACACAGACAGAAGGACACACGATCCACATATGCACAGACAGACACACACAATCCACCAATACACAGACAGACACACACACTATCCACATATATGCAGACGGACACACACACACAATCCACATATACACAGACAGACCGACACACAATCCACATCTGCACAGACAGACACACACACAATCTACACATACACAGACAGACCCACACAATCCACTTATACACTGACAGACACACACACAATCCACATGCACACAGACAGACAGACACACAATCCACACATACACAGACAGACACACACACAATCCACATATACACAGACAGACACAAACACACAAACCACATGTACACAGACAGAAGGACACACAATCAACAGATACAAAGACAGACCCACACAATCCACTTATACACAGACAGACCCACACAATCCATTTATACACAGACAGACACACACACAATCCACATATACACAGACAGACACACACACACAAACCACATATACACAGACAGAAGGACACACAATCAACAGATACACAGACAGACACACACAATACACATATACACAGACAGACCGACACATAATCCACATATACACAGACAGACCGACACACAATCCACATAGACACAGACATACTGACACACAATCCACAGATCCACAGACACATACACAATCTACACATACACAGACAGACACACACAATCCACTTATACACTGACAGACACACACACAATCCACATGTGCACAGACAGAAACACACACAATCCACATATACACGGACAGACACACACAGAATTCACATATACACAGACAGACCAACACACAATCCACATATACACAGACAGACCGACACACAATCCACATTTACACAGACAGACACACACACACAATCCACATATACACAGACAGACCAACACACAATCCACATATACACAGACAGACACACACACAATCCACAAATACACAGACAGACCAACACACAATGCATATATACACAGACAGACACACACACAATCCACATATACACAGACAGACACACACACAATCCACATATACACAGACTGACACACAAACAATCAACAGATACACAGACAGACACACACAATACACATATACACAGACAGACCGACACATAATCCACATATACACAGACAGACCGACACACAATCCACATAGACACAGACAGACCGACACACAATCCACATATACACAGACAGACACACACACAATCCACATATGCACAGACACATACACAATCGACACATACACAGACAGACACACACAATCCACTTATACATAGACAGACACACACAATCCACATGCACACAGACAGACACACACACAATCCACATATACACAGACAGACACACACACAATCCACATATACACAGACTGACACACACAAAATCGACAGATCCACAGACAGACACAATACACATATACACAGACAGACCAACACATAATCCACATATACACAGACAGACCGACACACAATCCACATATACACAGACAGACCGACACACAATCCACATATACACAGACAGACCGACACACAATCCACATATGCACAGACAGACACACACACAATCCACATATACACAGACAGTCACACACAATCTACACATACACAGACAGACCCACACAATCCACTTATACACTGACAGACACACACACAATCCACATGCACACAGACAGACACACACACAATCCACACATACACAGACAGACACACACACAATCCATATATACACAGACAGACACACACACACAAACCACATATACACAGACAGAAGGACACACAATCAACAGATACACAGACAGACACACACAATACATATATACACAGACAGACACACACACAAACCACATATGCACAGACAGACACACACAATCCACATATACACAGACAGACCGAGCCACAGTCTACATATACACAGGCAGACCAACACACAATCCACATATTCAGAGGCAGACCGACACACAATGCACATATACACAGACAGACCGATACACAATCCACATATACACAGACAGACCCACACACAATCCACATATACACAGACAGACCGACACACAATCCAAATACGCACAGACAGACACACACAATCCAAATATACACAGACAGACACACACACTATCCCAATATACACGGACAGACACACACACTATCCCCATATACAAAGACAGACACACAAAATCCCCATATACACAGACAGACACACACACAATCCACATATACAGAGGTGGACACACACACACAATCCACATGTACACAGACCGACACACACACAATCCACACATACACAGACAGAAACACACACAATCCACATATACACAGACAGACACACACAATCCCCATATACACAGACAGACCGACATACAATCCACATATACACAGACAGACCGATACACAATCCACATATGCACAGACAGACAAACACAATCCACATATACACACACAGACATACACACTATCCACATATAAACAGACGGACACACACACACAATCCACATATACACAGACAGACACACCCACAATCCACATATGCACAGACAGACACACACAATCCACATATACTCAGACAGACACACACAATCCACATATACACAGACAGACACACACACAGTCCACATATACACAAACAGACCAACACACAATCCACATATACACACACAGACACACACACAGTCCACATATACACAGACCAACACACAATTCACATATACACAGACAGACCGACACACAGTCTACAAATACACAGACAGACCGACACACAATCCACATATACACAGACAGACCGACACACAATCCACATATGCACAGACAGACACACACACAATCCACATATACACAGACAGTCACACACAATCTACACATACACAGACAGACCCACACAATCCACTTATACACTGACAGACACACACACAATCCACATGCACACAGACAGACACACACACAATCCACACATACACAGACAGACACACACACAATCCACATATACACAGACAGACCGACACACAGTCTACAAATACACAGACAGACCGACACACAATCCACATAGACACAGACAGACCGACACACAATCCACATATACACAGACAGACCAACACACAATCCACATATACACAGACAGACCGACACACAGTCCACATATACACAAACAGACCAACACACAATCCACATATACACAGACAGACACACACACAGTCCACATATACACAAACAGACCAACACACAATCCACATATACACAGACAGACCAACACACAATCCACATATACACAGACAGACCGACACACAGTCCACATATACACAAACAGACCAACACACAATCCACATATACACAGACAGACACACACACAGTCCACATATACACAAACAGACCAACACACAATCCACATATACACAGACAGACACACAGACAGTCCACATATACACAAACAGACCAACACACAATCCACATATACACAGACAGACACACACACAGTCCACATATGCACAAACAGACCAACACACAATCCACATATACACAGACAGACCGACACACAGTCTACAAATACACAGACAGACACACACAATCTACACATACACAGACAGACCCACACAATCCACTTATACACTGACAGACACACACACAATCCACATGCACACAGACAGACACACACACAATCCACACAAACACAGACAGACACACACACAATCCATATATACACAGACAGACACACACACACAAACCACATATACACAGACATAAGGACACACAATCAACAGATACACAGACAGACACACACAATACATATATGCACAGACAGACACACACACAAACCACATATGCACAGACAGACACACACAATCCACATATACACAGACAGACCGAGCCACAGTCTACATATACACAGGCAGACCAACACACAATCCACATATTCAGAGGCAGACCGACACACAATGCACATATACACAGACAGACCGATACACAATCCACATATACACAGACAGACCCACACACAATCCACATATACACAGACAGACCGACACACAATCCAAATTTGCACAGACAGACACACACAATCCAAATATACACAGACAGACACACACACTATCCCAATATACACGGACAGACACACACACTATCCCCATATACACAGACAAACACACAAAATCCCCATATACACAGACAGACCGACATACAATCCACATATACACAGACGGACACACACACACAATCCACATATACACAGACAGACACACCTACAATCCACATATGCACAGACAGACACACACAATCTACATATACTCAGACAGACACACACAATCCACATATACACAGACAGACACACACACAGTCCACATATACACAAACAGACCAACACACAATCCACATATACACAGACAGACACACACACAGTCCACATATACACAAACAGACCAACACACAATCCACATATACACAGACAGACCGACACACAGTCTACAAATACACAGACAGACCGACACACAATCCACATAGACACAGACAGACCGACACACAATCCACATATACACAGACAGACCAACACACAATCCACATATACACAGACAGACCGACACACAGTCCACATATACACAAACAGACCAACACACAATCCACATATACACAGACAGACACACACACAGTCCACATATACACAAACAGACCAACACACAATCCACATATACACAGACAGACACACACACAGTCCACATATACACAAACAGACCAACACACAATCCACATATACACAGACAGACACACACACAGTCCACATATACACAGACAGGCACACACAATCTACACATACACAGACAGACCCACACAATCCACTTATACACTGATAGACACACACACAATCCACATGCACACAGACAGACACACACACAATCCATATATACACAGACAGACACACACACACAAACCACATATACACAGACAGAAGGACACACAATCAACAGATACACAGACAGACACACACTATACATATATACACAGACAGACACACACACAAACCACATATGCACAGACAGACACACACAATCCACATATACACAGACAGACCGAGCCACAGTCTACATATACACAGGCAGACCAACACACAATCCACATATTCAGAGGCAGACCGACACACAATGCACATATACACAGACAGACCGATACACAATCCACATATACACAGACAGACCCACACACAATCCACATATACACAGACAGACCGACACACAATCCAAATATGCACAGACAGACACACACAATCCAAATATACACAGACAGACACACACACTATCCCAATATACACGGACAGACACACACACTATCCCCATATACACAGACAGACACACAAAATCCCCATATACACAGACAGACACACACACAATCCACATATACAGAGGTGGACACACACACACAATCCACATATACACAGACAGAAGGACACAAAATCAACAGATACACAGACAGACACACACAATCCACTTATACACTGACAGACACACGCACAATCCACATGTACACAGACAGACACACACACAATCCACATATACACTGACAGACACACACACAATCCACATGTACACAGACAGACACACACGCAATCCACACATACACAGACAGACACACACACAATCCACATATACACAGACACACACAATCCCCATATACACAGACAGACCGACATACAATCCACATATACACAGACAGACCGATACACAATCCACATATGCACAGACAGACACACACAATCCACATATACACAGACAGACACACACACTATGCACATATACACAGACGGACACACACACACAATCCACATATACACAGACAGACACACCCACAATCCACATATGCACAGACAGACACACACAATCCACATATACTCAGACAGACACACACAATCCACATATACACAGACAGACACACACATCGTCCACATATACACAAACAGACCAACACACAATCCACATATACACAGACAGACACACACACAGTCCACATATACACAAACAGACCAACACACAATCCACATATACACAGACAGACCGACACACAGTCTACAAATACACAGACAGACCGACACACAATCCACATAGACACAGACAGACCGACACACAATCCACATATACACAGACAGACCGACACACAGTCCACATATACACAAACAGACCAACACACAATCCACATATACACAGACAGACACACACACAGTCCACATATACACAAACAGACCAACACACAATCCACATATACACAGACAGACACACACATAGTCCACATATACACAAACAGACCAACACACAATCCACATATACACAGACAGACACACACACAGTCCACATATACACAAACAGACCAACACACAATCCACATATACACAGACAGACACACACACAGTCCACATATACACAAACAGACCAACACACAATCCACATATACACAGACAGGCACACACACAGTCCACATATACACAGACAGTCACACACAATCTACACATACACAGACAGACCCACACAATCCACTTATACACTGACAGACACACACACAATCCACATGCACACAGACAGACACACACACAATCCACACATACACAGACAGACACACACACAATCCATATATACACAGACAGACACACACACACAAACCACATATACACAGACAGAAGGACACACAATCAACAGATACACAGACAGACACACACAATACATATATACACAGACAGACACACACACAAACCACATATGCACAGACAGACACACACAATCCACATATACACAGACAGACCGAGCCACAGTCTACATATACACAGGCAGACCAACACACAATCCACATATTCAGAGGCAGACCGACACACAATGCACATATACACAGACAGACCGATACACAATCCACATATACACAGACAGACCCACACACAATCCACATATACACAGACAGACCGACACACAATCCAAATATGCACAGACAGACACACACAATCCAAATATACACAGACAGACACACACACTATCCCAATATACACGGACAGACACACACACTATCCCCATATACACAGACAGACACACAAAATCCCCATATACACAGACAGACACACACACAATCCACATATACAGAGGTGGACACACACACACAATCCAAATATACACAGACAGAAGGACACAAAATCAACAGATACACAGACAGACACACACAATCCACTTATACACTGACAGACACACACACAATCCACATGTGCACAGACAGACACACACACAATCCACATATACACTGACAGACACACACACAATCCACATGTACACAGACAGACACACACACAATCCACACATACACAGACAGACACACACACAATCCACATATACACAGACAGACACACACAATCCCCATATACACAGACAGACCGACATACAATCCACATATACACAGACAGACCGATACACAATCCACATATGCACAGACAGACACACACAATCCACATATACACAGACAGACACACACGCTATCCACATATACACAGACGGACACACACACACAATCCACATATACACAGACAGACACACCCACAATCCACATATGCACAGACAGACACACACAATCCACATATACTCAGACAGACACACACAATCCACATATACACAGACAGACACACACACAGTCCACATATACACAAACAGACCAACACACAATCCACATTTACACAGACAGACACACACACAGTCCACATATACACAAACAGACCAACACACAATCCACATATACACAGACAGACCGACACACAGTCTACAAATACACAGACAGACCGACACACAATCCACATAGACACAGACAGACTGACACACAATCCACATATACACAGACAGACCAACACACAATCCACATATACACAGACAGACCGACACACAGTCCACATATACACAAACAGACCAACACACAATCCACATATACACAGACAGACACACACACAGTCCACATATACACAAACAGACCAACACACAATCCACATATACACAGACAGACACACAGACAGTCCACATATACACAAACAGACCAACACACAATCCACATATACACAGACAGACCGACACACAGTCTACAAATACACAGACAGACCGACACACAATCCACATAGACACAGACAGACCGATACACAATCCACATATACACAGACAGACCAACATACAATCCACATATACACATGATGTGGAGATGCCGGTGATGGACTGGGGTTAATAATTGTAAACAATTTTACAACACCAAGTTATAGTCCAACGATTTTATTTTTAATCCCACAAGCCCCCGAAAGCTTGTGGGATTAAAAATAAAATCGTTGGACTATAACTTGGTGTTGTAAAATTGTTTACACATATACACAGACAGACTGACACACAATCCACATGTAAGAACATAAGAACATAAGAATTAGGAGCAGGAGTCGGCCAATCGGCCCCTCGAGCCTGCTCCGCCATTTAATATGATCATGGCTGATCTGATCCGAACCTCAAATCTAAATTCATGTCCAATTTCCTGCCCGCTCCCCGTAACCCCTAATTCCCTTTACTTCTAGGAAACTGTCTATTTCTGCTTTGAATTTATTCAATGATGTAGCTTCCACAGCTTCCTGGGGCAGCAAATTCCACAGACCTACCACCCTCTGAGTGAAGAAGTTTCCCCTCATCTCAGTTTTGAAGGAGCAGCCCCTTATTCTAAGATTATGCCCCCTAGTTCTAGTTTCACCCATCCTTGGGAACATCCTTACCGCATCCACCCGATCAAGCCCCTTCGCAATCTTATATGTTTCAATAAGATCGCCTCTCATTCTTCTGAACTCCAATGAGTAGAGTCCCAATCTGCTCAACCTCTCCTCATATGTCCGCCCCCTCATCCCCGGAATTACCCGAGTGAACCTTCTTTGTACTGCCTCGAGGGCAAGTATGTCTTTTCTTAAGTATGGAGACCAAAACTGTATGCAGTATTCCAGGTGCGGTCTCACCAATACCTTATATAACTGCAGCAATACCTCCCTGTTTTTATATTCGATCCCCCTAGCGATAAATGCCAACATTCCGTTGGCTTTCTTGATCACCTGCTGCACCTGCATACTAACTTTTTGATTTTCTTGCACTAGGACCCCCAGATCCCTTTGTACTGCAGTACTTTCCAGTCTCTTGCCATCAAGAAAATAACTTGCTCTCTGATTTTTCCTGCCAAAGTGCATAACCTCACATTTTCCAATATTGTATTGCATCTGCCAAATCTCCGCCCACTCACCCAGCCTGTCTATATCCCCCTGTAGGTTTTTTATGTCCTCCTCACTCTCCACTTTCCCTCCCATCTTTGTATCATCTGCAAACTTTGATATGTTGCACTCGGTCCCCTCCTCCAAATCGTTAATATAGATCGTAAAGAGTTGGGGACCCAGCACCGACCCCTGCGGAACACCACTGGCTACAGGTTGCCAGTCCGAGAATGAACCATTTATCCCAACTCTCTGCTTCCTGTTAGATAACCAATCCTCCACCCATGCCAGAATATTACCCCCAATCCAGTGATTCTTTATCTTGAGCAATAATCTTTTATGTGGCACCTTGTCGAATGCCTTCTGGAAGTCTAAATACACTATGTCCACTGGTTCCCCTTTGTCCACCCTGTACGTTATGTCCTCAAAGAACTCAAGCAAATTTGTAAGACATGACTTCCCCTTCGTAAAGCCATGCTGACTTTGTCCTATTATATTATGTTTGTCCAAATGTTCTGCTACTGTCTCCTTAATAATAGACTCCAAAATTTTACCCACCACAGATGTTAGGCTAACTGGTCTATAATTTCCAGCCTTCTGTCTACTACCCTTTTTAAATAAGGATGCTACATTAGCAGTTTTCCAATCTGCCGGGACCTTTGCCGAGTCCAGAGAATTTTGGAAAATTATTACCAAACCATCCACAATCCCTACTGCCACTTCCCTCAAGACCCTAGGATGTAAGCCATCAGGTCCAGGCGATTTATCCACCTTGAGTTCCATTAATTTACTAAGTACCAATTCCTTAGTGATTTTAATTGTATTTAGCTCCTCCCCCCCTAGAGCCCCCTGTTTGTCCAGTGTTGGGATATTCTTAGTGTCCTCTACCATAAAGACTGAAACAAAATATTTGTTCAGCATTTTTGCCATCTCCATGTTTCCCACCATTAATTTCCCGGTCTCATCCTCTAAGGGACCTATGTTTGCCTTAGCCACCCTTTTTCTTTTTATATAATGATAGAAACTCTTGCTATCTGTTTTTATATTTTTTGCTAATTTATTTTCATAATCTATCTTCCCTTTCTTAATCAATCCTTTAGTTACTTTGTGCTGTCTTTTGAAGACTTCCCAATCTTCTATCCTCCCACTAAGTTTGGCTACCATATATGTCCTTGTTTTTAGTCGGATACTATCCTTAATTTCTTTACTTAGCCATGGATGGCTGTCATTTCTTTTACACCCTTTTTTCCTCAGTGGAATAGATTTGTTTTGAAAGTTGTAAAATAACTCCTTAAATGAACACCACTGCTCATGTACCGTCTTACCCCTTAATCTATTTTCCCAGTCCACTTTAATCAATTCCGCCCTCATACCATCATAGTCTCCTTTATTCAAGCTCAGTACGCTTGTTTGAGAACCAACCTTCTCACCCTCTAATTGGATATGGAATGTCACCATGTTATGGTCACTCATTCCAAGGGGATCCTTAACTTGGACATTATTAATTAATTCTGGGTTATTACACAGGACCAGGTCCAAGGTTGCTTGCCCCCTTGTAGGATCAGTTACATACTGCTCAAGAAATCCATCCCTAATACACTCAATAAACTCTTCCTCAAGGCTGCCCTGCCCAATTTGATTTGTCCAGTTAATATGATAGTTAAAATCCCCCATAATTATAGCTGTTCCCTTATTACATGCCCCGACTATTTCCTGATTAATACTTCTTCCAGCAGAGTTGCAACTATTAGGAGGCCTATATACTACGCCCACTAGTGTTTTTTTCCCCTTATTATTCCTTATCTCTACCCAAACTGTTTCATTATCCTGATCCTTTGTCCCAATATCATTTCTCTGTATTACAGTGATTCCTTCCTTTATTAACATAGCCACCCCACCTCCCCTTCCTTCCTGCCTGTCCTTCCTGATTGTTAAATACCCTGGCATATTTAATTCCCAGTCGTTGTCACCCTGAAGCCATGTTTCTGTAATGGCCACAAGATCATACCCATACGTAGTTATTTGAGCCGTTAACTCGTCCATTTTGTTACGAATGCTACGTACATTCAGATAAAGAACTTTCAAATATGTTTTGTGACACTTAGTTCCTGCTTTTTCCTTCTTGTCCCGATGCTTATCCTGGATCTCCTTCATCTCCTCGGCGGACTTGCTGAAGGTGCTGCCGAACTTGGACCAGGCTTTATAGGGGATGGTGATGGAGTTGCTGTAAGCGGGCTTCACCTCACTCACTCGCATATACACAGACAGACACACACACAATCCACATATACACAGACAGACACACACACAATCCACATATACACAGACAGACACATACAATCCACACATACACCGACAGACTGACATACAGTCTACATATACACAGACAGACCGACACACAATCCACATATGCACAGACAGATACTCACAATCCACATATACACAGACAGACACACACACTATCCACATATACACAGACAGACACACACAATCCACATATACTCAGACAGACACACACACACAATCCACATATACACAGACAGACACATACACACAATCCACATATACACAGACAGACCGACACACAATCCACATATGCACAGACAGACACACACAATCCACATATACACAGACAGACACACACACAATCCACATATACACAGACAGACACACACAATCCACATATACACAGACAGACACACACAAAATCCACATATACACAGACAGACTAAACACATCTACATATACACAGATAGACCCACACACACACAATCCACATATACACCGACAGACTAAACACATCAAATATACACAGTGAGACACACACACAATGCACATATACACAGACAGACGAAACACATCTACATATACACAGATAGACCCACACACATCTACATAGTCAGCATGGATTTACGAAGGGGAAGTCATGTCTGACAAATTTGCTTGAGTTCTTTGAGGACATAACTTGCAGGGTGGATAAAGGGGAACCAGTGGACGTAGTGTATTTAGACTTCCAGAAGGCATTCGACAAGGTGCCACATAAAAGATTATTGCTCAAGATAAAGAATCACTGGATTGGGGGTAATATTCTGGCATGGGTGGAGGATTGGTTATCTAACAGGAAGCAGAGAGTTGGGATAAATGGTTCATTCTCGGACTGGCAACCTGTAGCCAGTGGTGTTCCACAGGGGTCGGTGCTGGGTCCCCAACTCTTTACAATCTATATTAACGATTTGGAGGAGGGGTCCAAGTGTAACATATCAAAGTTTGCAGATGATACAAAGATGGGAGGGAAAGTGGAGAGTGAGGAGGACATAAAAATCCTACAAGGGGATATAGACAGGCTGGGTGAGTGGGTGGAGATTTAGCAGATGCAATACAATATTGGAAAATGTGAGGTTATGCACTTTGGCAGGAAAAATCAGAGAGCAAGTTATTATCATAAAGGCGAGAAACTGGAAAGTACTGCAGTACAAAGGGATCTGGGGGTCCTAGTGCAAGAAGATCAAAAAGTTAGTATGCAGGTGCAGCAGGTGATCAAGAAGGCCAACGGAATGTTGGCTTTTATTGCTAGGGGGATCGAATATAAAAACAGGGAGGTATTGCTGCAGTTATATAAGGTATTGGTGAGACCGCACCTGGAATACTGCATACAGTTTTGGTCTCCATACTTAAGAAAAGACATACTTGCTCTCGAGGCAGTACAAAGAAGGTTCACTCGGTTAATCCCGGGGATGAGGGAGCGGACATATGAGGAGAGGTTGAGTAGATTGGGACTCGACTCATTGGAGTTCAGAAGAATGAGAGGCGATCTTATTGAAACATATAAGATTGTGAAGGGGCTTGATCGGGTGGATGCGGTAAGGATGTTCCCAAGGATGGGTGAAACTAGAACTAGGGGGCATAATCTTAGAATAAGGGGCTGCTCTTTCAAAACTGAGATGAGGAGAAACTTCTTCACTCAGAGGGTAGTAGGTCTGTGGTATTTGCTGCCCCAGGAAGCTGTGGAAGCTACATCATTAGATAAATTTAAAACAGAAATAGACAGTTTCCTAGAAGTAAAGGGAATTAGGGGTTACGGGGAACGGGCAGGAAATTGGACATGAATTTAGATTTGAGGTTAGGATCAGATCAGCCATGATCTTATTGAATGGCGGAGCAGGCTCGAGGGGCCGATTGGCCTACTCCTGCTCCTATTTCTTATGTTCTTATGTTCATATACACAGACTAAACACATCTACATATACACAGACAGACCCACACACAGTCTAAATGTATACCGACAGGCACACTCACATTACATTTACACACAGACCCACACGCAATCTACATATACACAGACAGACCCACACAATATCTACACATAAACAGACAGACACACACACAATCTACATATACACGGGCAGACCCACACACATCACATATACACAGACAAATCCACACACAACTACATATACGCAGACAGACCCACACACAACCACATATACAAAGACAGACCTACACACAATCCACATATACACAGATAGACTAAACACATTCAAATATACACAAACAGACCCACACACTTCCACATATACACAAACAGACCCACACACATCTACATATACATAGACATACCCAAACACATCCACAATCTACATATACACAGAGAGACTCACACAAATCTACAAATACACAGACAGACCCACACAAAATCTACATGTACACTGCCCAACCCACACACATCCACATATACATAGGCAGACCCAAACACATGTACATATAAACAGACAGATCCTCACACATCTATATATACACAGATACACCCACAAACAATCTAAATATACACAGACAGAACTAAACACATCTACATATGCACGGACAGACCCACACACAATCTACATATACACGGGCAGACCCACACACATCCACATATGAAAGGAGCAACTCAAATATATCTACATATACACAGAAAGACCTACACACATCTACATATACACAGAAAGACCCACACACCTCTGCATATATGGACAGACCACCCACCACCCTAAACTTTCATTCCCTCCATAACCGGCGCACAGTGGCTGCAGTGTGTACCATCCACAGGATGCACTGCAGCAACTCGCCAAGGCTTCTTCGACAGCACCTCCCAAACCCGCGACCTCTACCACCTAGAAGGACAAGGGCAGCAGGAACATGGGATAAACATCACCTGCACGTTCCCCTCCAAGTCACACATCATCCCGACTTGGAAATATATCGTCGTTCCTTCCTTCATCATTGTTGGGTCAAAATCCGACCTAACAGCACAGTGGGAGAACCTTCACCACACGGACTGCAGCGGTTCAAGAAGACGGCTCACCACCACCTTCTCAAGGGCAATTAGGGATGGGGATCAAATGCTGGCCTTGCCAGCGATGCCCACATCCCATGAACAAATTTTTAAAAACACACAATCTACATATACACAATCAGACAAACACACACTCTACATGTACAGAGATAAACCCACACAAAACTACATATACACAGACAGACCCACACACATTTACATATACACAGAGAGACCTAAACACATTTACATACACACGAACAGACTCGAACAGATCTACATATACACAGATGGATCTACACACATCTACAAATATACAGACAGACCCACACACATCTACATATAGAGACAGACCCACACATCCACATATACACAGACAGACCCAAAAATATCTACATATATACGGACAGACCCGCACACAATCTACATATACATAGACAGACCCAAACACATCCACATATACACAGACAGAAGCGTACAAAATCTACATGTACACAAACAGACGCACATGCATCTACATATACATAGATAGAACCACACACATGTACTTATAAACAGACAGAACCTCACACATCTACATATACATAGGCAGATCCACACACAATCTACATATACACAGACAGACCCACTCACATCTACATCTACAGAGACAGACACATCGACATATACACAGATAGACACACACACAACTACTTATATACAGATAGGACCACACATATCTGCATATACACAGATAGATCCACACATATCCTCATCTACACTGATAGCCTCACACACATTCAACATATACACAGACAGACCTACACACAATCTACATATACACAGATATATCCACATACATCTACATATACACAGACGGTCCCACACAAATTCTACATGCACACAGACAGACCCAAACACATCTACATATACATGGACAGAACCACACCCAATCTACATATACACGGACAGAACCACACCCAATCTACATATACACGGATAGACCCACACACATCTGCAAATACACAGATAGACCCACACATATCTACATATACACAGTCAAACTGGTACACATCCACAAATACACAGACAGATGCAAACGCATCTACATATACATGGAGAGATGCAAAAACCTCTCTACATATACACAGATCAACCCACACACGTCCACATGTACACAGATAGAACCACACACATCTTCATATACACAGGTGGATGCACACAAATCCTCATACACACTGATAGACACCCACACAATCACCATATACAAAGACACACCCACACATAATCTAGATATAAAGAGACAGACCCAAACACATCTACATATACAAAAGAAGACCCACACACAACTAAATATACATACATAGATCCACACATCTACATATAAACACAGACCCACACACATCTACATATACTGACAGACCCACAAACATCCATATATACACAGAACAGACCAACAAACATCCATATATACACAGAACAGACCAACAAACATCCATATATAGACAGACCCACACAAAATCTACATATACATAGATAGAACCACAGACATGCACCTATAAACAAACAGAACCTCACACATCTACATATACATAGGCAGATCCACACATAACCTACATATACACAGACAGACCCACACACAATCTAAATATACACAGATAAACACAAACACATCAACATATCCATGAACAGAGCCACACACAATCTACATATACACAGACAGACCCACAGACATCTACATATACACAGACAGACCCACTCAAATCTACATCTACAGAGACAGACATCTACATATACACAGATAGACACACGCACAAATATATATAAACAGACAGACCAAAAACATCTACACATACACAGACAGGCCAAAAAAAATCCACATATAAACAGATAGACCGACATACATCTACATATACACAGACAGATCCACACACATCAACATATACACATAGACCCACTTACATCCACATATACAAAGACAGACCCACACAAATTCTACATGTACATAGACAGACCCACATGTACACATAAACAGACAGACTCTCACACTTCTACATATACTCAAATAAACCCAAACACAATATACATATACACAGACAGACCCAAACACATCTATGTATACACGGACAGAACCACACCCAATCTCCATATAAACAGACAGACCCACACACATCTGCAAATACACAGATAGACCCACACACATCCACATGTGCACAGATAGGCTCACACACATCTTCATATACACAGGTAGAGGCACACAAATCCTCATACACACTGATAGACCCCCACACAATCGACATATACACAGACACACCCACACAATCTAGATAAACAGAGCCAGACCCAAACACATCTACATATACACAAGCAGACCCACACACATCCACATATACACAGATAGACCCACACACAACTACATATACATACATAGACCCTCACACTTCTACATATACACAAATAGACCCACACATAATATAGATATATATAGACGGACCCAAACACATCTACATATACACAGGCAGACCAAAACACATCTGCAAATACACAGATAGACCGACACACATCTACATATACACAGTCAAACCTCTACACATCTACGTATACACATACAGACGCAACCGCATCACATATGCAGGGACAGAAGCAAAAACATCTACACATACACAGATAGACCCACGCATATCTACATATACACAGATTGACCCACACACATCCCATGTGCACAGATAGACACACACACATCTTCATATACACAGGTAGACAAACACAAATCCTCATACACACTGATAGACCCCCACACAATCGATATATACACACCCACACACAATCTGGATATACACAGACAGACCCAAACACATCTATGCATACACAAGCAGACCCACACACATCCACATATACACAGATAGACCCACACACAACTACATATACATACATAGATCCACACACATCTACATATAAACAGACAGACCCACACACATCGACATATACTGACAGACCCACAAACATCCATATATACATAGACAGACCCACACAAAATCTACATGTACACAGACTGTCCCACACACATCTACATATACATAGACAGACCCACACACATGTACATATATACAGACAGTTGCACACACTTCTACATATACACAGATAGACCCACACACACCTACATATACACAGATTGACCCACACACACACCTACATATACACAGATTGACCCACACACATCCACATGTACAACAATAGACACACACACATGTACATACACACAGACGGACCCAAACAAATCTATATATACACAGACAGAACCTCACACATTTACATATACATAGACATACCCACACACAATCCACATACACAGACAGACCTACACACAATATAAATATACACAGACAGACCCAAACACATCTACATATACACAGACAAACCCACACAGATATCTACATATACACAGACAGAACAACACACATCCACATAAAAACAGATAGACCCACACACATCTACATATACACAGACAAACCCACACACATCTACATATACACAGGCAGACCCACACACAATCTACATAAACACACACAGACCCACACACATCTACATTTACACAGACAGAACCACACACATCTATATGTACATGGACAGACCCACACTCAATCTACATATACACCGACAGACCCACACACATCTGCAAATACACAGATAGACCCACACACATCTACATATCCACAGTCAAACTCATACACATCTACATATACATGGACAGATACAAACACTTCTACATATACACTGATAGATCCACAGACAACTACACATATAGATAGATCCACACACATCTTCAAATACACAGATAGATTCACACACATCCTTATACACACTGATAGACCCCCACACAATCAGCATATACACAGACAGACACATACACAATATATATATATACAGACACACCCACATGCAATCTAGATATACAGAGACAGACCCAAACACATCTATATATACAGACAGACCCACACACAACTACAAATACACAAACAGACTCAAACAGATCTACATATACACAGATAGACCGACACACATCTAAATATACACAGACAGACCCTCACACATCCACATATAAACAGATAGATCCACACACAACGACATATATACAGAAACACCCACACACATCTACATATACACAGACAGACGCACACACATCCACATATGCACAGACAGACCCACAGACAATCTACATAAACACACACAGACCCACACATATCTACATTTATACAGACAGACCCATGCACATCCACATATACACAGACAGACCCACACAAAATCTACATACATTCAAATAGACCCATGCACATTATACATATACACAGACAGACCAAAACACATCTACATATACATGGACAGACCCTCACTCAATCTACATATACACAGACAGACTCAAACACATCTACATATACATGGACAGGCCCACACACATCTACATATATAGACAGACCGACACACACCCACATATACACAGACAGACACACACAAAATCTGCATGTACACAGACAGACCCACACACATCTACATATACACAGACAGGCCTACACACATCCACATATACAGAGATAGACCCATACAAATTTACATACACACAGGCAGAACCACACACAATCAACATGTACACAGACAGACCAAAGCACATCTAAATATATACAGACAGACCGATAGACATCTACATATACACAGACAGACACACTCACATCTACATCTGCAGAGATAGACCCACACAAATGTACATAAACACAGGCAGACCCACACACAATCTACATGTACACAGACAGACCCAAACACATCCACATATACACAGACACACACAAATTCTACATATACATAGACAGACCCACACACATGTACGTATAAACAGACAGGCCCTCACACTTCTACATATTCTCAAATAGACCCACACACAATATAGATATACACAGACAGACCAAAGCATATCTAAATATACCTGGACAGACCCACAGAGATAGACATGAACTCATCTACATAAACACAGACAGATCCACACACATCTGCAAATACACAGATAGACCGACAGACACCAACATATACACACTCACACACATCCTCATACACAATGATAGACCCCCACACAATCAACATATACACAGATAGATCTACACACGTCCTCATCAACACCGATAGACCCACAAACATTCAACATATACACAGACAGACCCATACACAATCTACATAGACACAGACAGACCCAAACACATCTACATATACACAGACAGACCCACTCACATCTGCAAATACATAGATAGACCCACACACATCTACATATCCACAGTCAAACCCGTACACATCTACATATACACAGACAGATGCAAACACTTCTACGTATACACTGATAGACCCACAGACAACTACATATATAGAGATAGAACCATACGCATCTTCATATACAGAGATAGACTCACACACATCCTTATACACACTGATAGACGCCCACACAATCAAACACATCTACATATATAGACAGACCCAGACACATCCACATTTTCACAGATAGACTTACACAAAATCTACATGTACATAGACAGACTCACTCACATCTACATATACACAGACAGAAGCAGGCACATGTACATATAAATAGACAGATCCTCACACATTTACATTTTTTTTTATTCGTTCAATGGATGTGGGCATCACTGGCGAGGCTGGCATTTATTGCCCATCCCTAATTGCCCTTGAGAAGGTGGTGGTGAGCCGTCTTATTGAACCGCTGCAGTCCGTGTGGTGAAGGTTCTCCCACAGCACTGTTAGGAAGTGAGTTCCAGGATTTTGACCCAGCGATGATGAAGGAACGGCCGATATATTTCCAAGTCGGGATGGTGTGTGACTTGGAGGGGAACGTGCTGGTGGTGTCGTTCCCATGTGCCTGCTACCCTTGTCCTTCTAGGTGGTAGAGGTCGCGGGTTTGGGAGGTGCTGTCGAAGAAGCCTTGGTGAGTTGCTGCAGTGCATCCTGTGGATGGTACACACTGCAGCCACTGTGCGCCGGTGGTGAAGGGAGTGAATGTTTAGGGTGGTGGATGGGGTGCCAATCAAGCGGGCTGCTTTGTCCTGGATGGTGTCGAGCTTCTTGAGTGTTGTTGGAACTGCGCTCATCCAGGCAAGTGGAGAGTATTCCATCACACTCCTGACTTGTGCCTTGTAGATGGTGGAAAGGCTTTGGGGAGTCAGGAGGCGAGTCACTCGCCGCAGAATACCCAGCCTCTGACCTGCTCATGTAGTCACAGTATTTATATGGCTGGTCCGGTTAAGTTTCTGGTCAATGGTGACCCCCAGGATGTTGATGGTGGGGGATTCGGCGATGGTAATGCCGTTGAATGTCAAGGGGAGGTGGTTAGACTCTCGCTTGTTGGAGATGGTCATTGCCTGGCACTTATCTGGCGCGAAAGTTACTTGCCACTTATGAGCCCAAGCCTAGATGTTGTCCAGGTCTTGCTGCATGTGGGCACGGACTGCTTCATTATCTGAGGGGTTGCGAATGGAACTGAACACTGTGCAATCATCAGCGAACATCCCCATGTCTGACCTTATGATGGAGGGAAGGTCATTGATGAAGCAGCTGAAGATGGTTGGGCCTAGGACACTGCCCTGAGGAACTCCTGCAGCAATGTCCTGGGGCTGAGATGATTGGCCACCAGCAACCAGTACCATCTTCCTTTGTGCTAGGTATGACTCCAGCCATTGGAGAGTTTTTGCCCCTGATTCCCATTGACTTCAATTTTACTAGGGCTCCTTGGTGCCACACTTGGTCAAATGCTGCCTTGATGTCAAGGGCAGTCACTCTCACCTCACCTCTGGAATTCAGCTCTTTTGTCCGTGTTTGGACCAAGGCTGTAATGAGGTCTGGAGCCGAGTGGCCCTGGCGGAACCCAAACTGAGCATCGGTGAGCAGGTTATTTGTGAGTAAGTGCCGCTTGATAGCACTGTCGACGACACCTTCCATCACTTTGCTGATGATCGAGAGTAGACTGATGGGGCGGTAATTGGCCGGATTGGATTTGTCCTGCTTTTTGTGGACAGGACATATACATTTTGCATACACATATACATAGACAGACCCACACACATTCTATATATACGCAGACAGACCTACACACAATCTAACTATACACAGATGGACCCAAACACATCTACATATACAGAGATAGACCCACACAAATTTGCATACACACAGGTAGACCCACACACAATCTACATGTACACAGACAGACCAAAACACATCTAAATATACACAGGCAGACCCACTCACATCTATAGAGATAGACCCACACACATGTACATAAAAACAGGCAGACCCACACACAATCTACATGTACACAGACAGACCCAAACACATCCACAGATACACAGACAGGTGCAAAAACTTCTACATATACAGAGATAAACCCACAGACATCCACATGTACACAGGCAGACCTACACACATCTTCATATACACAGGTAGATGCACACAAATCCTCATATACACTGATAGACTCCCACACAATCGACACATACACAGACACACCCACACACAATATCGATATACAGAGACAGATCCAAATACATCTACATGTACACAAGCAAACGCAACACATTCACATATACACAGATAGACCCACACACAACTACATATACATACATAGACCCACACACATCTACATATAAACAGACAGACCCACAAACATCCATATATACACAGACAGACCCACACAAAATCTACATGTACACAGACGGTCCCACACACATCTACATAAACACAGACAGATCCACACACATGTGCAAATACACAGATAGACCAACACACATTACATATACACAGTCAGACACAAACACATCTACATATACATGGAGAGACGCAAGCGCTTCTACATATACACAGATAGATCCACACACATCCTCATCAACACCGATAGACCCACAAACATTCAACATATACACAGACGGACCCACACACAATCTACTTATACACAGACGGACCCACACACAATCTACATATACACAGATATATCCACACACATCTACATATTCAGAGGCAGACCCACACACATCTACATATACACAGACAGATCTACACACATCTACATATACAGATAGACCGACACACATCTACATATACACAGACAGAGCCACACATATCTACAAATACAGACAGACCAACACCCATCTACTTATACATAGACAGACTCACACACAATCTACATATACACAGACAGACCCACACACATCTACATATACACAGATAGATTCTTACACATCCTCATTTACACAGATAGACCCACACGCAATCTATCTATACACTGGTGGACACACACACATCTATATATACATAGACAGACCAACACACCATCTACATATACACAGATAGACGCACACACAACTACATATACACAGACATACCCACACACCTCTACATATACACAGACGCAAATACACCTACATATAGACAGACAGAACCACACACAATATGCATATACATAGACAGACCAACATACATCTACATATATACAGATAGACGCACACACATCTACATCTAGACAGAGAGACACAAACACATCCACACTTACACGGACAGATGCAAACACATCCACATATACACAGATAGACCCACACAAATCTTCATATCTACAGATAAACCCACATACATCATCATATACACAGATAGACTAACACACATCCTCATATACAATGATAGACCCCCCACACAATAGACATATACACAGACAGACTCATATGCAATCTACTTACACAGGCATACCCACAAACAATCTAGATCTACAGAGGCAGACCCAAACATATCTACATATACACAGACAGACCCAAACAAATCTATATATACATGAACAGACTCAAACACATCCACATATACACAGATAGACCTACACACATTTACATATACACAAATAGACCCACACATATCCACATATACACAGAGACCCACACGCAATCTGCATGTACACAGACAGACCCACACATATCTACATATACACAGACAGCCCCAATCACACCTACGTATAAACAGACAGATCCACACACATCTACATATACAGACAGACACACACACACCAAATATACACAGACAGATGCAAACACATATACATATGCATGGAGAGATGCAAACACTTCTACATATTCACATATAGACCCACACAGACCTACATATACGCAGATATACCCACACACAACTACATATATATAGATAGATTGATAGATAGACCCAAACACATCTTCATATACACAGATAGACTCACACACATCCTCATATACACTGACTGACCCATACACAATCTACATATACACAGACTTACCCACACACAATCTAGATAGACAGAGACAGGCACAAACGTATCTACATATACACAGATAGACCCACACACATCCTTATATACACAGATAGACCCACACACAACAACGTATACACAGACATGCCCACACACAATCTAGATAGACAGAGACAGACCCACACACATTACATATACACAGATAGATCCACACACATCCTCATCTACACTTATAGACCCACACACATTCAAAATATACAGACAGACCAACACACAATCTACATATACACAGATAGACCTACACACAATTGACATATAAACAGACAGACCTACACACAATCTACATATACACGGAGAGAGAGAGACACACACACACACTCTACAGATACATAGACAGACCCACACACAATCTACATAGACACAGATAGACCCACACATATCTACATATACAGAGATAGTCCCAAACACATCAACATATAAACAGACAGAACCATACACATACACATATGCACATAGACCCACACACATTTACATATACACAGACAGACCCAAACACACCACTCATAAACAGATTGACCAACACACAACTACACATATAAAGATAGACTCACACACATCTACATTTACCCAGATAGATCCATACACTTTCTCATGTATACTGATGGACCCAGACACAACTACGTATAAACAGATGGACCCACACACAAACTGCATGTACACAGACAGGCCCAAACTCATCTACAGATACACAGACAGGCCCAAACTCATCTACATATACACAGACAGAACCACACACATTTACATATACAAAGACAGACCCAAACACATCTACATATACACAGATACACCCAAACATATCTACATATACACAGGCAGACCCACACACACCACATATCAACAGATAGACCCACATACAACTACATTGATAAAGATAGACACAGACACATCTACATATAAACATATAGATCCACACACTTTCTCATATACACAGAGAGACCCACACAGAACTACACATACAAAAATAGACCCACACACATTAACATATACAAAGATAGACCCACACACATCCTCATTTATACAGATGGACCCACACACAACCACATATACACAGATAGACCCACACACATCTACATATACAAAGGTAGACCCACACACAATCTGTATTCACACAGATAAACCCACCACATCTACATATACACAGATAGACCCACACTCAATCTACATATACAAAGATAGATACACACACAACTACATGTACACAGGCAGACCCACACTCATTCATATATAAACAGATAGACCCACAAACAACTACATATATGCAGACAGACCCAAACACATCTACATATGCACGGACAGACCCACACACAATCTACATATACACAGACAGACCCACACTCATATATATATAAGCAGAGAGACCCACACACATCTACACAGATAGGCCCCCGCACCTACATTTACACAAACATACACAGACACATCTACATTTACACAGATAGTCCCACGCACAACTGCATATACACAGATAGACCTACACATATCAAAACATACAACGATAGACCTACACACATCCTCATTTACACAAACAGACCAAACACAATCTACATATGCACAGACAGGGCCACACACATCTACATATACAAAAATAGAACCACATACAATCTACATCTACAAAGATAGGCCCACACACATGTACATATACACAGACAGAACCAAATACATCTACAGAAACACAGATAGACCCACATACAGCTACATATACACAGATAGACACCACACATGTGCATATACACAGATAAGCCCACACACAACTACATTTACACAGACAGACCCACACTCAACTATATATATACAGATAGACCCACACACATCCACATATACACAGATATATCCACAAAGTTACTCATATACACTGATAGACCCACATACAACTACAGATACACAGACAGACCCACACACATCTACACATAAATGGTTATACACACACACAATCTACATATACACAAACAGAACCACACGCAATCTATATATACACAGACAGACCCAAACACATCTAGATATACAGACAGACTGACACACATCTACATATGCACATTTAGATGCACGCACATCCAGATATACACAGACCCACACGCATCTACATATACACAGATAGACTCATGCACAAATACATATACACAGATAGACTCACACAGATTAACATATACAAAGATAAACCCACACACATCCTCATTTACACAGATAGACCTACACACAATCTACATATACACAGATAGATTCACACACTTTCTCATTTACACTGATAGACCCAAGCACAAACTACATGTACGGTAGCATAGTTGTTATGTTACTGGACTAGTAATCCAGAGGCCTGGACCAATAATCTGGTGTTATGAGTTCACATCCTGCCACGGTAGCTGGGGAATTTAAATTCAATTAATTAAATAAAATCTGGAATTAAAATACTAGTATCAGTAATGATGGCCATGAAACTACCGGATTGTCGTAAAAACCCATCTGGTTCACTAATGTCCTTTAGGGAAGGAAACCTGCCGTCCTTACCCGGTCTGGCCATTATGTGACTCCAGACCCACAGCAATCTGTTTGATTCTTAATTTGCACTCTGAAATGGCCTAGGAAGCCACTGAGAATAAAACCGGATGGACCACTAGGCATCGGACACGACAAAGGCTAAACCAAGCCCAGTCGACCCTGCAAAGTCCTCCTCACTAACATCTGGGGACTTGTGCCAAAATTGGGAGAGCTGTCCCACAGACTCGTCAAGCAACAGCCTGACAGAGCCATACTGACAGAATCATACCTTTCAGCCAATGTCCCAGATTCTTCCATCACAATCCCTGGGTATGTCCTGACCCACCAGAGGTGGTGGTACAGTGATATACAGTCAGGAGGGAGTGGCCCTCAGTCCTCAACATTGACTCTGGACCCCATGAAATCTCATGGCATCAGGTCAAACATGGGCAAGGAAACCTCCTGCCGATTACCACCTACCGCCCTCCCTCAGCTGATGAATCAGTCCTCCTCCATGTTGAGAAGCACTGAGGATAGCAAGGGCACAGAATGTACTCTGGGTGGGGGACTTCAATGTCCATCACCACGAGTGGCTCGGTAGCACCACTACTGGCCGAGTCCTGAAGGACATAGCTGCCAGACTGGGCCTGCGACAGGTGGTGAGGGAAAAACCTACTTGACCTCGTCCTCACCAATCTACCTGTCGCAGATGCACCTGTCCATGACAGTATTGGTAGGAGTGACCACCGCACAGTCCTCGTGGAGACAAAGTCCTGTCTTCGCACTGAGGACACCATCCAACGTGTTGTGTGGCACTACCACCGTGCTAAATGGGATAGATTCAGAACAGATCAAGCAGCTCAAAACTGGGCATCCATGAGGCGCTGTGGGCCATCAGAAGCAGCAGAATTGTATTCCAGCACAATCTGTAACCTTATGGCCCGGCATATTCCTCACTCTACCATTACCAACAAGCCAGGGGATCAACCCTGGTTCAAGAAAGAGTGTAGAAGAGCATGCCAGGAGCAGCACCAGACGTACCTAAAAATGAGGTGCCAACCTGGTGAAGCTACAACACAGGACTACATGCATGCTAAACAGCGGAAGCAACATGCTATAGACAGAGCTAAGCGATTCCACAACCAACCGATCAGATCAAAGCTCTGCAGTCCTGCCACATCCAGTCGTGAATGGTGGTGGACAATTAAACAACTAACGGGAGGAGGAAGCTCTGTAAACATCCCCATCCTCAATGATGGCGGAGTCCAGCATGTGAGTGCAAAAGACAAGGCTGAAGTGTTTGCAACCATCTTCAGCCAGAAGTGCTGAGTGGATGATCCATCTCGGCCGCCTCCCGATATCCCCACCATCATAGAAGCCAGTCTTCAGCCAATTCGATTCACTCCACGTGATATCAAGAAACGGCTGAGTGCACTGGATACAACAAAGGCTATGGGCCCCGACAACATCCCGGCTGTCGTGCTCAAGACTCGGTGCCCCAGAACTAGCTGCGCCTCTAGCCAAGCAGTTCCAGTACAGCTACATCTACCTGACAATGTGGAAATTGCCCAGTCCTGTATGTTCTGTCCACAAAAAGCAGGACAAATCCAATCCGGCCAATTACTGCCCCATCAGTCTACTCTCAATCATCAGCAAAGTGATGGAAGGTGTCGTCGACAGTGCTATCAAGCGGCACTTACTCACCAATAACCTGCTCACCGATGCTCAGTTTGGGTTCCACCAGGACCACTCAGCTCCAGACCTCATTACAGCCTTGGTCCAAACATGGACAAAAGAGCTGAATTCCAGAGGTGAGGTGAGAATGACTGCCCTTGACATCAAGGCAGCATTTGACCGAGTGTGGCACCAAGGAGCCCAAGTAAAATTGAAGTCAATGGGAATCAGGGGAAAACTCTCCAGTGGCTGGAGTCATACCTAGCACAAAGGAAGATGGTAATGGTTGTTGGTGGCCAATCATCTCAGCCCCAGGACGTTGCTGCAGGAGTTCCTCAAGGCAGTGGCCGAGGCCCAATCATCTTCAGCTGCTTCGTCAATGACCTTCCCTCCATCATAAGGTCAGAAATGGGGATGTTCGCTGATGATTGCACAGTGTTCAGTTCCATTCGCAACCCCTCAGATAATGAAGCAATCCGAGCCCGCATGCAGCAAGACCAGGACAACATCCAGGCTTGGGCTGATAAGTGGCAAGTAACATTCGTGCCAGAAAAGTGCCAGGCAATGACCATCTCCAACAAGAGAGAGTCTAACCACTTCCCCTTGACATTCAACGGTATTACCATCGCCGAATCCCCCACCATCAACATCCTGAGGGTCACTATTGACCAGAAACTTAACTGGACCAGCCATATAAATACTGTGGTTACAAGAGCAGGTCAGAGGCTGGGTATTCTGTGGCGAGTGACTCACCACCTGACTCTCAAAGCCTTTCCACCATCTACAAGGCACAAGTCAGGAGTGTGATGGAATACTCTCCACTTGCCTGGATGAGTGCAGTTCCAACAACACTCAAGAAGCTCGACACCATCCAGGACAAAGCAGCCCGCTTGATTGGCACCCCATCCACCACCTTAAACATTCACTCCCTTCACCACCGGCGCACAGTGGCTGCAGTGTGTACCATCCACAGGATGCACTGCAGCAACTCACCAAGGCTTCTTCGACAGCACCTCCCAAACCCGCGACCTCTACCACCTAGAAGGACAAGAGCAGCAGGTACATAGGAACAACACCACCTGCACGTTCCCCTCCAAGTCACACACCATCCCGACTTGGAAATATATCGACGTTCCTTCATTGTCGCTGGGTCAAAATCGTGGAACTCCCTTCCTAACAGCACTGTGGGAGAACCTTCACCACACGGACTGCAGCGGTTCAAGAAGGCGGCTCACCACCACCTTCTCAAGGGCAATTAGGGATGGGCAATAAATGCCGGCCTTGCCAGCGACGCCAACATCCCATGAACGAATTTTTAAAAAACACAGACAGAACCAAACACATCTACATATACACAGATAGATCCACACACAATTACATATACACAGATAGAATCACATACATCAACATATACAAACATAGACCTACACACAAGTACATATACACAGACAGACCCACAAACAATATACATATACAGTGATAGACCCACGCACAAACCAATGTACACAGACAGACCCAAGCACATCTACATATACACAGATAAACCCACACACAATTACATATACACAGATAAACCCACACACATTAACATATACAAATATAGACCCACACACTTCCTCATTTATGCAGATAGACCCACACACATCAACAGATACACAGATAGACACACACACATCTACATATACAAAGGTTGACCCACACACAATCTACATATACACAGATTGACCCGAACACAATCTACTTATACAAAGATAGATGCACAAACATCTACATGTACACAGATAGACCAACACACAACTATAGCCACACAGACAGACAGACACACATCTACATATACACAAACAGACCCACACACATCTGCCTATACACAGATACACCCACACACAATCTACATATACACAGACAGACCCACACACATCTGCCTATACACAGATAGACCCACACGCAACCACATATAAACAAACAGACCCACACACAATCTACATATACACAGACAGACCCACACACATCTACGTATACACAGATACACCCACACACAATCTACATATACACAGATAGACCCACACACATCCACATATAAACACATAAACCCACACACATCCACAAATACACTGATAGACCCAAATGCATCTACATATACACAGACTGACCCAAACACATCTACATATACACAGATAGACACAAACACATCTTCATATACACAGACATCCACATATAAACAGATAGACCCACACACATCTACAATTACACAGATAGACCCACGCACACTAAATATACACAGATAAACACACACACAACTACATATACACAAACAGACCCACACACTTCTGCCTATACACAGGTAGACCCAAACACATCAACATATACACAGATAGACTTACACATATCTACATATACAAAGGTCGACCCACACACAATCTACATATACACAGATTGACCCAAACACAATCTACTTATACAAAGATAGATGCACAAACATCTACATATACACAGAGAGACCAACACACAACTATAGCCACACAGACAGCCACACACACATCTTCATATACACAGATAGACCCACACACTTCTGCCAATACACAGATAGACCCACACACATCTACATATAAACAGACAGACCCACACACATCTACCTATACACAGGTATACCCACTCACAATCTACATATACTCAGACAGACCCAAACACATCTACACATATGTAAGGACTTGCACAACACCAGGTTATAGTTCAACAGTTTTATTTTAAATCACAAGCTTTCGGAGCTTTCCTCCTCCGTCAGGTGAGTGAAGGGATTCTGTGATTTAAAATAAAACTGTTGGACTATAACCTGGTGTTGTGCAAGTCCTTACATTTGTCCACCCCAGTCCATCACCGGCATCTCCACATCATGGCATCTACGCATACACAGATAGACACAAACACATCAATGTATACAGAGATAAACACACACACAACTACATGTTTTTTTAAAATTCGTTCATGGGATGTGGGCGCCGCTGGCGAGGTCGGCATTTATTGCCCATCCCTAATTGCCCTCGAGAAGGTGGTGGTGAGCCGCCTTCTTGAACCGCTGCAGTCCGTGTGGTGACGGTTCTCCCACAGCGCTGTTAGGAAGGGAGTTCCAGGATTTTGACCCAGCGACGATGAAGGAATGGCGATATATTTCCAAGTCGGGATGGTGCGTGACTTGGAGGGGAACGTGCAGGTGGTGTTGTTCCAATGTGCCTACTGCCCTTGTCCTATGTACACAGATAGACCCACACACATCTACATATATACAGATAGGCCCACTCACAATCTACATATACACCGATAGAACCACACATGTCCAAATATAAACAGATAGGCCACACACAACTCCATTTGCACAGATAGACCCACACATCAACATATACACAGATAGACCCACACATCGACATATACACAGATAGACCCACACATCGACATATACACAGATAGACCCACACATCGACATATACACAGATAGACCCACACATCGACATATACACAGATAGACCCACACATCGACATATACACAGATAGACCCACACATCGACATATACACAGATAGACCCACACATCGACATATACACAGATAGACACACACACATCTACAGATACAAAGGCCGACCCACATACAATCTACATATACACAGATTGACTCAAACACAATCTACTTATACAAAGATAGATGCACAAACATCTACATATACACAGAGAGACCAACACACAACTATATCCACACAGACAGACACACACACATCTTCATATACACAGATAGACCCATACACATCCTCTTAGAGACACACAATATCTACATATAAACAGACAGATCCAATCACAACTATATATACACACCCACACACATCTGCATATTCACAGATAGACCCACACATATCTACATATAAACAGACAGACCCAAACACATCTACACATACACAGACCCACACACAACTCCATATACACAAATAGACCCACATACATTTACATATACACAGCTTGACCCACACACATCTACATAAAAACTGATAGATCCACACACAATCGACATATACACAGACCAACCCACACTCAATTAACATATACACAGACAGGCCCACACACAACTAACATACACACAGACAGACCCAAACACATATACTTAAAGACAAACAGATCCACACCGCTCTATATATGCACAGGTAGACCAACACATATCTACATATACACAGACAGATCCAAACACTTCTACATATACACAGACAAACCCACAGACAACTACATATATACAGATGGACCCACACACCATCTACATATACACTGATAGACCCATACATGTCCACATATACACAGATAGACACACACACATCTACATATACAAAGGTCGACCCACACACAATTTACATATACACAGATTGACCCGAACACAATCTACTTATACAAAGGTAGATGCACAAACATCCACATATACACAAACAGACCTACACACTTCTGCCTATACACAGATAGACCCACACACATCCTCATATAAACCCACACACATCTACATGTACACAGACAGGTCCAATCACAACTACATATACACAGATAGACCCACACACAACTGCATATACACAGATAGACCCACACACAGCTACATATAAACAGACAGACCCAAACACATCTACATATACACTGACAGACCCACACACAACTCCATATACACAGATAGACCAACACTCATCTACATATACAAAGGTTGACCCACACACAATGTACAAATACACAGATTGACTCTCACATATCTACATATACACAGATAGACCCACACACAATCTACTTACACACAGATAGACCCATACACAATCTACATCTACACAGACGGACTCACACAATTCTACATATACACAGATAGACCGACACACATCTACATATACACAGATAGACTCACGCACACCTTCTTATTCACAGAGTCGCACACATCCACATAGAAACAGATAGACCCACACAACTTCATATATACAGATAGACACACACATCTAATTATACACCAATAGACCCACACAATCTACACATACACAGATAAACTCACACACATCTAAATATATACAGACAAACCCATACACCTATAATTAAACACAGATAGAACCACACACAATCTACATATACTCAGATAGACACACACATCTGTATATACACCGATAGGCATACACATCTACATATACACTTATAGACCCACACACATACACATATAAACAGATAGCCCGACACACAGCTACATATATACAGACGGACCCACACACAATCTACATATACACAGATAGTTTCAGACATAATCCATATATACACAGACAGACCCAGACACAATCTACATGTACACAAACAGACCCACAGACATCTGCATATACATAGATAGACCCACACACATCTACATATACACAGTTAGACTCACGCACATCCACATAGAAACAGGTAGACCCACACAACTAGATATATACAGATAGACACACACACATCTATATAAACATGGATAGACCCAAACATAACTACACATACACTGATAGACCCACTCATATCTGAATATACACAGATAGACCCACACACATCCTCATATATACAGATAGACACAAACACATTTACATAGATAGACTCACACACATTTACATATACACAGATAGACCCACATACAATCATCATATACACAGATAGACCCACACACATCTACATATATAAATCGATAGATCCAAACACATCTCCATATACACAGACGGACGCACACACATCTACATATACAAAAGTTGACGCACACACAATCTACATATACACAGATTGACCCACATACATCTACATACACACAGATTGACCCAAACACTATCGACTTATATACAGATAGATGCACAAACATCTACATATAGACCCACACACATCCTCATATAGACCCACACACATCTACACAAACACAGATAGATCCACACACATCTGCATATACACAGGTAGACCCACACACATCTACAGATACACAGACAGACCTAAACACATCTCCATATACAGATAGACCCACACAAACTCTACATATACACAGATAGACCCAGACGCAATCTACATGAACACAGATAGACCCAAACACATCTACACATGCACAGACAGACCCACACACATCTACATATACACAGACAGATCCACACACATCTACATATACACAGACAGACCCACACACATCTACATATACACAGACAGACCCACACACATCTACATATACACAGATAGACCCACACACATCTACATATACACAGATAGACCCACACACATCTACATATACACAGATAGACCCACACACATCCTCATACATATAGTTAGACCCAAACACATTTACATAGACAGACCCAAACACACATACACAGATAGACCCTCACACATCTCCACATGCACAGACAGACCCACACACAACCTACATATACACTGATTGACTCACACACATCTACATATACACAGATTGACCCAAACACATCTACATATACAAAGATAGACCCAAACACATCTACGTAGACACATATAGACACAAACACATCTACATATACACAGATAGACCCACACTCTACTAAATATACGCAGACTGACCAACACACATCTACATATACACAGATAGATCCACACGCAATCTAAACATACACCGATAGACCCACACACATCTACATATACACAGATAGACCCACACACGGTCTATATATACACCAATAGACCCACACACATCCACATATATAGACAAACACACATCTACATGTGCACTGATAGACCGAAATACTTCTATGTATACACATATAGACCCAAACATAACTACATATAAACAGATAGACCCACACACATCTACATATACACAGACAAACCCACACACATTTACATAGATAGCCCCACACACATTTACATATACACAGATAGACCCACATGCAATCTACATATACACAGACAGACCCACACATCTCTACAGATAAATAGATAGACCAACACACATCTACATATACACAGATGGAACCAAACATATCTACATATACACATCGACACAAACACGTTTACATATACACAGATATATCCACACACTTCCACATATACACAGATATACCCACACACTACTAAATACACACAGACAGACCCGCACACATCTACATATAGAAAGATAGATCCACACACAATCTACATATACACAGATAGACCCACACACATCCACATATACACAGATAGACCCACACACATCCACATATACACAGATAGACCCACACACATCTACATATAAATAGATAAACCCACACACATCTACATGTACACAGGCAGATCCAAACACATCTACATATACACAGATAGACCACACACATCCTCATATATACAGATAAACCCAAACACATTTACATAGACAGACCCGCACACATCTACATATACAAAGATAGATCCACACACAATCCACATATACACAAATAGACCCATACACATCCACATATACACAGATAGACCCACCCTCCACTAAATATACACAGACGGACCCACACACATCTACATATACAAAGATAGATCCACACACAATCTAAACATACACAGATAGATCCACACACATCTACATATACATAGATAGACCCACACATATCTACATATACACAGATAGACCCATACACATCTATATATACACAGATACTCGATTCAGCAAATGTCCCCTTGGATTGGAAAGCTGTCATTGTCCCTTCATTATTTACGAAGGATAGGAGAGATAAAGGAGGACATCAAAGACCTATTACTGGATAAATATTTGAAGGGAAAAAGTTTGCAGGGCTACAGGGAAGGAGTGGGGTTAATGGGACTAACTGGATTGCTCTTACAAAAATCCAGCACAGGCCCGAAGGGCCGCATGGCCTCCTTCTGTGCTGCAACCATTCTATGATTCTATGATTAGTCTGACGTCAGTTGTGGGGAAGTTATTAAAACCTGTTATTGGGGACAGGGCATTTGGACACACGCGAGCTGATCAGGAAGAGCCAGTCTGGAATTGTAAAGGGTAAGTCATGTCTAAGAAACCTAATTGAATGTATTGTGGAGGCAACAATCGTGTTCGATAAGGGAGTGTCTATGGATCTTATTTCTATGGACTTCCAGAAAGCATTCGACAAGGTTCCACATGAGAGACTGTTAACAATAATGAGAACGCATGGAATTGAGGCAACCTACTGGCTTGTATGGGAAATTGGTTAGGGGGTAGGGCTCAGAGAGTAGGGATAATGGGTATGTAGTCAAATTGGCAGGATGTGACTAGTGATGTCCCCCTGGGGCCACAGCTTTTCACTATATTTATAAATGACTTGGATGCAGGAATAGAGAGCCATATAATTAAGTTTGCTGACAACACTAAGATGGTGGCACAGTAAATAGTGTGGATGTGAGCAGGAAGTTGCAAAGGGACATTGAGAGATTGAGTGAGTGGGCAAAACTGTGGCAGATGGAGTTCAATGTGGGAAAGTGTGAGGTCATCCACTCTGGAGCTAAGAAAGATCAATCAGAGTATTTTCTAAATGGTGAGAAGCTCGGAACTGGGGAGGAGCAGAGAGATTTGGGGGTCCGAGTGCAAAAATCACTAAAAGCAAGTGGGCAGGTGCAAAAAATAATTAAAAAGGCTATTGGAATGTTGGCCTTTATCTCAGAGGGCTGGAATACAAAGAGGAGGAAATTATGTTCCAGCTGTACAGAGCTCTGGTCAGACCACATCTGGAGATACTGCATTCAGTTCTGGGCACCGCACCTCAGGAAGGATATATCGTCCTTGGAGGGGGTGCAGGGCAGATTCACCAGAATGATACCGGGGCTAAAAGGGTTAAATTATGAGGCCAGGTTGCACAGACTGGGCTTGTATTCCCTCGAGTAAAGAAGATTAAGGGGTGATCTAATTGAGGTGTTTAAGATGATTAAAGGATTTGATAGGGTAGATAGAGAGAAACTATTTCCTCTGGTGGGAGAGTCCAGAACAAGGGGGGCATAACCTTAAAATCAGAGCCAGGCCGTTCAGGGGTGATGTCAGGAAGCACTTCTTCACACAAAGGGGAGTGGAAATCTGGAACTCTCTCCCCCAAAAGCTGTTGAGGCTGGGGGTCAATTGAAAATTTCTAAACTGAGATTGATAGATTTTTGTTAGGTAAGGGTATTAAGGTTTATGGAACCAAGGCGGGTAGAAGGAGTTAAGATACAGATCAGCCACATAGAGACTTGCATTTATATCGCACTTTTCACAATATCAGGACGTGCCAAAGGATTTTACAGCCATGAAGTATTTTTCAATTGTGGTCATTGTTGTAATGTAGGAAACGCAGCAGACAAATTTTTTAAAGTTCGTTCATGGGATGTTGGCGTCGCTGGCGAGGTCGGCATTTATTGCCCATCCCTAATTGCCCCTTGAGAAGGTGGTGGTGAGCCGCCTTCTTGAACCGCTGCAGTCCATGTGGTGAAGGTTCTCCCACAGTGCTGTTAGGAAGGGAGTTCCAGGATTTTGACCCAGCGACGATGAAGGAACGGCGATATATTTCCAAGTCGGGATGGTGTGTGACTTGGAGGGGAACGTGCAGGTGGTGTTGTTCCAATGTGCCTACTGCCCTTGTCCTATGTACACAGATAGACCCACACACATCTACATATATACAGATAGGCCCACTCACAATCTACATATACACCGATAGAACCACACATGTCCAAATATAAACAGATAGGCCACACACAACTCCATTTGCACAGATAGACCCACACATCAACATATACACAGATAGACCCACACATCAACATATACACAGATAGACCCACACATCGACATATACACAGATAGACCCACACATCAACATATACACAGATAGACCCACACATCGACATATACACAGATAGACCCACACATCGACATATACACAGATAGACCCACACATCAACATATACACAGATAGACCCACACATCGACATATACACAGATAGACCCACACATCGACATATACACAGATAGACACACACACATCTACAGATACAAAGGCCGACCCACATACAATCTACATATACACAGATTGACTCAAACACAATCTACTTATACAAAGATAGATGCACAAACATCTACATATACACAGAGAGACCAACACACAACTATATCCACACAGACAGACACACACACATCTTCATATACACAGATAGACCCATACACATCCTCTTAGAGACACACAATATCTACATATAAACAGACAGATCCAATCACAACTATATATACACACCCACACACATCTGCATATTCACAGATAGACCCACACATATCTACATATAAACAGACAGACCCAAACACATCTACACATACACAGACCCACACACAACTCCATATACACAAATAGACCCACATACATTTACATATACACAGCTTGACCCACACACATCTACATAAAAACTGATAGATCCACACACAATCGACATATACACAGACCAACCCACACTCAATTAACATATACACAGACAGGCCCACACACAACTAACATACACACAGACAGACCCAAACACATATACTTAAAGACAAACAGATCCACACCGCTCTATATATGCACAGGTAGACCAACACATATCTACATATACACAGACAGATCCAAACACTTCTACATATACACAGACAAACCCACAGACAACTACATATATACAGATGGACCCACACACCATCTACATATACACTGATAGACCCATACATGTCCACATATACACAGATAGACACACACACATCTACATATACAAAGGTCGACCCACACACAATTTACATATACACAGATTGACCCGAACACAATCTACTTATACAAAGGTAGATGCACAAACATCCACATATACACAAACAGACCTACACACTTCTGCCTATACACAGATAGACCCACACACATCCTCATATAAACCCACACACATCTACATGTACACAGACAGGTCCAATCACAACTACATATACACAGATAGACCCACACACAACTGCATATACACAGATAGACCCACACACAGCTACATATAAACAGACAGACCCAAACACATCTACATATACACTGACAGACCCACACACAACTCCATATACACAGATAGACCAACACTCATCTACATATACAAAGGTTGACCCACACACAATGTACAAATACACAGATTGACTCTCACATATCTACATATACACAGATAGACCCACACACAATCTACTTACACACAGATAGACCCATACACAATCTACATCTACACAGACGGACTCACACAATTCTACATATACACAGATAGACCGACACACATCTACATATACACAGATAGACTCACGCACACCTTCTTATTCACAGAGTCGCACACATCCACATAGAAACAGATAGACCCACACAACTTCATATATACAGATAGACACACACATCTAATTATACACCAATAGACCCACACAATCTACACATACACAGATAAACTCACACACATCTAAATATATACAGACAAACCCATACACCTATAATTAAACACAGATAGAACCACACACAATCTACATATACTCAGATAGACACACACATCTGTATATACACCGATAGGCATACACATCTACATATACACTTATAGACCCACACACATACACATATAAACAGATAGCCCGACACACAGCTACATATATACAGACGGACCCACACACAATCTACATATACACAGATAGTTTCAGACATAATCCATATATACACAGACAGACCCAGACACAATCTACATGTACACAAACAGACCCACAGACATCTGCATATACATAGATAGACCCACACACATCTACATATACACAGTTAGACTCACGCACATCCACATAGAAACAGGTAGACCCACACAACTAGATATATACAGATAGACACACACACATCTATATAAACATGGATAGACCCAAACATAACTACACATACACTGATAGACCCACTCATATCTGAATATACACAGATAGACCCACACACATCCTCATATATACAGATAGACACAAACACATTTACATAGATAGACTCACACACATTTACATATACACAGATAGACCCACATACAATCATCATATACACAGATAGACCCACACACATCTACATATATAAATCGATAGATCCAAACACATCTCCATATACACAGACGAACGCACACACATCTACATATACACAGATTGACCCACATACATCTACATACACACAGATTGACCCAAACACTATCGACTTATATACAGATAGATGCACAAACATCTACATATAGACCCACACACATCTACACAAACACAGATAGATCCACACACATCTGCATATACACAGACAGACCTAAACACATCTCCATATACAGATAGACCCACACAAACTCTACATATACACAGATAGACCCAGACGCAATCTACATGAACACAGATAGACCCAAACACATCTACACATCTACACATGCACAGACAGACCCACACACATCTACATATACACAGATAGACCCACACACATCTACATATACACAGATAGACCCACACACATCTACATATACACAGATAGACCCACACACATCTACATATACACAGACAGACCCACACACATCTACATATACACAGATAGACCCACACACATCTACATATACACAGATAGACCCACACACATCTACATATACACAGATAGACCCACACACATCCTCATACATATAGTTAGACCCAAACACATTTACATGGACAGACCCAAACACACATACACAGATAGACCCTCACACATCTCCACATGCACAGACAGACCCACACACAACCTACATATACACTGATTGACTCACACACATCTACATATACACAGATTGACCCAAACACATCTACACATAGATGTGTAGATGTGTATAATCTCCGAAAGCTTGTGATTTTAAAATAAATTTGTTGGACTATAACCTGGTGTTGTAAGATTCCTTACATTTATAAATAGATAGACCAACACACATCTACATCTACACAGATGGAACCAAACATATCTGCATATACACATCGACACAAACACGTTTACATATACAGATATATCCACACACTTCCACATATACACAGATATACCCACACACTACTAAATACACACAGACAGACCCGCACACATCTACATATACAAAGATAGATCCACACACAATCCACATATACACAAATAGACCCATACACATCCACATATACACAGATAGACCCACACTCCACTAATAATACACAGACAGACCCGCACACATCTACATATAGAAAGATAGACCCACACACATCTACATATAAATAGATAGACCCACACACATCTACATATACACAGGCAGATCCAAACACATCTACATATACACAGATAGACCCACACACATCTATGTATACACAGATAGACCACACACATCCTCATATATACAGATAAACCCAAACACATTTACATAGACAGACCCGCACACATCTACATATACAAAGATAGATCCACACACAATCCACATATACACAAATAGACCCATACACATCCACATATACACAGATAGACCCACCCTCCACTAATAATACACAGACGGACCCACACACATCTACATATACAAAGATAGATCCACACACAATCTAAACATACACAGATAGACCCACACACATCTACATATACATAGATAGACCCACACATATCTACATATACACAGATAGACCCATACACATCTATATATACACAGATACTCGATTCAGCAAATGTCCCCTTGGATTGGAAAGCTGTCATTGCCCCTTCATTATTTACGAAGGATAGGAGAGATAAAGGAGGACATTAAAGACCTATTACTGGATAAATATTTGAAGGGAAAAAGTTTGCAGGGCTACAGGGAAGGAGTGGGGTTAATGGGACTAACTGGATTGCTCTTACAAAAATCCAGCACAGGCCCGAAGGGCCGAATGGCCTCCTTCTGTGCTGCAACCATTCTATGATTCTATGATTAGTCTGACGTCAGTTGTGGGGAAGTTATTAAAAACTGTTATTGGGGACAGGGCATTTGGACACACGCGAGCTGATCAGGAAGAGCCAGTCTGGAATTGTAAAGGGTAAGTCATGTCTAAGAAACTTAATTGAATGTATTGTGGAGGCAACAATCGTGTTCGATAAGGGAGTGTCTATGGATCTTATTTCTATGGACTTCCAGAAAGCATTCGACAAGGTTCCACATGAGAGACTGTTAACAATAATGAGAACGCATGGAATTGAGGCAACCTACTGGCTTGTATGGGAAATTGGTTAGGGGGTAGGGCTCAGAGAGTAGGGATAATGGGTATGTAGTCAAATTGGCAGGATGTGACTAGTGATGTCCCCCTGGGGCCACAGCTTTTCACTATATTTATAAATGACTTGGATGCAGGAATAGAGAGCCATATAATTAAGTTTGCTGACAACACTAAGATGGTGGCACAGTAAATAGTGTGGATGTGAGCAGGAAGTTGCAAAGGGACATTGAGAGATTGAGTGAGTGGGCAAAACTGTGGCAGATGGAGTTCAATGTGGGAAAGTGTGAGGTCATCCACTCTGGACCTAAGAAAGATCGATCAGAGTGTTTTCTAAATGGTGAGAAGTTAGTAACTGTGGAGGAGCAGAGAGATTTGGGGGTCCAAGTGCAAAAATCACTAAAAGCAAGTGGACAGGTGCAAAAAATAATTAAAAAGGCTAATGGAATGTTGGCCTTCATCTCGGGGACTGGAATACAAAGGGAAGGAAGTTATGTTCCAGCTGTACAGAGCTCTGGTTAGACCACATCTGGAGATACTGCATTCAGTTCTGGGCACCGCACCTCAGGAAGGATATATTGGCCTTGGAGGGGGTGCAGGGCAGATTCACCAGAATGATACCGGGGCTAAAAGGGTTAAATTATGAGGCCAGGTTGCACAGACTGGGCTTGTATTCCCTCGAGTAAAGAAGATTAAGGGGTGATCTAATTGAGGTGTTTAAAATGATTAAAGGATTTGATAGGGTAGATAGAGAGAAACTATTTCCTCTGGTGGGAGAGTCCAGAACAAGGGGGCATAACCTTAAAATCAGAGCTAGGATGTTCAGGGGTGATGTCAGGAAGCATTTCTTCACACAAAGCGGAGTGGAAATCTGGAACTCTCTCCCCCAAAAGCTGTTGAGGCTGGGGGTCAATTGAAAATTTCTAAACTGAGATTGATAGATTTTTGTTAGGTAAGGGTATTAAGGTTTATGGAACCAAGGCGGGTAGAAGGAGTTAAGATACAGATCAGCCACATAGAGACTTGTATTTATATCGCACTTTTCACAATATTAGGACGTGCCAAAGGATTTTACAGCCATGAAGTATTTTTCAATTGTGGTCACTGTTGTAATGTAGGAAACGCAGCAGACAAATTTTTTTAAGTTCGTTCATGGGATGTGGGCGTCGCTGGCGAGGCCGGCATTTATTGCCCATCCCTAATTGCCCTTGAGAAGGTGGTGGTGAGCCGCCTTCTTGAACCGCTGCAGTCCATGTGGTGAAGGTTCTCCCACAGTGCTGTTAGGAAGGGAATTCCAGGATTTTGACCCAGCGACGATAAAGGAACGACGATATTTTTCCAAGTTGGGATGGTGTGTGACTTGGAGGGGAACGTGCAGGTGGTGTTGTTCCCATGTGCCTGCTGCCCTTGTCCTTCTAGAATTTGTGGTTTTGGGAGCTGCTGTCGAAGAAGCCTTGGCGAGTTGCTGCAGTGCATCCTATGGATGGTACACACTGCAGCCACAGAGCGCCGGTGGTGAAGGGAGTGAATGTTTAGGGTGGTGGATGGGGTGTCAATCAAGCGGGCTGCTTTGTCGTGGATGGTGTCGAGCTTCTTGAGTGTTGTTGGAGCTGCACTCATCCAGGCAAGTGGAGAGTATTCCATCACACTCCTGACTTGTGCCTTGTAGATGGTGGAAAGGCTTTGGGGAGTCAGGAGGTGAGTCACTCACTGCAGAATACCCAGACTCTGACCTGCTCTTGTAGCCACAGTATTTATGTGGCTGGTCCAGTTAAATTTCTGGTCAATGGTGACCCCCCAGGATGTTGATGGTGGGGGATTCGGCGATGGTAATCCCGTTGAATGTCAAGGGGAAGTGGTTAGACTCTCTCTTGTTGGAGATGGTCATTGCCTGGCACTTATCTGGTGCGAATGTTACTTGCCACTTATGAGCCCAAGCCTGGATGTTGTCCAGGTCTTGCTGCATGTGGGCACGGACTGCTTCATTTTCTGAGGGGTTGCGAATGGAACTGAACACTTTGCAATCAGCGAACATCCCCATTTCTGACCTAATGATGGAGGGAAGGTCATTGATGAAGCAGCTGAGGATGATTGGGCCTAGGACACTGAGGAACTCCTGCAGCAATATCATGGGGCTGAGATGATTGGCATCCAACAACCACTACCATCTTCCTTTGTGCTCGGTATGACTCCAGCCATTGGAGAGTTTTCCCCCTGATTCCCATTGACTTCACTTTTACTTGGGTTCCTTGGTGCCACACTCGGTCAAATGCTGCCTTGATGTCAAGGGCAGTCACTCTCACCTCACCTCTGGAATTCAGCTCTTTTGTCCATGTTTGGACCAAGGCTGTAATGAGGTCAGGAGCCGAGTGGTCCTGGCGGAACCCAAACTGAGCATCGGTGAGCAGGTTATTGGTGAGTAAGTGCCGCTTGATAGCATTGTCGACGACACCTTCCATCACTTTGCTGATGATTGAGAGTAGACTGATGGGGCGGTAATTGGCCGGATTGGATTTGTCCTGCTTTTTGTGGACAGGACATACCTGGGCAATTTTCCACATTGTCGGGTAGATGCCAGTGTTGTAGCTGTACTGGAACAGCTTGGCTGGAGGCGCAGCTAGTTCTGGAGCACAAGTCTTCAGCACTACAGCTGAGATGTTGTCGGGGCCCATAGCCTTTGCTGTATCCAGTACACTCAGCCCATTCTTGATATCACGTGGAGTGAATCGAATTAGCTGAAGACTGGCTTCTGTGATGGTGGGGATATCGGGAGGAGGCTGAGATGGATCATCCACTCGGCACTTCTGGCTGAAGATGGTTGCGAACGCTTCAGCCTTGTCTTCTTGCACTCATGTGCTGGACTCTGCCATTATTGAGGATGGGGATGTTTACAAAGCCTCCTCCTCCCGTTAGTTGTTTAATTGTCCACCACCATTCACAACTCGATGTGGTAGGACTGCAGAGTTTTGATCTGATCCGTTGGTTGTGGAATCGCTTAGCTCTGTCTATAGCATGTTGCTTCCATTGGTTAGCATGCATGTAGTCCTGTGTTGTAGCTTCACCAGGTTGGCATCTCATTTTTAGGTACGCCTGGTGCTGCTCCTGGCATGCTCTTCTACACTCCTCATTGAACCAGGGTTGATCCCCTGGCTTGTTGGTAATGGTAGAGTGAGGAATATGCCGGGCCATGAGGTTACAGATTGTGCTGGAATACAATTCTGCTGCTGCTGGATGGCCCAGGAGGTTTCCTTGCCCATGTTTGACCTGATGCCATGAGATTTCATGGGGTCCAGAGTCAATGTTGAGGACTCCCAGGGCCACTCCCTCCTGACTGTATATCACTGTACCGCCACCTCTGGTGGGTCTGTCCTGCCGGTGGGACAGGACATACCCAAGAATGGTGATGGAAGAGTCTGGGCCATTGGCTGAAAGGTATGATTCTGTGATTATGGCTATATCAGGCTGTTGCTTGACGAGTCTGTGGGACAGCTCTCCCAATTTTGGCACAAGTCCCCAGATGTTAGTGAGGAGGACTTTGCAGGGTCGCCTGGGCTTGGTTTGCCTTTGTCGTGTCCGGTGCTTAGTGACCCGTCTGGTTTTATTCTTATTATGACTTTTCGGAGCAGAGATTTTACAACTGTGAGGCTTGCTCGGCCATTTCAGAGGGTGATTAAGAATCAACCACATTGCTGTGGATCTGGAGTCACATATAGGCCAGACCGGGTAAGGACGGCAGGTTTCCTTCCCTAAAGGACATTAGTGAACCAGATGGGTTTTTACGACAATCCAGTAGTTTCATGGCCACCATTACTGATACTAGTATTTTCAATTCCAGATTTTATTGAATTAAATTCCCCAGCTGCTGTGGCGGGATTTGAACTCACGACTGCAAATTATTAGTCCGGGCCTCTGGATTACTAGTCCAGTAACACGACCACTATGCTACCGCACCTGAGGGTTGCACACAGCAAGGTCCCACAAACAACAATTTGATAATGACCAGATAATCTGTTTTAGTGATGTTGGTTGAGGAATAAATGTTTACCAGGGAGAGCTCCCCTGCTCGACTTTGAAATAGATATTTTACACCCACCTGAGAGGGTAGACTGGGCCTCAGTTTAACATCTCACCTGAGGGATGGCACCTCCAACAATGCAGCACTCCCTCAGTGCGGCACTGGAGCGTCAGCCTAGATTTTGTGCTTAACATCTCTCTGGAGCAGGACTTGAACCCATGACCTTCTCACTGTCAGGTGCGAGAGTACTACCCCACCGAGCCACAGCTGACACACGATCTAATTGAATGGTCGAACAGACTCGAGGAGCTGAATGGCCTGCTCCTGTTCCGCAGTTTTAACCGACACACGTCTACATGAATATACACAAACACAACAATGAGATAATCTGTTTTTAGTAATATTGATTAAGGAATAAATATTGGCCATGACATTGGGAGAACGCCCCTCTTCTTCCTCGAAATCGTGCCATGGGATCGTTTACGTCCACCTGAGAGGGCAGGCGGAGCCTCGGTTTAATGTCTCATCCGAAATACGGCACCTCCGACAGTGCAGCACCCCCTCAGTACCGCGCTGGGAGTGTCGGCCTGGATTATGTGCTCAAGTCTCTGGAGTAGGAGGTTTAGAACCCACAAACTTCTGACTCAGAGGCAAGCGTGTTAGACCACTGAGCCACGACTGACAGGATACATGGCGACGGTCCCACACGCAGCTATACACACATCGGATGCTTGCCTCCAACTAAAACTGTGAATCTTGTTCTGGAACAAATCTCGCTCCCGATGCCCGAGGAGCAGCAGGTCAGTGGTGGTGGAATGGAGGCTATCAGAGACCTAACTCCACTTCAAGGAGCAGGCAGTGGAGATCCCCCGGGGAGGCGCTCGGCCCTGACTGGGCCAGTGCCGGCTGTACGTGAGCAGGTGCCAGAGCAGCACCTGCACCCGCGACGGCACCTTAAAGAAGGCCCAGCTGCCACTGAACTCCAGAGCTGACTCGAACGCCTCACCTTCTCCTGGTGCTGCACACAAATTATTAGCAATGGTGGGCCGGGGCAAGGAGGAAACAAAGAACGAGGGGGAAATTATAATGATGATAATTCTGTCCCATTTGTTTCTGTTCCCTCCCACATCGATTCTGCCCCCTGTCTCCATCATCCCCTCTGCCCTCTTCACCGGCTCTGAGGCGTTCACCCGGTGGTGGGCTGGGGGAGGGAGGTGGTGGTGGCGACGAGGATTTTGCACTGGTTGATATGCAGGGCAGGAGGGGGGCCGAGGGGGAGCCAGAGGACTCGTATCTGATCGGTCAGGCCCGCGAGAAGAGAGGAGCCTGAGGAGCACCACGCCATTGCCTCCTCATGCCCTGAGGTCTCGCTCCCCAGAGTGTGCAGCAGATGACGGGGGCGGTGGGGAGGGTGTTCGATGGAGTTCTCTGACCTTCTATACAGCAACATCAGGGAAGCATCTACTTCATGGCTGACATACATCGGTGGACCCTGTAGTAGCTTCATCAGAGCCTGTGGGCAGTCCTCCATTGCCCCCCCCCCACCGCAGAAGTGGCCCAGGACAAGTTGGCAACTCATCCTTGGAAGCACAGACTGTAGCCCTGGGGGACAAGCTTGAGAGAGCCCTGCATTCCCCCCAGCTCCCCCCCCCCCCGCCCCAGGACCAGGACCAGCTTGCCCAGACACTCTCGCCCAGGGCCTTCAGGATCTGGTGGGAACCATTAGATCTGCCACCCTGGTACCAGTGGTACGCCGGGAGTTGACTGGCACGGTGCTGCCGTTTCACGGGTGACCCGCGGATGCCAGTCCTCCGGCCCAGCCGCCCAGAAGGCCCGCTGAGCCAACCGATGGGGCGCAGGGCCAAGCTGCCCGGGCAGCCGGGCAAGAGGTGCAGCCCACAGAACCTGCTCCCCGAGTAGGTGAAGAGACCAGGGCCACCCACAGTCCCAAGGGACTCCAAAAACCCAGTGGCAAACCTCCTCTGGTGAGACAGGCCCTCAGGTGGCACCTAGCGAGGGCAGGTCACTGGAAAGCCTGCCTCGGCACCCAGAGAGAGAACTTGCATTTATATGGCGCCTTTCATGACCTCAGGACGTCCCAAAAGGGAATTCAGCAGCCAGTTTGTGCACAGCAAGATCCCGCAAACAGCAATAATTGTTTTAATTTCCACGTCTCTTACGTGGCACCTCATCAAAAGCCTTCTACGTTAACCATTGCATCCCATCTCCACACAGCCTCTGATTTTCTCAAAAATATAATTAGCCCAGTCGAAACTTCTACTTTTGTGACAACACCGTGGGATCTTTTATGTCCACTTGAGAGGGCAGACGGAGCCTGGGTTTAACTTTACAAGCTGGAAAACAGCTCCCCTGGACAATGCAGGACGCCCTCATTACTACATTGGAGTGCCAGACTAGATTTTATGCTTAAATCTCTGGAGTGGGATTCTGAACCCACAACCTCCTAACTCCAGAGACCAGAGTGATACCCACAGAACCACAGCGGACACAATGAAACACAGCAATAAGAAGTAGGGTATTAGAGTAAAGTTGAATTGCGTTTATGTAATAATAAATGAGAAGCTGTTGAGCGAATTGGCTCTGTTGTTCTTGGAGCTCATTAGTCCTTGTGAGGCTTGCTCGAAATGACAGGTTTGTTTAGTGAGACACAAAGATAGATTTTTTTTTGGTCGTAGAATGAGTGGAGCTGGAATGAAGGCCGGGGACTTGCAGCAATGGAAGTTTTCAAAGCTTTAGAATCATAGAATGAGGCCGTTTGGCCCATCGGGGCTGCGCCGTCAGCTTTTATCCAAGGGGAATGCATTGCCAATGATCTGCCCGCGGATTTCCCTTGCAGCTGGAGTGGACGATGGTGCTGACGCTAAGTTCCAGCTTCCTCGCCCTCCGGAGCAAAGCTGTGGAGGGCACGGCAAGCAGCCACGATGTGAGAGACCCACTCGGCCGTACTCCGAACCGCCCCTCAGTCGCATTTCCCCTCCAGGCGGGCACCTGCGCCACCGCGAGCACATCACGGGCACAGGCCAGCCCCACCCGGCTGGGAAAAAAAAACTTTACCCTCCGCCGTTCTTCCAGTGATAACCCTGAGTCCATGTCTCCTGGTGACCAACTGGCAAGATCACACGGGATGAAGAGCCGGCATGGGCTCGACGGGCCGAATGGCCTCCTTCTGTGCTGAAATGATACTATGATTCTAAGGAAGCAATTTGTCCCATATGAGTTCATCCCTCCAGAAAGGACTTGCATTTATATAGCGCCTTTCACAACCTCAGGACGTCCCAAAGCGCTTTACAGCCAATGAAGTACTTTTGAAGTGTAGTCACTGTTGTAATGTCGGAAACGCGGCAGCCAATTTGCGCACAGCAAGATCCCACAAAAAAAGGAACGAGACGACTGTTTCAATTTTCACAAGTCTCTTATGTGGCACTTTTACATCAAATGCCTCCTGAAAATCCATGATGTACGTCATCCATTGCATCTCCCATTGCTCTACGCACCCTCAAAAAATTTAATTTGCCAAGCACAACCCTTATAAAACAAAAGGCAGATGGTGCTGTATTCACTCAACGGGTCAGGCAACCTCGGTGGAGAGAGATTAAATTGAAAGCTTCAGGTACAAACCCTCTATCGGAACTGGTTTCCAGCATTTTCTGTTCTTGTTTCAGATTTTCCGGCAGGTTGTTTTGCTTATTGTTTACAATGTCCATTATAATCCATGCTGATTGCCTCCCCCAACGCTGATACGTTGATAGGAGAGTGGGAGAAGGCTCATGTGAAGCATAAACTCCGCCATTGGCCAGTTGGGCCGAATGGCCTGTTTCTATGCTGTAAAATTCTGTGTAAGTCTATGCAACCCCTTTCTAAGTCTTCATGAATTTCATCCTGTGAGACGGACTGCAAGAGCGGGATTTTCTGCGGCCATCGCTGGGATCTTACCCATCGCGGGTGGTCTATCAGGAAACCATGGCAGCACTGCCATTCACTTTTTCCCCTTTGACATCGATGGAAGGGACTTGCGAATTCGTAGGCAAGAAAAGTCTGTCTAGTTCGCGTTCTACCATCCTGGTAGTCTCATGATACAGTGATAATGGAGTTATTGACTAATGTCACAGCAACATCTTGCATTTATGTAGCGCCTTTAAAGTAAAACATCCCAAGGCGCTTCACAGGAGCGATTATCAACAAAATTTGACACCGAGCCACATAAGGAGATATCAGGACAGGTGACCAAAAGCTTGGTCAGAGAGGTAGGTTTTAAGGAGCGTCTTAAAGGAGGAGAGAGAGGCGGAGAGGTTTAGGGAGGGAATTCCAGAGCTTAGGGCCCAGGCAGCTGAAAGGCACGGCCGCCAATGGTGGAGCGATGAAATTCGGGAATGCGCAAGAGGCCAGAATTGGAGGAGCGCAGAGATCTCGGAGGGTTGTAGGGCTGGAGGAGGTTACAGAGATAGGGAGGGTTGAGGCCACGGAGCGATTTGAAAACAAGAATGAGAATTTTAAAATCGAGGCGTTCCCGGACCGGGAGCCAATGTCGGTCAGCGAGCACAGGGGGTGATGGGAGAACGGGACATGGTGAGAGTTAGGATACGGGCAGCAGAGTTTTGGATGAGCTCAAGTTTATGGAGGGTGGAAGATGGGAGGTCATAGCAATCGATCTCTATCAATTAGTCTACAACAGACCCATAGAATTGCATAGAATTTACAGCACAGAATCAGTCCATTCTGCCCAACCGGTCTATGCTGGTGTTTATGCTCCACACAAGCCTCCTCCCTCTCTACTTCATCTCACCCTATCAACATAACCTTCTATTCCTTTCTCCCCCGTGTGTTTATCTAGCTTCCCCTTAAATGCATCTATGCTACTCACCTCAACTACTCCTTGTGGGAGCGAGTCCCACATTCTCACCACTCTCTGGGTGAAGAAGTTTCTCCTGAATTCCCTATTGGATTTATTAGTGACTATCTTATATTTAGTTTTGGACTCCTCTCACATCTTCTCTACGTCTACCCTATCAAAACCCCTTCATAATTTTAAAGACCTCTATCAGGTCACCTCTCAGTCTTCTCTTTTCTAGAGAAAAGAGCCCCAGCCTGCTCAGTCTTTACTGATAGGTCTAACCTCTCAGTTCTGATATCATCCTCATAAATCTTTTTTGCACCTTCTCTATATCCTTTTGAGTGCGTCTACAGACCCAGACATGAGGCGAGGACACCCGTAGTGGTGGAGAGCTTTGGGAACCATAGCTCCCTTGTTCCTCCCAAGACTGATACACTTACCACAAGTTACTCATATACCGTATCCCAAAATATTATTTCCTGATTTCTTTTCCAATATCCTCTCGTTACTAACGTACTCCCAATAAGATAACAGATCCCTCACGATTTCTTAATCCGGCCCAGGCAGGCAGTCTGGGATCTCACCTTCCAACAGTGCTGCTGCACACTGACAGAACCCATCAAGAAATTCAGCCCATCGCTCCCCCGACCCCCTGACTTTCCGAACGCGACTTTGAAAGCGTTCGAAGAATCACAGGCTGAGGGTTCTCAATTCCCTGGTACCCGCTCCCCACCTGCACCCGTAGAGCTGAGGCAGAAGATCGAGGCCCCTCCGAGCGCCAACATCAACAAAGGTTGACGTTTTTGGGGTCGATATTAAGGCTGAGCAGGTTTCGGGGTGGGTTTCGAGAGGGGGGGCTGGCGGTGAGGGGAGGGGGCAAGGGTAAGACGCACTCGCTGGCCCAAGATTCAGGCCCGGGGTATTTCAACATCTACTGGGCTGGGCAGACGCGGGCCCGAAATGGGCAGAGAGCGGCAGCTGGCCGATGGGCGCTAAGGGAAGGCTCGCTGGGTATGGGGAGACTCGGGAGGGCCTCGGAGCAGGCTGGAGGGGCTGGACGGCCTACTGCTGTCGTTAGGTCTCGCTGGAAGGAAGAGAGGGGGGTCACTCCTGCTGCTCCTAGCCCCACGAAAGGAAAGCTTCACTCTTACCTTGGAGAGTTCTCTTCTGACTGGGGACCTGCGTCAGATTGTCGGGGAAATCTGTGGCAGATCCCCCACTCAGGCCCCGTAGGGTGAGAATACAGTCAGGATCCCATTGATGTCACATGTTTGCATAAATTCATGAGGACCCCCTCACCTGCTTTTGTTACGTAGACCAGGCTTGTATTCCCTCGAGTATAGAAGATCAAGGGGTGATCTCATTGAGGTGTTTAAGATGATTAAAGGACTTGATAGTGTAGGTGGAGAGAAACTATTTCCTCTGGTGAGGGAGTCCAGAACAAGGGGGCAGAACCTTACCATAGGAACATAGGAACAGGAGGAGGCCATTCAGCCCCTTGTGCCTGCTCCGCCATTTGATAAGATCATGGCTGATCTGTGTTCTAACTCCATATACCTGCCTTTGGCCCATATCCCTTAATACCTTTGGTTGCCAAAAAGCTATCTATCTCAGATTTAAATTTAGCAATTGAGCTAGCATCAATTGCCGTTTGCGGAAGAGAGTTCCAAACTTCTACCACCCTTTATGTCGAGAAATATTTTCTAATCTCACTCCTGAAAGGTCTGGCTCTAATTTTTAGACTGTGCCCCCTACTCCAAGAATCCCCAACCAGCGGAAATAGTTTCTCTCTATCCACCCTATCCGTTCCCCTTAATATCTTACAAACTTCGATCAGATCACCCCTTAACCTTCTAAACTCTAGAGAATACAATCCTAATTTGAGCAAGGCCATTCAGGGGTGATGTCAGGAAGCACTTCTTCACACAAAGGGGAGTGGAAATCTGGAACTCTCTCCCCCCAAAAAAGCTGTTGAGGCCGGGGGTCAATTGAAAATTTCAAAAACTGAGATTGATAGATTTTTGTTAGGCAAGGGTATTACTGGAAATGGAACCAAGGCGGGTAGATGGAGTTAAGATACAGATCAGCCATGATCTAATTGAATGGCGGAACAGGCTCGACGGGCTGAATGGCCGACTCCTTGTTGCGACATCCCTAATAGGAGACAGGGCCACGAGTGTGGGGTTCAGCACGGAGAGGGAGATGAGTTGGAAGTATTTGGAGGAGCACGAGGGGAAATTCAGCCATGATCTAATTGAATGGCGGAACAGGCTCGAAGGGCTGAATGGCCTCCTCCTGTCCCTATGTTCCTTTAGGCGGACGCTTCATCCGCCTGAAGGTCCAAATGAGAAATGGCGCGAAAGGGTCGAGTTACGAGCGAGTAAGTAATCTGCTCATTTTTAACTACCCAGGCGCACAGTTTCCGCTGGGCAGTTAGTGTTAAAATCCACCCATTTGTCTCCAAATAATATGGCTGCCACCCCACCCCCTCCCTTCCTGTTTATTTCTTTATCTCTCTCTCGAGAATTTTATAGCCAGGGATGTTTAAGTGGTCTATAAAACCCGCTACTGATCCCCTGGTGTACCCTGGATCACCGCCCGACATCTACCTTGTATTGTCCACTCCTATTTTGTACTTGGCCCCTCAGCTACATTGCTGAATACAAATTAGTACATACAGCAAAGTGAGGGGGAAACTACACTGTCCCATCAAACACTCCCAGGGCAGGTACAGCACGGGTTAGATACAGAGTAAAGCTCCCTCTACACTGTCCCATCAAACACTCCCAGGGCAGGTACAGGGTTAGATACAGAGTAAAGCTCCCTCTACACTGTCCCATCAAACACTCCCAGGGCAGGTACAGCACGGTTTAGATACAGAGTAAAGCTCCCTCTACACTGTCCCATCAAACACTCCCAAGCAGGTACAGCACGGGTTAGATACAGAGTAAAGCTCCCTCTACACTGTCCCATCAAACACTCCCAGGGCAGGTACAGCACGGGTTAGATACAGAGTAAAGCTCCCTCTACACTGTCCCATCAAACACTCCCAGGGCAGGTACAGGGTTAGATACAGAGTAAAGCTCCCTCTACACTGTCCCATCAAACACTCCCAGGGCAGGTACAGCACGGTTTAGATACAGAGTAAAGCTCCCTCTACACTGTCCCATCAAACACTCCCAAGCAGGTACAGCACGGGTTAGATACAGAGTAAAGCTCCCTCTACACTGTCCCATCAAACACTCCCAGGGCAGGTACAGCACGGGTTAGATACAGAGTAAAGCTCCCTCTACACTGTCCCATCAAACACTCCCAGGGCAGGTACAGCACAGGTTAGATACAGAGTAAAGCTCCCTCTACACTGTCCCATCAAACACTCCCAGGGCAGGTACGGCACGGGTTAGATACAAAGTAAAGCTCCCTCTACACTGTCCCATCAAACACTCCCAAGCAGGTACAGCACGGGTTAGATACAGAGTAAAGCTCCCTCTACACTGTCCCATCAAACACTCCCAGGGCAGGTACAGCACGGGTTTGATACAGAGTAAAGCTCCCTCTACACTGTCCCATCAAACACTCCCAGGGCAGGTACAGGGTTAGATACAAAGTAAAGCTCCCTCTACACTGTCCCATCAAACACTCCCAGGGCAGGTACAGGGTTAGATACAAAGTAAAGCTCCCTCTACACTGTCCCATCAAACACTCCCAGGGCAGGTACAGGGTTAGATACAAAGTAAAGCTCTCTCTACACTGTCCCATCAAACATTCCCAGCGTGTTGTGAAATTGCACGCTCCCAAGCCCCGAAGTTCAGTCTATTAACTGTTAGCCTTTAGTTCTTTGTCCTGCAGCAACTGCCTCGGGGATCACCCTTGGCTTAGAGGGAGCGCTCTCTCGCCTCTGAGTCGTAGGCCTGGAGATTCGGCCACACAGCTCCCATTTTTCGGGCATGAACCTGCCTACTGAGCCCTCAACATGGCGGGCAGGAAACGTCTCTTCAATTCCGGCCGGGAGGTGCAACCGCCCGCCATATTGGTGAAGGTGGATGGGCTGGCGTCAGGAATGCATGGCGGCCCCGTGTCTGCCACGCTTGAATGGTTAGGGCCCGGTACCCGACGGTAACCACAGCCACTGGCAGCTGCACTCAACAACTTGTCAACGGCGGTGGGGGGAGGGGCGGGCGGTGGGGGGAGGGGCGGGCGGTGGGGGGAGGGGCGGGAAGGGCACAAAAGAGACAGGAGAACGGGAGGAGCAGAGAAGGGAAGTGGATGGAGACTCCGAGCTCGGTCTCAGGTGGCAGTGCCGCCCGGGTATTGTTTACAGTGGGACCTCGCCAACTCTTGGCTGCAAAACTCACATTCTAATTGCTGGTTTTCCCAGCCTGTGGTTGAGGGGAATTGAAAGGCATGGGTTTTCACTTCCTGCCGCGTGAAATAGTTGAGCTTTCAGCTGTTTGTCTGTGCCTTCCCCGCTAAATGAAACGGCTCCTGTTCGAGCACACTCTGCTGTTTACAATCCAGATGCTTGAACGAAGCTTTGCGGCCAGCAAGGTGGGTGATGTCACTGTTGGGGAATGGAACACGCTCGCAGCATTGGTGGCACCAAGGGCACAGACCCAGGGCCGAGAATCACCACCGACATCGACATTGGAGTCTCTGGGCCTCTTCTGCATTTGGAACTGGAACTCGATTGCTCAATACACATTGGGACATAGAGGGAAGACAGAGGGAAATACCCAGGGCAGGGATAGCACGGGTTAGATAAAGAGTAAAGCTCCCTCTACACTGTCCCATCAAACACTCCCAGGGCAGGTACAGCACGGGTGAGATACAGAGTAAATCTCCCTCTACACTGTCCCATCAAACACTCCCAGGGCAGGTACAGCACGGGTTAGATACAGAGTAAAGCTCCCTTCACAACTCTTACTGCAACACTCTCTGATATACCCCACACCACTCACTGTAACACTCTCTGATATACCCCACACCCCTCACTGTAACACTCTCTGATATACCCCACACCCCTCACTGTAACTCTCTCTGATAAACCCCACACCCCTCACTGTAATACTCTCTGAAAAACCCCACACCCCTCACTGCAACACTCTCTGATATACCCCACACCCCTCAATGTAATACTCTCTGATATACACCACACCCCTCACTGTAACACTCTCTGATATACCCCTCACCCCTCACTGTAACACTCTCTGATATACCCCACACCCCTCACTGCAACACTCTCTGATATACCTCACACCCCTCAGTGTAACACTCTCTGATATACCCCACACCCCTCAATGCAATACTCTCTGATATACACCACACCCCTCACTGTAACACTCTCTGATATACCCCACACCCCTCACTGTAACACTCTCTGATATACCCCACACCCCTCAGTGTAACACTCTCTGATAAACCCCACACCCCTCACTGTAACACACTCTGATATACCCCACACCCCTCACTGTGACACTCTCTGATATACCCCACACCCCTCAATGTAATACTCTCTGATATACCCCACACCCCTCACTGTAACTCTCTCTGATAAACCCCACACCCCTCAATGTAATACTCTATGATATACCCCACACCCCTCAGTGTAACACTCTCTGATAAACCCCACACCCCTCACTGTAACTCTCTCTGATATACCCCACACCCCTCAATGTAATACTCTCTGATATACCCCACACCCCTCACTGTAACTCTCTCTGATATATCCCACACCCCTCACTGTAACTCTCTCTGATAAACCCCACACCCCTCACTGTAACTCTCTCTGATAAACCCCACACCCCTCACTGTAACACTCTCTGATATACCCCACACCCCTCACTGCAACACTCTCTGATATACCCCACAGCCCTCACTGTCACACTCTCTGATATACCCCACACCCCTCACTATAACACTCTCTGATATACCCCAGATCCCTCACTGTAACTCTCACTGATATACCCCACACCCCTCACTGTAACTCTCTCTGATATACCCCACACCCCTCACTGTAACTCTCTCTGATATGCCCCAAACCCCTCACTGTCACACTCTCTGATATACCCCACACCCCTCACTGCAACACTCTCTGATATACCCCACACCCCTCACTGTCACATTCTCTGATATACCCCACACCCCTCACTGTCACACTCTCTGATATACCCCACACCCCTCATTGTAACACTCTCTGATATACCAGCACCCCTCACTGGAACACTCTCTGATATACCCCACACACCTCACTGTCACACTCTCTGATATATCCCACACCCCTCACTGCAACTCTCTCTGATATACCACACACCCCTCACTGTAACTCTCTCTGATATACCCCACACCCCTCACTGTCACACTCTCTGATATATCCCACACCCCTAACTGTCACACTCTCTGATATATCCCACACCCCTCACTGTAACTCTCTCTGATATACCCCACACCCCTCACAGTAACACTCTCTGATAAACCCCACACCCCTCACTGTCTCACTCTCTGATATACCCCACACCCCTCACTGTAACACTCTCTGATTTACCCCACACCCCTCACTGTAACACTCTCTGACATACCCCACACCCCTCACTGTAACACTCTCTGATTTACCCCACACCCCTCACTGTAACAATCTCTGGTATATCCCACACCCCTCACTGTCTCACTCTCTGATATACCCCACACCCCTCACTGTGACACTCTCTGATATACCCCACACCCCTCACTGTAACACTCTCCGATATACCCCACACCCCTCACTGTAACACACTCTGATATACCCCACAACGCTCACTGTCACACTCTCTGATATAGACCACAACCCTCACTGTAACTCTCTCTGATACAACCCACACCCTCACTGTCTCACTCTCTGATATACCCCACACCCCTCATTGTAACACTCTCTGATATACCCCACACCCCTCACTATAACACTCTCTGATATACCCCACACCCCTCACTATAACACTCTCTGATATACCCCACATCCCTCACTGTAACTCTCTCTGATATACCCCACACCCCTCACTGTAACTCTCTCTGATATGCCCCACACCCCTCACTGTCACACTCTCTGAGAAACACCACACCCCTCACTGTAACACTCTCTGATATACCCCACACCCCTCACTGTCACACTCTCTGATATACCCCACACCCCTCACTGTAACTCTCTCTGAAATACCCCACACCCCTCACTGTCACACTCTCTGATATACCCCACACCCCTCACTGTCACACTCTCTGATATACCCCACACCCCTCACTGTAACTCTCTCTGATATACCCCACACCCCTCACAGTAACACTCACTCATATACCCCACACCCATCACTGTCTCACTCTCTGATATACCCCACACCCCTCACAGTAACACTCACTCATATACCCCACACCCCTCACTGTAACACTCTCCGATATACCCCACACCCCTCACTGTAACACACTCTGATATACCCCACACCCCTCACTGTAACACTCTCCGATATACCCCACACCCCTCACTGTAACACACTCTGATATACCCCACACACCTCACTGTAACACTCTCCGATATACCCCACACCCCTCACTGTAACACTCTCCGATATACCCCACACCCCTCACTGTAACACTCTACGATATACCCCACACCCCTCACTGTAACACTCTCCGATATACCCCACACCCCTCACTGTAACACACTCTGATATACCCCACACCCCTCACTGTAACACTCTCCGATATACCCCACACCCCTCACTGTAACACAGTCTGATATACCCCACACACCTCACTGTAACACACTCTGATATACCCCACACCCCTCACTGTAACACTCTCCGATATACCCCACATCCCTCACTGTAACTCTCTCCGATATACCCCACACCCCTCACTGTAACACTCTCTGATATACCCCACACGCCTCACTGTAACTCTCTCTGATATACCCCACACCACTCACTGTAATACTCTCTGAAAAACCCCACACCCCTCACTGCAACACTCTCTGATATACACCACACCCCTCACTGTAACACTCTCTGATATACCCCACACCCCTCACTGTACCACTCTCTGATATACCCCACACCCCTCTGTGCAACACTCTCTGATAAACCCCACACCCCTCACTGTAACACACTCTGATATACCCCACACCCCTCACTGTAACACTCTCTGATATACCCCACACCCCTCAATGTAATACTCTCTGATATACCCCACACCCCTCAATGTAACTCTCTCTGATAAACCCCACACCCCTCAATGTAATACTCTATGATATACCCCACACCCCTCAGTGTAACACTCTCTGATAAACCCCACACCCCTCACTGTAACTCTCTCTGATATACCCCACACCCCTCAATGTAATACTCTCTGATATACCCCACACCCCTCACTGTAACTCTCTCTGATATACCCCACACCCCTCACTGTAACTCTCTCTGATAAACCCCACACCCCTCACTGTAACTCTCTCTGATAAACCCCACACCCCTCACTGTAACACTCTCTGATATACCCCACACCTCTCAATGTAATACTCTCTGATATACCCCACACCCCTCACTGTAACTCTCTCTGATATGCCCCACACCCCTCACTGTCACACTCTCTGATATACCCCACACCCCTCACTGTAACACTCTCTGATATACCCCACACCCCTCACTGTCACATTCTCTGATATACCCCACACCCCTCACTGTCACACTCTCTGATATACCCCACACCCCTCATTGTAACACTCTCTGTTATACCAGCACCCCTCACTGGAACACTCTCTGTTATACCCCACACACCTCACTGTCACACTCTCTGATATACCCCACACCCCTCACTGTAACTCTCTCTGATATACCCCACACCCCTCACTGTCACACTCTCTGATATATCCCACACCCCTAACTGTCACACTCTCTGATATATCCCACACCCCTCACTGTAACACTCTTTGATATACCCCACACCCCTCACTGTAACACTCTCTGATTTACCCCACACCCCTCACTGTAACACTCTCTGATATACCCCACACCCCTCACTGTAACACTCTCTGATTTACCCCACACCCCTCACTGTAACAATCTCTGGTACACCCCACACCCCTCACTGTCTCACTCTCTGATATACCCCACACCCCTCACTGTGATACTCTCTGATATACCCCACACCCCTCACTGTCACACTCTCTGATATACCCCACACCCCTCTCTGTAACACACTCTGATATACCCCACAACGCTCACTTTCACACTCTCTGATATACACCACAACCCTCACTGTAACTCTCTCTGATACAACCCACACCCTCACTGTCTCACTCTCTGATATACCCCACACCCCTCATTGTAACACTCTCTGATATACCCCACACCCCTCACTATAACACTCTCTGATATACCCCACACCCCTCACTATAACACTCTCTGATATACCCCACATCCCTCACTGTAACTCTCTCTGATATACCCCACACCCCTCACTGTCAAACTCTCTGATATACCCCACACCCCTCACTGTAACTCTCTCTGATATGCCCCACACCCCTCACTGTCACACTCTCTGATATACCCCACACCCCTCACTGTCACACTCTCTGATATACCCCACACCCCTCACTGTAACTCTCTCTGATATACCCCACACCCCTCACAGTAACACTCACTCATATACCCCACACCCATCACTGTCTCACTCTCTGATATACCCCACACCCCTCACAGTAACACTCACTCATATACCCCACACCCCTCACTGTAACACTCTCCGATATACCCCACACCCCTCACTGTAACACACTCTGATATACCCCACACCCCTCACTGTAACACTCTCCGATATACCCCACACCCCTCACTGTAACACACTCTGATATACCCCACACACCTCACTGTAACACTCTCCGATATACCCCACACCCCTCACTGTAACACACTCTGATATACCCCACACCCCTCACTGTAACACTCTCCGATATACCCCACATCCCTCACTGTAACTCTCTCCGATATACCCCACACCCCTCACTGTAATACTCTCTGAAAAACCCCACACCCCTCACTGCAACACTCTCTGATATACCCCACACCCCTCACTGTAACACTGTCTGATATACCTCACACCCCTCAGTGTAACACTCTCTGATATACCCCACACCCCTCAATGTCATACTCTCTGTTATACCAGCACCCCTCACTGGAACACTCTCTGTTATACCCCACACACCTCACTGTCACACTCTCTGATATACCCCACACCCCTCACTGTAACTCTCTCTGATATACCCCACACCCCTCACTGTCACACTCTCTGATATATCCCACACCCCTAACTGTCACACTCTCTGATATATCCCACACCCCTCACTGTAACACTCTTTGATATACCCCACACCCCTCACTGTAACACTCTCTGATTTACCCCACACCCCTCACTGTAACACTCTCTGATATACCCCACACCCCTCACTGTAACACTCTCTGATTTACCCCACACCCCTCACTGTAACAATCTCTGGTACACCCCACACCCCTCACTGTCTCACTCTCTGATATACCCCACACCCCTCACTGTGATACTCTCTGATATACCCCACACCCCTCACTGTCACACTCTCTGATATACCCCACACCCCTCTCTGTAACACACTCTGATATACCCCACAACGCTCACTTTCACACTCTCTGATATACACCACAACCCTCACTGTAACTCTCTCTGATACAACCCACACCCTCACTGTCTCACTCTCTGATATACCCCACACCCCTCATTGTAACACTCTCTGATATACCCCACACCCCTCACTATAACACTCTCTGATATACCCCACACCCCTCACTATAACACTCTCTGATATACCCCACATCCCTCACTGTAACTCTCTCTGATATACCCCACACCCCTCACTGTCAAACTCTCTGATATACCCCACACCCCTCACTGTAACTCTCTCTGATATGCCCCACACCCCTCACTGTCACACTCTCTGATATACCCCACACCCCTCACTGTCACACTCTCTGATATACCCCACACCCCTCACTGTAACTCTCTCTGATATACCCCACACCCCTCACAGTAACACTCACTCATATACCCCACACCCATCACTGTCTCACTCTCTGATATACCCCACACCCCTCACAGTAACACTCACTCATATACCCCACACCCCTCACTGTAACACTCTCCGATATACCCCACACCCCTCACTGTAACACACTCTGATATACCCCACACCCCTCACTGTAACACTCTCCGATATACCCCACACCCCTCACTGTAACACACTCTGATATACCCCACACACCTCACTGTAACACTCTCCGATATACCCCACACCCCTCACTGTAACACACTCTGATATACCCCACACCCCTCACTGTAACACTCTCCGATATACCCCACATCCCTCACTGTAACTCTCTCCGATATACCCCACACCCCTCACTGTAATACTCTCTGAAAAACCCCACACCCCTCACTGCAACACTCTCTGATATACCCCACACCCCTCACTGTAACACTGTCTGATATACCTCACACCCCTCAGTGTAACACTCTCTGATATACCCCACACCCCTCAATGTCATACTCTCTGATATACCCCACACAGCTCACTGTAACACTCTCTGATATACCCCACACCCCTCACTGTAACACTCTCTGATATACCCCACACCCCTTTGTGTAACACTCTCTGATAAACCCCACACCACTCACTGTAACACTCTCTGATATACCCCACACCCCTCACTGTAACTCTCTCTGATATACCCCACACCCCTCACTGTAATTCTATCTGATATACTCCACACCCCTCAATGTAACACTCTCTGATATACCCCACACCCCTCACTGTAATACTCTCTGATATACCCCACACCCCTCACTATAACACTCTCTAATATTCCCCACACCCCTCACTGTAATACTCTCTGAAAAACATCACACCCCTCACTGTAATACTCTCTGATATACCCCACACCCCTCACTATAACACTCTCTAATATACCCCATGCCCCTCACTGTAACACTCTCTGATATACTCCACACCCCTCAATGTAACACTCTCTGATATACACCACAACCCTTAGTGTAACACTCTCTGATATACCCCACACCCCTCATTGTAACACTCTCTGATATACCCCACACCCCTCACTATAACACTCTCTGATATACCCCACACCCCTCACTGTAACTCTCTCTGATATACCCCACACCCCTCACTGTAACACTCTCTGATATACCCCACACCCCTCACTGTAACACTCTCTGATATACCCCACACCCCTCACAGTAATATTCTCTGATATACCCCACACCCCTCACTGTAACACTCTCTGATATACCCCACACCCCTCACTGTAACACTCTCTGATATACCCCACACCCCTCACTGTAACAGTCTCTGATATACCCCACACCCCTCACTGTAACTCTCTCTGATATACCCCACACCCCTCACTGTAACTCTTCTCTGATATACCCCACACCCCTCACTGTAACACTCTCTGATATACCCCACACCCCTCACTGTAACACTCTCTCATATACCCCACATCCCTCCCTGTCACATTCTCTGATATACCCCACACCCCTCACTGTCACACTCTCTGATAAACCCCACACCCCTCACTGTCACATTCTCTGATATACCCCACACCACTCACTGTCACACTCTCTGATAGACCCCACACCCCTCACTGTAACACTCTCTGATATACCCCACACCCCTCACTGTCACATTCTCTGATATACCCCACACCCCTCACTGTCACACTCTCTGATATACCCCACACCCCACACTGTAACAATCTCTGATATAGACCACACCCCTCACTGTAACACTCTCTGATATACCCCACACCCCTCACTGTAACACTCTCTGATATACCCCACACCCCTCACTGCAACACTCTCTGACATACCCCACACCCCTCACTGTAACACTCTCTGATTTACCCCACACCCCTCACTGTCACACTTTCTGATATACGACACACCCCTCACTGTAACACTCTCTGATATACCCCACACCCCTCACTGTAACACTCCATGAGATACACCTCATCCCTCACTGTCACACTCTCTGATATACCCCACACCCCACACTGTAACACTTTCTGATATACCCCACACCCCTCACTGTAACACTCTCTGATATACCCCACACCCCTCACTGTAACACTCTCTGATATACCCCACACCCCACACTGTAACACTTTCTGATATACCCCACACCCCTCACTGTAACACTTTCTGATATACCCCACACCCCTCACTGTAACAATCTCTGATATACCCCACACCCCTCACTGTAACAATCTCTGATATACCCCACACCCCTCACTGTAACACTCTCTGATATACCCCACACCCCTCACTGTCACACTCTCTGATATACCCCTCACCCCTCACAGTAATTCTCTCTCATATACCCCACACCCCTCACTGTAACACTCTCTGATATACCCCACACCCCTCACTGTAACACTCTCTGATATACCCCACACCCCTCACTGTAACACTCTCCGATATACCCCACACCCCTCACTGTCTCACTCTCTGATATTCCCCACACCCCTCACTGTAACACTCTCTGATATACCCCACACCCCTCACTGTAACACTCTCTGATAAACCCCACACCCCTCACTGAAACAATCTCTGATATACCCCACACCCCTCACTGTAACACTCTCTGATAAACCCCACACCCCTCACTGAAACACTCTCTGATATACCCCACAACCCTCACTGTAACACTCTCTGATATACCCCACACCCCTCACTGTAACACTCTCCGATATACCCCACACCCCTCACTGTCTCACTCTCTGATATTCCCCACACCCCTCACTGTAACACTCTCTGATATACCCCACACCCCTCACTGTAACACTCTCTGATAAACCCCACACCCCTCACTGAAACACTCTCTGATATACCCCACACCCCTCACTGTAACACTCTCTGACATACCCCACACTCCTCACTGTAACACTCCCCGATATACCCCACACCCCTCACTGTAACACTCTCTGATATACCCCACACCCCTCACTGTCACACTCTCTGATATACCCCACACCCCTCACTGTAACACTCTCCGATATACCCCACACCCCTCATTGTAATACTCTCTGATATACCCCTCACCCCTCACTGAAACACTCTCTGATATACCCCACACACCTCATTGTAACACTCTCTGATATACCCCACACCCCTCACAGTAATACTCTCTGATATACCCCACACCCCTCACTGTCACACTCTCTGATATACCCCACACCCCTCACTGTAACTCTCTCTGATATAACCCACACCCCTCACTGTCACACTCTCTGATATACCCCACACCCATCACTGTCACACTCTCTGATATACCCCACACCCCTCACTGTAACTCTCTCTGATTAACCCCACACCCCTCACTGGAACTCTCTCTGATATACCCCACACCCCTCACTGTAACACTCTCTGATATACCACACACCCCTCACAGTAATACTCTCTGATATACCCCACACCCCTCACAGTAATACTCTCTGATATACCCCACACCCCTCACTGTAACTCTCTCTGATATACCCCACACCCCTCACTGTAACACTCTCTGATATACCCCACACCCCTCACTGTAACACTCTCTGATATACCCCACACCCCTCACTGTAACACTCTCTGATAAACCCCACACCCCTCACTGAAACACTCTCTGATATACCCCACACCCCTCACTGTAACACTCTCTGACATACCCCACACCCCTCACTGTAACACTCTCTGATATACCCCACACCCCTCACTGTGACACTCTCTGACATACCCCACACTCCTCACTGTAACACTCTCCGATATACCCCACACCCCTCACTGTAACACTCTCCGATATACCCCACAACCCTCACTGTAACACTCTCTGATATACCCCACACCCCTCACTGTCACACTCTCTGATATACCCCACACCCCTCACTGTAACACTCTCCGATATACCCCACACCCCTCATTGTAATACTCTCTGATATACCCCTAACCCCTCACTGAAACACTCTCTGATATACCCCACACACCTCATTGTAACACTCTCTGATATACCCCACACCCCTCACAGTAATACTCTCTGATACACCCCACACCCCTCACTGTCACACTCTCTGATATACCCCACACCCCTCACTGTAACTCTCTCTGATATACCCCACACCCCTCACTGTCACACTCTCTGATATACCCCACACCCCTCACTGTCACACTCTCTGATATACCCCACACCCCTCACTGTAACTCTCTCTGATTAACCCCACACCCCTCACTGGAACTCTCTCTGATATACCCCACACCCCTCACTGTAACTCTCTCTGATATACCCCACACCCCTCACTGTCACACTCTCTGATATACCCCACACCCCTCACTGTCACACTCTCTGATATACCCCACACCCCTCACTGTAACTCTCTCTGCGTTACCCCACACCCCTCACTGTCACACTCTCTGATTAACCCCACACCCCTCACTGGAACACTCTCTTATATACCCCACACCCCTCACTGTAACTCTCTCTGATATACCCCACACCCCTCACTTTAACTCTCTCTGATATACCCCACACCCCTCACTGTAACACTCTCTGATATACCCCACTACCCTCACAGTAATACTCTCTGATATACCCCACACCCCTCACTGTAACACTCTCTGATATACCCCACACCCCTCCCTGTCACATTCTCTGATAAACCCCACACCCCTCACTGTAACTCTCTCTGATATACCCCACACCCCTCACTGTCACACTCTCTGATATACCCCACTCCCCTCACTGTAACACTCTCTGATATACCCCACACCCCTCACTGTAACACTCTCTGATATACCCCACACCCCTCACTGTCACACTCTCTGATATACCCCACACCCCTCAATGTAACTCTCTCTGATATACCCCACACACCTCACAGTCACACTCTCTGATAAAACCGACACCCCTCACTGTAACACTCTCTGATATACCCCACACCCCTCACTGTAACAGTCTCTGATATACCCAACACCCCTCAGTGTAACTCTCTCTGATACACCCCACACACCTCACAGTCACACTCTCTGATAAACCCCACACCCCTCACTGTAACACTCTCTGATATACCCCACACCCCTCACTGAAACACTCTCTGATATACCCCACACCCCTCACTGTCACACTCTCTGATATACCCCACACCCCTCACTGTCACACTCTCTGATAAACCCCACACCCCTCACAGTCACACTCTCTGATAAACCCCACAGCCCTCACTGTAACACTCTCTGATATACCCCACACCCCTCACTGTAACACTCTCTAACATACCCCACACCCCTCACTGTAACACTCTCTGATATACCCCACACCCCTCACTGTAACACTCTCTAACATACCCCACACCCCTCACTGTAACACTCTCTGATATACCCCACACCCCTCACTGTAACACTCTCTGATGTACCCCACACCCCTCACTGTCACACTCTCTGATATACCCCACACCCCTCACTGTCACATTCTCTGATATACTCCACACCCCTCACTGTCACATTCTCTGATATACCCCACACCCCTCACTGTCACACTCTCTGATATACCCCACACCCCTCACTGTAACACTCTCTGATATATGCCACACCCCTCACTGTCACACTCTCTGATATCCCCCACACCCCTCACTGTAACACTCTCTAACATACCCCACACCCCTCACTGTAACACTCTCTGATTTACCCCACACCCCTCACTGTAACACTCTCTGATGTACCCCACACCCCTCACTGTCACACTCTCTGATATACCCCACACCCCTCACTGTCACATTCTCTGATATACTCCACACCCCTCACTGTCACATTCTCTGATATACCCCACACCCCTCACTGTCACACTCTCTGATATATCCCACACCCCTCACTGTAACACTCTCTAACATACCCCACACCCCTCACTGTAACACTCTCTGATATCCCCCACACCCCTCACTGTAACACTCTCTAACATACCCCACACCCCTCACTGTAACACTCTCTGATTTACCCCACACCCCTCACTGTAACACTCTCTGATATACCCCACACCCCTCACTGTCACACTCTCTGATATACCCCACACCCCTCACTGTCACATTCTCTGATATACCCCACACCCCTCACTGTCACATTCTCTGATATACCCCACACCCCTCACTGTCACACTCTCTGATATACCCCACACCCCTCACTGTAACACTCTCTGATATATGCCACACCCCTCACTGTCACACTCTCTGATATACCCCACACCCCTCACTGTCATCTCTCTGATATACCCCACACCCCTCACTGTCACATTCTCTGATATACCCCACACCCCTCACTGTCACATTCTCTGATATACCCCACACCCCTCACTGTCACACTCTCTGATATACCCCACACCCCTCACTGTCACACTCTCTGATATACCCCACACCCCTCACTGTCACATTCTCTGATATACCCCACACCCCTCACTGTCACACTCTCTGATATACCCCACACCCCTCACTGTAACACTCTCTGATATATGCCACACCCCTCACTGTCACACTCTCTGATATACCCCACACCCCTCACTGTCACACTCTCTGATATACCCCACATCCCTCACTTTCACACTCTCTGATATACCCCACACCCCTCACTGTCACACTCTCTGATATACCCCACACCCCTCACTGTCTGACTCTCTGATATACCCCACACCCCACACTATAACAATCTCTGATATAGCCCACACCCCTCACTGTAACACTCTCTGATATACCCCACACCCCTCACTGTAACACTCTCTGATATACCTCACACCCCACACTGTAACAATCTCTGATATAGCCCACACCCCTCACTGTAACACTCTCTGATATACCCCACACCCCTCACTGTAACACTCTCTGATATACCCCACACCCCTCACTGTAACACTGTCTGATAAACCCCACATCCCTCACTGTAACACTCTCTGATATACCCCACACCCCTCACTGTAACACTGTCTGATATACCCCACACCCCTCACTGTAACACTGTCTGATAAACCCCACACCCCTCACTGTAACACTCTCTGATATACCCCACACCCCTCACTGAAACACTCTCTGATATACCCCACACCCCTCACTGTAACACTGTCTGATAAACCCCACACCCCTCACTGTAACACTCTCTGATATACCCCACACCCCTCAGTGTAACACTCTCTGATATACCCCACACCCCTCACTGTAACACTCTCTGATATACCCCACACCCCTCAGTGTAACACTCTCTGATATACCCCACACCCCTCACTGTAACACTCTCTGATATACCCCACACCCCTCACTGTCACACTCTCTGATATACCCCACACCCCTCACTGTAACACTCTCTGATATACCCCACACCCCTCACTGTGACACTCTCTGACATACCCCACACCCCTCACTGTAACACTCTCCGATATACCCCACACCCCTCACTGTAACACTCTCCAATATACCCCACACCCCTCACTGAAACACTCTCTGATATACCCCACACCGCTCACTGTAACATTCTCTGATAAACCCCACACCCATCACTGTAACAGTCTCTGATATACCCCACACCCCTCAGTGTAAGACTCTCTGATATACCCCACACCCCTCACTGCAACACTCTCTGATAAACCCCACACCCCTCACTGTAACAGTCTCTGATATACCCCAAACCCCTCAGTGTAACACTCTCTGATATACCCCACACCCCTCACTGTAACACTCTCTGATATACCCCACACCCCTCACTGTAACACTCTCTGACATACCCCACACCCCTCACTGTAACACTCTCTGATAAACCCCACACCCCTCACTGTAACACTCTCCGATATACCCCACACCCCTCACTGTAACACTCTCCGATATACCACACACCCCTCACTGTAACACTCTCCGATATACCCCACACCCCTCACTGTAACACTCTCCGATATACCCCTAACTCCTCACTGAAACACTCTCTGATATACACCACAACCCTTAGTGTAACATGATGTGGAACACTCTCTGATATACACCTAACCTTCGTGTACACCTTAGTGTAACACTCTCTGATATGCACCTAACCACTCACTGAAACACTCTCTGATATACCACAAACCCTCACTGTCTCACTCTCTGATATACCCCACACACCTCATTGTAACACTCTCTGATATAACCCACACCCCTCACAGTAATACTCTCTGATATACCCCACACCCCTCACTGTCACACTCTCTGATATACCCCACACCCCTCACTGTAACACTCTCTGATATACCCCACACCCCTCACTGTCACACTCTCTGATATACCCCACACCCCTCACTGTAACTCTCTCTGATATACCCCACACCCCTCACTGTCACACTCTCTGACATACCACACACCCCTCACTATGACACTCTCTGATATACCCCACACCCCTCACTATGACACTCTCTGATGTACCCCACACCCCTCACTGTAACACTCTCCGATATACCCCACACCCCTCACTGTAACACACTCTGATATACCCCACACCCCTCACTGTAACACTCTCTGATATACACCACACCCCTCACTGTAATACTCTCTGATATACCCCACAGCCCTCACTGTAACACTCTCTGATATACACCACACCCCTCACTGTAACACTCTCTGACATACCCCACACCCCTCACTGTAACACTCTCTGATATACCCCACACCCCTCACAGTAATACTCTCTGATATACCCCACACCCCTCACTGTCACACTCTCTGATATACCCCACACCCCTCACTATAACACTCTCTGATCTACCCCACAATCCTCACTGTAACACTCTCTGATATACCCCACACCCCTCACTGTCACACTCTCTGATATACCCCACACCCCTCACTGTCACACTCTCTGATATACCCCACACCCCTCACTGAAACTCTCTCTGATATACCCCACACCCCTCACTGTAACTCTCTCTGATATACCCCACACCCCTCACTGTAACTCTCTCTGATATACCCCACACCCCTCACTGTAACTCTCTCTGATATACCCCACACCCCTCACTGTAACACTCTCTGATATACCCCACACCCCTCACTGTCATACTCTCTGATATACCCCACACCCCTCATTGTAACACACTCTGATATACCAACACCCTTCACTGGAACACTCTCTGATATGCCCCAAACACCTCACTGTAATACTCTCTGATATATGCCACACCCCGCACTGCAACTCTCTCTGATATACCCCACACCCCTCACTGTCACACTCTCTGATATACCCCACACCCCTCACTGTCACACTCTCTGATATACCCCACACCCCTCACTGTAACACTCTCTGATATACCCCACACCCCTCACTGTAACACTCTCTGATATACCCCACACCCCGCACTGTAACTCTCTCCGATATACCCCACACCCCTCACTGTAACACACTCTGATATACCCCACAACCCTCACTGTCACACTCTCTGATATACACCACATCCCTCACTGTAACACTCTCTGACATACCACACAACCCTCACTGTCTCACTCTCTGATATACCCCACACCCCTCACTGTAACACTCTCTGATATACCCCACACCCCTCACTGTCACACTCTCTGATATATCCCACACCCCTCACTGTAACACTCTCTGATATACCCCACACCCCTCACAGTAATACTCTCTGATCTTCCCCACACCCCTCACTGTAACACTCTCTGATATACCCCACACCCCTCACTGTCACACTCTCTGATATATCCCACACCCCTCACTGTAACACTCTCTGATAAACCCCACACCCCTCACTGTAACAGTCTCTGATATACCCCACACCCCTCACTGTAACAGTCTCTGATATACCCCACACCCCTCACTATGACACTCTCTGATATACCCCACACCCCTCACTGTAACACTCTCTGATATACCCCACACCCCTCACTGTCACACTCTATGATATACCCCACACCCCTCACTGTAACTGTCTCTGATATACCCCACACCCCTCACTGTCACACTCTGATTAACCCCACACCCCTCAGTGTAACTCTCTCTGATGTACCCCACACCCCTCACTGTCACACTCTCTGATATACCACACACCCCTCACTGTAACACTCTCTGATAAACCCCACACCCCTCACTGTAACTCTCTCTGATATACCCCACACCCCTCACTGTAACAGTCTCTGATATACCCCACACCCCTCACTGTAACACTCTCCGATATACCCCACACCCCTCACTGTAACACACTCTGATATACCCCACAACCCTCACTGTCACACTCTCTGATATACACCACATCCCTCACTGTAACACTCTCTGACATACCACACAACCCTCACTGTCTCACTCTCTGATATACCCCACACCCCTCACTGTAACACTCTCTGATATACCCCACACCCCTCACTGTCACACTCTCTGATATATCCCACACCCCTCACTGTAACACTCTCTGATATACCCCACACCCCTCACAGTAATACTCTCTGATCTTCCCCACACCCCTCACTGTAACACTCTCTGATATACCCCACACCCCTCACTGTCACACTCTCTGATATATCCCACACCCCTCACTGTAACACTCTCTGATAAACCCCACACCCCTCACTGTAACAGTCTCTGATATACCCCACACCCCTCACTGTAACAGTCTCTGATATACCCCACACCCCTCACTATGACACTCTCTGATATACCCCACACCCCTCACTGTAACACTCTCTGATATACCCCACACCCCTCACTGCAACACACTCTGATATACCCCACACCCCTCACTGTAACAGTCTCTGATATACCCCACACCCCTCACTGTAACACTCTCTGATATACCCCACACCCCTCACTGTAACAGTCTCTGATATACCCCACACCCCTCACTGCAACACACTCTGATATACCCCACACCCCTCACTGTAACAGTCTCTGATATACCCCACACCCCTCACTATGACACTCTCTGATATACCCCACACCCCTCACTGTAACAGTCTCTGATATACCCCACACCCCTCACTGTAACACTCTCTGATATACCCCACTCCCTCACTGTAACACACTCTGATATACCCCACACCCCTCACTGGCACACTCTCTGATATACCCCACACCCCTCACTGTAACACTCTCTGATATATCCCACACCCCTCACTGTAACACTCTCTGATATACCCCTCACCCCTCACTGTAACACTCTCTGATATACCCCACACCCCTCACTGTAACACTCTCTGATATACACCACACCCCTCACTGTCTCACTCTCTGATACACACAACACCCCTCACTGTAACACTCTCTGATATACCCCACACCCCTCATTGTAACACTCTCTGATATACCCCACACCCCTCACTGTCACACTCTCTGATATACACCACACCCCTCACTGTAACACTCTCTGATATACCCCACACCCCTCACTGTAACACTCACTGATATACCCCACACCCCTCACTGTAACACTCTCTGATATACCCCACACCCCTCACTGTAACACTCACTGATATACCCCACACCCCTCACTGTAACACTCTCTGATATACCCCACACCCCTCACTGTAACACTCACTGATATACCCCACACCCCTCACTGTAACTCTCTCTGATATACCCCACACCCGTCACATTAATACTCTCTGATATACCCCACATCCCTCACTGTAACTCTCTCTGATATACCCCACACCCCTCAATGTAACTCTCTCTGATATGCCCCACACCCCTCACTGTCTCACTCTCTGATATACACCACACCCCTCACTGTAACACTCTCTGATATACCCCACACCCCTCACTGTCACACTCTCTGATATACCCCACACCCCTCACTGTCACACTCTCTGATATACCCCACATCCCTCACTGTAACTCTCTCTGATATACCCCACACCCCTCACTGTAACTCTCTCTGATATACCCCACACCCCTCACTATGACACTCTCTGATATACCCCACACCCCTCACTGTCACACTCTCTGATATACCCCACACCCCGCACTGTAACACTCTCTGATAAACCCCACACCCCTCACTGTAACACTCTCTGATATACCCCACACCCCTCACTGTCACTCTCTCTGATTAACCCCACACCCCTCACTGTCACACTCTCTGATAAACCCCACACCCCTCACTGTAACTCTCTCTGATATACCCCACACCCCTCACTGTCACACTCTCTGATATACCCCACACCCCTCACTGTCACTCTCTCTGATTAACCCCACACCCCTCACTGTAACACTCTCTGATATACCCCACACCCCTCACTGTCACTCTCTCTGATTAACCCCACACCCCTCACTGTAACTCTCTCTGATATACCCCACACCCCTCACTGTCACTCTCTCTGATTAACCCCACACCCCTCACTGTCACACTCTCTGATAAACCCCACACCCCTCACTGTAACAGTCTCTGATATACCCCACACCCCTCACTATGACACTCTCTGATGTACCCCACACCCCTCACTGTAACACTCTCTGATATACCCCACACCCCTCACTGTAACACACTCTGACATACCCCACACCCCTCACAGTAATTCTCTCTCATATACCCCACACCCCTCACTGTAACACTCTCTGATATACCCCACACCCCTCACTGTAACACTCTCTGATATACCCCACACCCCTCACAGTAATTCTCTCTCATATACCCCACACCCCTCACTGTAACACTCTCTGATGTACCCCACACCCCTCACTGTAACACTCTCTGATATACCCCACACCCCTCACTGTAACACACTCTGATATACCCCACACCCCTCACTGTAACACTCTCTGATATACCCCACACCCCTCACTGTAACACTCTCTGATATACCTCACACCCCACACTGTAACAATCTCTGATATAGCCCACACCCCTCACTGTAACACTCTCTGATATACCCCACACCCCTCACTGTAACACTCTCTGATATACCCCACACCCCTCACTGTAACACTGTCTGATAAACCCCACACCCCTCACTGTAACACTCTCTGATATACCCCACACCCCTCACTGTAACACTGTCTGATATACCCCACACCCCTCACTGTAACACTGTCTGATAAACCCCACACCCCTCACTGTAACACTCTCTGATATACCCCACACCCCTCACTGAAACACTCTCTGATATACCCCACACCCCTCACTGTAACACTGTCTGATAAACCCCACACCCCTCACTGTAACACTCTCTGATATACCCCACACCCCTCAGTGTAACACTCTCTGATATACCCCACACCCCTCACTGTAACACTCTCTGATATACCCCACACCCCTCAGTGTAACACTCTCTGATATACCCCACACCCCTCACTGTAACACTCTCTGATATACCCCACACCCCTCACTGTCACACTCTCTGATATACCCCACACCCCTCACTGTAACACTCTCTGATATACCCCACACCCCTCACTGTGACACTCTCTGACATACCCCACACCCCTCACTGTAACACTCTCCGATATACCCCACACCCCTCACTGTAACACTCTCCAATATACCCCACACCCCTCACTGAAACACTCTCTGATATACCCCACACCGCTCACTGTAACATTCTCTGATAAACCCCACACCCATCACTGTAACAGTCTCTGATATACCCCACACCCCTCAGTGTAAGACTCTCTGATATACCCCACACCCCTCACTGCAACACTCTCTGATAAACCCCACACCCCTCACTGTAACAGTCTCTGATATACCCCAAACCCCTCAGTGTAACACTCTCTGATATACCCCACACCCCTCACTGTAACACTCTCTGATATACCCCACACCCCTCACTGTAACACTCTCTGACATACCCCACACCCCTCACTGTAACACTCTCTGATAAACCCCACACCCCTCACTGTAACACTCTCCGATATACCCCACACCCCTCACTGTAACACTCTCCGATATACCACACACCCCTCACTGTAACACTCTCCGATATACCCCACACCCCTCACTGTAACACTCTCCGATATACCCCTAACTCCTCACTGAAACACTCTCTGATATACACCACAACCCTTAGTGTAACATGATGTGGAACACTCTCTGATATACACCTAACCTTCGTGTACACCTTAGTGTAACACTCTCTGATATGCACCTAACCACTCACTGAAACACTCTCTGATATACCACAAACCCTCACTGTCTCACTCTCTGATATACCCCACACACCTCATTGTAACACTCTCTGATATAACCCACACCCCTCACAGTAATACTCTCTGATATACCCCACACCCCTCACTGTCACACTCTCTGATATACCCCACACCCCTCACTGTAACACTCTCTGATATACCCCACACCCCTCACTGTCACACTCTCTGATATACCCCACACCCCTCACTGTAACTCTCTCTGATATACCCCACACCCCTCACTGTCACACTCTCTGACATACCACACACCCCTCACTATGACACTCTCTGATATACCCCACACCCCTCACTATGACACTCTCTGATGTACCCCACACCCCTCACTGTAACACTCTCCGATATACCCCACACCCCTCACTGTAACACACTCTGATATACCCCACACCCCTCACTGTAACACTCTCTGATATACACCACACCCCTCACTGTAATACTCTCTGATATACCCCACAGCCCTCACTGTAACACTCTCTGATATACACCACACCCCTCACTGTAACACTCTCTGACATACCCCACACCCCTCACTGTAACACTCTCTGATATACCCCACACCCCTCACAGTAATACTCTCTGATATACCCCACACCCCTCACTGTCACACTCTCTGATATACCCCACACCCCTCACTATAACACTCTCTGATCTACCCCACAATCCTCACTGTAACACTCTCTGATATACCCCACACCCCTCACTGTCACACTCTCTGATATACCCCACACCCCTCACTGTCACACTCTCTGATATACCCCACACCCCTCACTGAAACTCTCTCTGATATACCCCACACCCCTCACTGTAACTCTCTCTGCTATACCCCACACCCCTCACTGTAACTCTCTCTGATATACCCCACACCCCTCACTGTAACTCTCTCTGATATACCCCACACCCCTCACTGTAACACTCTCTGATATACCCCACACCCCTCACTGTCATACTCTCTGATATACCCCACACCCCTCATTGTAACACACTCTGATATACCAACACCCTTCACTGGAACACTCTCTGATATGCCCCAAACACCTCACTGTAATACTCTCTGATATATGCCACACCCCGCACTGCAACTCTCTCTGATATACCCCACACCCCTCACTGTCACACTCTCTGATATACCCCACACCCCTCACTGTCACACTCTCTGATATACCCCACACCCCTCACTGTAACACTCTCTGATATACCCCACACCCCTCACTGTAACACTCTCTGATATACCCCACACCCCGCACTGTAACTCTCTCCGATATACCCCACACCCCTCACTGTAACACACTCTGATATACCCCACAACCCTCACTGTCACACTCTCTGATATACACCACATCCCTCACTGTAACACTCTCTGACATACCACACAACCCTCACTGTCTCACTCTCTGATATACCCCACACCCCTCACTGTAACACTCTCTGATATACCCCACACCCCTCACTGTCACACTCTCTGATATATCCCACACCCCTCACTGTAACACTCTCTGATATACCCCACACCCCTCACAGTAATACTCTCTGATCTTCCCCACACCCCTCACTGTAACACTCTCTGATATACCCCACACCCCTCACTGTCACACTCTCTGATATATCCCACACCCCTCACTGTAACACTCTCTGATAAACCCCACACCCCTCACTGTAACAGTCTCTGATATACCCCACACCCCTCACTGTAACAGTCTCTGATATACCCCACACCCCTCACTATGACACTCTCTGATATACCCCACACCCCTCACTGTAACACTCTCTGATATACCCCACACCCCTCACTGTCACACTCTATGATATACCCCACACCCCTCACTGTAACTGTCTCTGATATACCCCACACCCCTCACTGTCACACTCTGATTAACCCCACACCCCTCAGTGTAACTCTCTCTGATGTACCCCACACCCCTCACTGTCACACTCTCTGATATACCACACACCCCTCACTGTAACACTCTCTGATAAACCCCACACCCCTCACTGTAACTCTCTCTGATATACCCCACACCCCTCACTGTAACAGTCTCTGATATACCCCACACCCCTCACTGTAACACTCTCCGATATACCCCACAGCCCTCACTGTAACACTCTCTGATATACACCACACCCCTCACTGTAACACTCTCTGACATACCCCACACCCCTCACTGTAACACTCTCTGATATACCCCACACCCCTCACAGTAATACTCTCTGATATACCCCACACCCCTCACTGTCACACTCTCTGATATACCCCACACCCCTCACTATAACACTCTCTGATCTACCCCACAATCCTCACTGTAACACTCTCTGATATACCCCACACCCCTCACTGTCACACTCTCTGATATACCCCACACCCCTCACTGTCACACTCTCTGATATACCCCACACCCCTCACTGAAACTCTCTCTGATATACCCCACACCCCTCACTGTAACTCTCTCTGCTATACCCCACACCCCTCACTGTAACTCTCTCTGATATACCCCACACCCCTCACTGTAACTCTCTCTGATATACCCCACACCCCTCACTGTAACACTCTCTGATATACCCCACACCCCTCACTGTCATACTCTCTGATATACCCCACACCCCTCATTGTAACACACTCTGATATACCAACACCCTTCACTGGAACACTCTCTGATATGCCCCAAACACCTCACTGTAATACTCTCTGATATATGCCACACCCCGCACTGCAACTCTCTCTGATATACCCCACACCCCTCACTGTCACACTCTCTGATATACCCCACACCCCTCACTGTCACACTCTCTGATATACCCCACACCCCTCACTGTAACACTCTCTGATATACCCCACACCCCTCACTGTAACACTCTCTGATATACCCCACACCCCGCACTGTAACTCTCTCCGATATACCCCACACCCCTCACTGTAACACACTCTGATATACCCCACAACCCTCACTGTCACACTCTCTGATATACACCACATCCCTCACTGTAACACTCTCTGACATACCACACAACCCTCACTGTCTCACTCTCTGATATACCCCACACCCCTCACTGTAACACTCTCTGATATACCCCACACCCCTCACTGTCACACTCTCTGATATATCCCACACCCCTCACTGTAACACTCTCTGATATACCCCACACCCCTCACAGTAATACTCTCTGATCTTCCCCACACCCCTCACTGTAACACTCTCTGATATACCCCACACCCCTCACTGTCACACTCTCTGATATATCCCACACCCCTCACTGTAACACTCTCTGATAAACCCCACACCCCTCACTGTAACAGTCTCTGATATACCCCACACCCCTCACTGTAACAGTCTCTGATATACCCCACACCCCTCACTATGACACTCTCTGATATACCCCACACCCCTCACTGTAACACTCTCTGATATACCCCACACCCCTCACTGTCACACTCTATGATATACCCCACACCCCTCACTGTAACTGTCTCTGATATACCCCACACCCCTCACTGTCACACTCTGATTAACCCCACACCCCTCAGTGTAACTCTCTCTGATGTACCCCACACCCCTCACTGTCACACTCTCTGATATACCACACACCCCTCACTGTAACACTCTCTGATAAACCCCACACCCCTCACTGTAACTCTCTCTGATATACCCCACACCCCTCACTGTAACAGTCTCTGATATACCCCACACCCCTCACTGTAACACTCTCCGATATACCCCACACCCCTCACTGTAACACACTCTGATATACCCCACAACCCTCACTGTCACACTCTCTGATATACACCACATCCCTCACTGTAACACTCTCTGACATACCACACAACCCTCACTGTCTCACTCTCTGATATACCCCACACCCCTCACTGTAACACTCTCTGATATACCCCACACCCCTCACTGTCACACTCTCTGATATATCCCACACCTCTCACTGTAACACTCTCTGATATACCCCACACCCCTCACAGTAATACTCTCTGATCTTCCCCACACCCCTCACTGTAACACTCTCTGATATACCCCACACCCCTCACTGTCACACTCTCTGATATATCCCACACCCCTCACTGTAACACTCTCTGATAAACCCCACACCCCTCACTGTAACAGTCTCTGATATACCCCACACCCCTCACTGTAACAGTCTCTGATATACCCCACACCCCTCACTATGACACTCTCTGATATACCCCACACCCCTCACTGTAACACTCTCTGATATACCCCACACCCCTCACTGCAACACACTCTGATATACCCCACACCCCTCACTGTAACAGTCTCTGATATACCCCACACCCCTCACTGTAACACTCTCTGATATACCCCACACCCCTCACTGTAACAGTCTCTGATATACCCCACACCCCTCACTGCAACACACTCTGATATACCCCACACCCCTCACTGTAACAGTCTCTGATATACCCCACACCCCTCACTATGACACTCTCTGATATACCCCACACCCCTCACTGTAACAGTCTCTGATATACCCCACACCCCTCACTGTAACACTCTCTGATATACCCCACTCCCTCACTGTAACACACTCTGATATACCCCACACCCCTCACTGGCACACTCTCTGATATACCCCACACCCCTCACTGTAACACTCTCTGATATATCCCACACCCCTCACTGTAACACTCTCTGATATACCCCTCACCCCTCACTGTAACACTCTCTGATATACCCCACACCCCTCACTGTAACACTCTCTGATATACACCACACCCCTCACTGTCTCACTCTCTGATACACACAACACCCCTCACTGTAACACTCTCTGATATACCCCACACCCCTCATTGTAACACTCTCTGATATACCCCACACCCCTCACTGTCACACTCTCTGATATACACCACACCCCTCACTGTAACACTCTCTGATATACCCCACACCCCTCACTGTAACACTCACTGATATACCCCACACCCCTCACTGTAACACTCTCTGATATACCCCACACCCCTCACTGTAACACTCACTGATATACCCCACACCCCTCACTGTAACACTCTCTGATATACCCCACACCCCTCACTGTAACACTCACTGATATACCCCACACCCCTCACTGTCACTCGCTCTGATATACCCCACACCCGTCACATTAATACTCTCTGATATACCCCACATCCCTCACTGTAACTCTCTCTGATATACCCCACACCCCTCAATGTAACTCTCTCTGATATGCCCCACACCCCTCACTGTCTCACTCTCTGATATACACCACACCCCTCACTGTAACACTCTCTGATATACCCCACACCCCTCACTGTCACACTCTCTGATATACCCCACACCCCTCACTGTCACACTCTCTGATATACCCCACACCCCGCACTGTAACACTCTCTGATAAACCCCACACCCCTCACTGTAACACTCTCTGATATACCCCACACCCCTCACTGTCACTCTCTCTGATTAACCCCACACCCCTCACTGTCACACTCTCTGATAAACCCCACACCCCTCACTGTAACTCTCTCTGATATACCCCACACCCCTCACTGTAACACTCTCTGATATACCCCACACCCCTCACTGTCACTCTCTCTGATTAACCCCACACCCCTCACTGTAACTCTCTCTGATATACCCCACACCCCTCACTGTCACTCTCTCTGATTAACCCCACACCCCTCACTGTCACACTCTCTGATAAACCCCACACCCCTCACTGTAACAGTCTCTGATATACCCCACACCCCTCACTATGACACTCTCTGATGTACCCCACACCCCTCACTGTAACACTCTCTGATATACCCCACACCCCTCACTGTAACACACTCTGACATACCCCACACCCCTCACAGTAATTCTCTCTCATATACCCCACACCCCTCACTGTAACACTCTCTGATATACCCCACACCCCTCACTGTAACACTCTCTGATATACCCCACACCCCTCACAGTAATTCTCTCTCATATACCCCACACCCCTCACTGTAACACTCTCTGATGTACCCCACACCCCTCACTGTAACACTCTCTGATATACCCCACACCCCTCACTGTAACACACTCTGATATACCCCACACCCCTCACTGTAACACTCTCTGATATACACCACACCCCTCACTGTAATACTCTCTGATATACCCCACAGCCCTCACTGTAACACTCTCTGATATACCCCACACCCCTCACTGTAACACTCTCTGATATACCCCACACCCCTCACAGTAATACTCTCTGATATACCCCACACCCCTCACTGTCACACTCTCTGATATACCCCACACCCCTCACTATAACACTCTCTGATCTACCCCACAATCCTCACTGTAACACTCTCTGATATACCCCACACCCCTCACTGTCACACTCTCTGATTAACCCCACACCCCTCACTGTCACACTCTCTGATATACCCCACACCCCTCACTGTAACTCTCTCTGATATACCCCACACCCCTCACTGTAACTCTCTCTGATATACCCCACACCCCTCACTGTAACACTCTCTGATATACCCCACACCCCTCACTGTCATACTCTCTGATATACCCCACACCCCTCATTGTAACACACTCTGATATACCAACACCCCTCACTGGAACACTCTCTGATATGCCCCAAACACCTCACTGTCATACTCTCCAATATACCCCTCACCCCTAACTGTAATACTCTCTGATATATGCCACACCCCGCACTGCAACTCTCTCTGATATACCCCACACCCCTCACTGTCACACTCTCTGATATACCCCACACCCCTCACTGTAACACTCTCTGATATACCCCACACCCCGCACTGTATCTCTCTCTGATATACCCCACACCCCTCACTGTAACACTCTCTGATATACCCCACACCCTCACTGTCACACCCTCTGATATACCCCACACCCCTCACTGTAACTGTCTCTGATATACCCCACACCCCTCACTGTCACACTCAAATTAACCCCACACCCCTCACTGTAACTCTCTCTGATATACCCCACACCCCTCACTGTCACACTCTCTGATAAACCCCACACCCCTCACTGTAACTCTCTCTGATATACCCCACACCCCTCACTGTAACAGTCTCTGATATACCCCACAACCCTCACTGTAACAGTCTCTGATATACCCCACACACCTCACTATGACACTCTCTGATATACCCCACACCCCTCACTGTAACACTCTCCGATATACCCCACACCCCTCACTGTAACACACTCTGATATACCCCACAACCCTCTCTGTCACACTCTCTGATATACACCACACCCCTCACTGTAACACTCTCTGACATACCACACAAACCTCACTGTCTCACTCTCTGATATACCCCACACCCCTCACTGTAACACTCTCTGATATACCCCACACCCCTCACAGTAATACTCTCTGATCTTCCCCACACCCCTCACTGTAACACTCTCTGATATACCCCACACCCCTCACTGTCACACTCTCTGATATATCCCACACCCCTCACTGTAACACTCTCTGATATACCCCACACCCCTCACTGTAACACTCTCCGATATACCCCACACCCCTCACTGCAACACACTCTGATATACCCCACAACCCTCACTGTCACACTCTCTGATATACACCACACCCCTCACTGTAACACTCTCTGACATACCACACAACCCTCACTGTCTCACTCTCTGATATACTCCACACCCCTCACTATAACACTCTCTGATATTCCCCACACCCCTCACTGTCACACTCTCTGATGCATCCCACATCCCTCACTGTAACTCTCTCTGATATACCCCACACCCCTCACTGTAACACTCTATGAAATAACCCACACCCATCACTGTAACACTCTGATATACCCCACACCCCTCACTGTCTCACTCTCTGATATACTCCACACCCCTCACTGTAACTGTCTCTGATATACCCCACACCCCTCACTGTCACACTCTCTGATTAACCCCACACCCCTCACTGTAACTCTCTCTGATATACCCCACACCCCTCACTGTAACACTCTCTGATAAACCCCACACCCCTCACTGTAACAGTCTCTGATATACCCCACACCCCTCACTGTAACAGTCTCTGATATACCCCACACCCCTCACTATGACACTCTCTGATATACCCCACACCCCTCACTGTAACAGTCTCTGATATACCCCACACCCCTCACTGTAACACACTCTGATATACCCCACACCCCTCACTGCAACAGTCTCTGATATACCCCACACCCCTCACTGTAACACTCTCTGATATACCCCACACCCCTCACTGTAACAGTCTCTGATGTACCCCACACCCCTCACTGTAATACACTCTGATATACCCCACACCCCTCACTGTAACAGTCTCTGATATACCCCACACCCCTCACTGTAACACTCTCTGATATACCCCACCCCCTCACTGTAACACTCTCTGATATATCCCACACCCCTCACTGGCACACTCTCTGATATACCCCACACCCCTCACTGTAACACTCTCTGATATATCCCACACCCCTCACTGTAACACTCTCTGATATACCCCGCACCCCTCACTATAACACTCTCTGATATACACCACACCCCTCACTGTCTCACTCTCTGATACACACAACACCCCTCACTGTAACACTCTCTGATATACCCCACACCCCTCATTGTAACACTCTCTGATATACCCCACACCCCTCACTGTCACACTCTCTGATATACACCACACCGCTCACTGTAACACTCTCTGATATACCCCACACCCCTCACAGTAATACTCTCTGATATACCCCACACCCCTCACTATAACTCTCTCTGATATACCCCACATCCCTCACTGTAACTCTCTCTGATATACCCCACACCCCTCACTGTAACTCTCTCTGATATACCCCACACCCCTCACTATGACACTCTCTGATATACCCCACACCCCTCACTGTCACACTCTCTGATATACCCCACACCCCGCACTGTAACACTCTCTGATAAACCCCACACCCCTCACTGTAACACTCTCTGATATACCCCACACCCCTCACTGTCACTCTCTCTGATTAACCCCACACCCCTCACTGTCACACTCTCTGATAAACCCCACACCCCTCACTGTAACTCTCTCTGATATACCCCACACCCCTCACTGTCACACTCTCTGATATACCCCACACCCCTCACTGTCACTCTCTCTGATTAACCCCACACCCCTCACTGTAACACTCTCTGATATACCCCACACCCCTCACTGTCACTCTCTCTGATTAACCCCACACCCCTCACTGTAACTCTCTCTGATATACCCCACAACCCTCACTGTCACTCTCTCTGATTAACCCCACACCCCTCACTGTCACACTCTCTGATAAACCCCACACCCCTCACTGTAACAGTCTCTGATATACCCCACACCCCTCACTATGACACTCTCTGATGTACCCCACACCCCTCACTGTAACACTCTCTGATATACCCCACACCCCTCACTGTAACACACTCTGATATACCCCACACCCCTCACAGTAATTCTCTCTCATATACCCCACACCCCTCACTGTAACACTCTCTGATATACCCCACACCCCTCACTGTAACACTCTCTGATATATCCCACACCCCTCACTGTAACACTCACTGATATACCCCACACCCCTCACTGTAACACTCTCTGATATACCCCACACTCCTCACATTAATACTCTCTGATATACCCCACATCCCTCACTGTAACTCTCTCTGATATACCCCACACCCCTCACTGTAACACTCTCTGATATACCCCACACCCCTCACTGTAACACTCTCTGATATACCCCACACCCCTCACTGTAACACTCTCTGATATATCCCACACCCCTCACTGTAACACTCACTGATATACCCCACACCCCTCACTGTAACACTCTCTGATATACCCCACACTCCTCACATTAATACTCTCTGATATACCCCACATCCCTCACTGTAACTCTCTCTGATATGCCGCACACCCCTCACTGTCTCACTCTCTGATATACACCACACCCCTCACTGTAACACTCTCTGATATACCCCACACCCCTCACTGTTACACTCTATGAAATAACCCACACCCATCACTGTAACACTCTCTGATATACCCCACACCCCTCACTGTAACACTCTATGAAATAACCCACACCCCTCACTGTAACACTCACTGATATACCCCACACCCCTCACTGTACCACTCTCTGATATACCCCACAACCCTCACTGTAACAGTCTCTGATATACCCCACACACCTCACTATGACACTCTCTGATATACCCCACACCCCTCACTGTAACACTCTCCGATATACCCCACACCCCTCACTGTAACACACTCTGATATACCCCACAACCCTCTCTGTCACACTCTCTGATATACACCACACCCCTCACTGTAACACTCTCTGACATACCACACAAACCTCACTGTCTCACTCTCTGATATACCCCACACCCCTCACTGTAACACTCTCTGATATACCCCACACCCCTCACAGTAATACTCTCTGATCTTCCCCACACCCCTCACTGTAACACTCTCTGATATACCCCACACCCCTCACTGTCACACTCTCTGATATATCCCACACCCCTCACTGTAACACTCTCTGATATACCCCACACCCCTCACTGTAACACTCTCCGATATACCCCACACCCCTCACTGCAACACACTCTGATATACCCCACAACCCTCACTGTCACACTCTCTGATATACACCACACCCCTCACTGTAACACTCTCTGACATACCACACAACCCTCACTGTCTCACTCTCTGATATACTCCACACCCCTCACTATAACACTCTCTGATATTCCCCACACCCCTCACTGTCACACTCTCTGATGCATCCCACACCCCTCACTGTAACACTCACTGATATACCCCACACCCCTCACAGTAATACTCTCTGATATACCCCACATCCCTCACTGTAACTCTCTCTGATATACCCCACACCCCTCACTGTAACACTCTCTGATATACCCCACACCCCTCACTGTAACACTCTATGAAATAACCCACACCCATCACTGTAACACTCTGATATACCCCACACCCCTCACTGTCTCACTCTCTGATATACTCCACACCCCTCACTGTAACTGTCTCTGATATACCCCACACCCCTCACTGTCACACTCTCTGATTAACCCCACACCCCTCACTGTAACTCTCTCTGATATACCCCACACCCCTCACTGTAACACTCTCTGATAAACCCCACACCCCTCACTGTAACAGTCTCTGATATACCCCACACCCCTCACTGTAACAGTCTCTGATATACCCCACACCCCTCACTATGACACTCTCTGATATACCCCACACCCCTCACTGTAACAGTCTCTGATATACCCCACACCCCTCACTGTAACACACTCTGATATACCCCACACCCCTCACTGTAACAGTCTCTGATATACCCCACACCCCTCACTGTAACACTCTCTGATATACCCCACACCCCTCACTGTAACACTCTCTGATGTACCCCACACCCCTCACTGTAATACACTCTGATATACCCCACACCCCTCACTGTAACAGTCTCTGATATACCCCACACCCCTCACTGTAACACTCTCTGATATACCCCACCCCCTCACTGTAACACTCTCTGATATATCCCACACCCCTCACTGGCACACTCTCTGATATACCCCACACCCCTCACTGTAACACTCTCTGATATATCCCACACCCCTCACTGTAACACTCTCTGATATACCCCGCACCCCTCACTATAACACTCTCTGATATACACCACACCCCTCACTGTCTCACTCTCTGATACACACAACACCCCTCACTGTAACACTCTCTGATATACCCCACACCCCTCATTGTAACACTCTCTGATATACCCCACACCCCTCACTGTCACACTCTCTGATATACACCACACCGCTCACTGTAACACTCTCTGATATACCCCACACCCCTCACAGTAATACTCTCTGATATACCCCACACCCCTCACTATAACTCTCTCTGATATACCCCACATCCCTCACTGTAACTCTCTCTGATATACCCCACACCCCTCACTGTAACTCTCTCTGATATACCCCACACCCCTCACTATGACACTCTCTGATATACCCCACACCCCTCACTGTCACACTCTCTGATATACCCCACACCCCGCACTGTAACACTCTCTGATAAACCCCACACCCCTCACTGTAACACTCTCTGATATACCCCACACCCCTCACTGTCACTCTCTCTGATTAACCCCACACCCCTCACTGTCACACTCTCTGATAAACCCCACACCCCTCACTGTAACTCTCTCTGATATACCCCACACCCCTCACTGTCACACTCTCTGATATACCCCACACCCCTCACTGTCACTCTCTCTGATTAACCCCACACCCCTCACTGTAACACTCTCTGATATACCCCACACCCCTCACTGTCACTCTCTCTGATTAACCCCACACCCCTCACTGTAACTCTCTCTGATATACCCCACACCCCTCACTGTCACTCTCTCTGATTAACCCCACACCCCTCACTGTCACACTCTCTGATAAACCCCACACCCCTCACTGTAACAGTCTCTGATATACCCCACACCCCTCACTATGACACTCTCTGATGTACCCCACACCCCTCACTGTAACACTCTCTGATATACCCCACACCCCTCACTGTAACACACTCTGATATACCCCACACCCCTCACAGTAATTCTCTCTCATATACCCCACACCCCTCACTGTAACACTCTCTGATATACCCCACACCCCTCACTGTAACACTCTCTGATATATCCCACACCCCTCACTGTAACACTCACTGATATACCCCACACCCCTCACTGTAACACTCTCTGATATACCCCACACTCCTCACATTAATACTCTCTGATATACCCCACATCCCTCACTGTAACTCTCTCTGATATACCCCACACCCCTCACTGTAACACTCTCTGATATACCCCACACCCCTCACTGTAACACTCTCTGATATACCCCACACCCCTCACTGTAACACTCTCTGATATATCCCACACCCCTCACTGTAACACTCACTGATATACCCCACACCCCTCACTGTAACACTCTCTGATATACCCCACACTCCTCACATTAATACTCTCTGATATACCCCACATCCCTCACTGTAACTCTCTCTGATATGCCGCACACCCCTCACTGTCTCACTCTCTGATATACACCACACCCCTCACTGTAACACTCTCTGATATACCCCACACCCCTCACTGTTACACTCTATGAAATAACCCACACCCATCACTGTAACACTCTCTGATATACCCCACACCCCTCACTGTAACACTCTATGAAATAACCCACACCCCTCACTGTAACACTCACTGATATACCCCACACCCCTCACTGTACCACTCTCTGATATACCCCACACTCCTCACATTAATACTCTCTGATATACCCCACATCCCTCACTGTAACTCTCTCTGATATACCCCACACCCCTCACTGTAACTCTCTCTGATATGCCCCACACCCCTCACTGTCTTACTCTCAGATATACCCCACACGCCTCACTGTAACACTCTATGATATAACCCACACCCCTCACTGTAACACTCTATGATATAACCCACACCCCTCACTGTAACACTCTCTGATATACCAACACCCCTCACTGTAACACACTCTGATATACCCCACACCCCTCACTGTCACACTCTCTGATATACCCCACACCCCTCACTGTAACACTCTCTGATATGCCCCACACCCCTCACTGTCTCACTCTCTGATATACCCCACACCCCTCACTGTAACTCTCTCTGATATACCCCACACCCCTCACTGTAACAGTCTCTGATATACCCCACACCCCTCACTGTAACAGTCTCTGATATACCCCACACCCCTCACTATGACACTCTCTGATATACCCCACACCCCTCACTGTAACAGTCTCTGATATACCCCACACCCCTCACTGTAACACACTCTGATATACCCCACACCCCTCACTGTAACACTCTCTGATATACCCCACACCCCTCACTGTAACACTCTCTGATATACCCCACTCCCCTCACTGTAACAGTCTCTGATATACCCCACACCCCTCACTGTAACACACTCAGATATGCCCCACACCCCTCACTGTAACAGTCTCTGATATACCCCACACCCCTCACTGTAACACTCTCTGATATACCCCACCCCCTCACTGTAACACTCTCTGATATACCCCACACCCCTCACTGTAACACTCTCTGTTATACCCCACACCCCTCACTGTAACACTCTCTGATATACCCCACATCCCTCACTGTCACACTCTCTGATATACCCCACACCCCTCACTGTAACACTCTCTGATATACCCCACATCCCTCACTGTCACACTCTCTGATATACCCCACACCCCTCACTGTAACACTCTCTGATATACACAACACCCCTCACTGTAAAACTCTCTGATATACCCCACACCCCTCACTGTCACACTCTCTGATATACCCCACACCCCTCACTGTAACACTCTCTGATATACCCCACACCCCTCACTGTAACACTCTCTGATATATCCCACACCCCTCACTGTAACACTCTCTGATATATCCCACACCCCTCACTGTAACACTCTCTGATATACCCCACACCCCTCACTGTAACACTCTCTGATATACCCCACACCCCTCACTGTAACACTCTCTGATATACCCCACACCCCTCACTGTAACACTCTCTGATATATCCCACACCCCTCACTGTAACACTCTCTGATATACCCCACACCCCTCACTGTAACACTCTCTGATATACCCCACACCCCTCACTGTAACACTCTCTGATATACCCCACACCCCTCACTGTAACACTCTCTGATATACCCCACACCCCTCACTGTAACACTCTCTGATATACCCCACACCCCTCACTGTAACACTCTCTGATATACCCCACACCCCTCACTGTAACACTCTCTGATATATTCCACACCCCTCACTGTAACACTCTCTGATATACCCCACACCCCTCACTGTAACACTCTCTGATATACCCCACACCCCTCACTGTAACACTCTCTGATATACCCCACACCCCTCACTGTAACACTCTCTGATATACCCCACACCCCTCACTGTAACACTCTCTGATATACCCCACACCCCTCACTGTAACACTCTCTGATATACCCCACACCCCTCACTGTAACACTCTATGAAATAACCCACACCCATCACTGTAACACTCTGATATACCCCACACCCCTCACTGTAACACTCTCTGATATACCCCACACCCCTCACTGTACCTCTCTCTGATATACCCCACACCCCTCACTGTAACTCTCTCTGATATACCCCACACCCCTCACTGTAACACTCTCTGATAAACCCCACACCCCTCACTGTAACACTCTCTGATAAACCCCACACCCCTCACTGTAACAGTCTCTGATATACCCCACACCCCTCACTGTAACACTCTCTGATATACCCCACACCCCTCACTGTAACACTCTCTGATATACCCCACACCCCTCACTTTCACACTCTCTGATAAACCCCACACCCCTCACTGTAACTCTCTCTGATATACCCCACACCCCTCACTATGACACTCTCTGATATACCCCACACCCCTCACTGTAACAGTCTCTGATATACCCCACACCCCTCACTGTAACACTCTCTGACATACCACACAACCCTCACTGTAACACTCTCTGATATACCCCACCCCCTCACTGTAACACTCTCTGATATACCCCACACCCCTCACTGTCTCACTCTCTGATATACCCCACACCCCTCACTGTAACACTCTCTGATATACCCCACATCCCTCACTGTCACACTCTCTGATATACCCCACACCCCTCACTGTAACACTCTCTGATATATTCCACACCCCTCACTGTAACACTCTCTGATATACCCCACACCCCTCACTGTAACACTCTCTGATATATTCCACACCCCTCACTGTAACACTCTCTGATATACCCCACACCCCTCACAGTAATACTCTCTGATATACCCCACACCCCTCACTGTAACTCTCTGATATACACAACACCCCTCACTGTAACACTCTCTGATATACCCCACACCCCTCATTGTAACACTCTCTGATATACCCCACACCCCTCACTGTCACACTCTCTGATATACCCCACACCCCTCATTGTAACACTCTCTGATATACCCCACACCCCTCACTGTCACACTCTCTGATATACACCACACCCCTCACTGTAACACTCTCTGATATACACCACACCCCTCACTGTAACACTCTCTGATATACCCCACAACCCTCACTGTCTCACTCTCTGATATACCCCACACCCCTCACTGTAACACTCTCTGATATACCCCACACCCCTCACTGTAACACTCTCTGATATACCCCACACCCCTCACTGTCACACTCTCTGATATACCCCACACCCCTCACTGTAACACTCTCTGATATACCCCACACCCCTCACTGTAACACTCTCTGATATACCCCACACCCCTCACTGTCACACTCTCTGATATACCCCACACCCCTCACTGTAACACTCTCTGATATACCCCACACCTCTCACTGTAACACTCTCTGATATACCCCACACCCCTCACTGTAACACTCTCTGATATACCCCACACCCCTCACTGTAACACTCTCTGATATACCACACACCCCTCATTGTAACACTCTCTGATATACCCCACACCACTCACTGTAACACTCTCTGATATACCCCACACCCCTCATTGTAACTCTCTCTGATATACCCCACACCCCTCACTGTCAAACTCTCTGATATAACCCTCACCCCTCACTGTAACACTCTCTGATACTCCCCACACCCCTCACTGTAACACTCTCTGATATACCCCACACCCCTCACTGTAACACTCTCTGATATACCCCACACCCCTCACTGTCACACTCTCTGATATACCCCACACCCCTCACTGTAACACTCTCTGTTACTCCCCACACCCCTCACTGTAACACTCTCTGATATACCCCACACCCCTCATTGTAACTCTCTCTGATATACCCCACACCCCTCACTGTCAAACTCTCTGATATAACCCTCACCCCTCACTGTAACACTCTCTGTTACTCCCCACACCCCTCACTGTAACACTCTCTGATATACCCCACACCCCTCATTGTAACACTCTCTGATATACCCCACACCCCTCACTGTAACACTCTCTGATATACCCCACACCCCTCACTGTAACACTCTCTGATATACCCCACACCCCTCACTGTCACTCTCTCTGATATACCCCACACCCCTCACTGTAACACTCTCTGATACTCCCCACACCCCTCACTGTAACACTCTCTGATATACCCCACACCCCTCACTGTAACACTCTCTGATATACCCCACACCCCTCACTGTAACACTCTCTGATATACCCCACACCCCTCACTGTAACTCTCTCTGATATCCCCCACACCCCTCACTGTAACACTCTCTGATATACCCCACACCCCTCAGTGTAACACTCTCTGATATACCCCACACCCCTCACTGTAACACTCTCTGATATACCCCACACCCCTCACTGTCACACTCTCTGATATACCCCATACATGCCTGAATACCCCGTGCTACACTCACTCTTACTCCTTCTGAAGCAGCACCAACGCAATCTTGTACTGAGGGAGGCGAGCCTTTCCATGGATGGGACGTCTCGGAGTGGCAGTCCGGGAGAGAGGGTGGGATTTGATGGCTCAGTGTGTGTTTGCAGCTCTTTATCCCTAACTCTGGGAGTTGCAGCTTGGCCAGTCTGTGTTGCTGAGGGTCAGTGGTCGGAGCCTCCACTGTGGCTGTCGGTTCAGGTCTCGCCTCTTTGCTCTGGGTTTTCATTCAGGGAGATGAGTGTTTGTCTTCGAAACCAATTCTAATTAGACAGTGCCTGTGATTACAGATAATCAGTGAGGCGCCTTCCTTGGTCAGGGAACCCACCTTGGAAAATCAGTCAGAAAATCAACGTGGACAAAGTCTGGAACCTTGCAATTCGGTCAGTCAGCTGCTTTCGACATAATTCATGTTATCACGGTCCAGACTCAAATAAATGGTGGGGTTTGCTGCCCCATCATGGCCTCAGACAGGGACACAAACCACGGCAGACGCCACCCTCCCTTGGTAAAGGGGGAGCCTGTGGGGTCTCCCGGTTCCAGAGCTCGGTTGTCAGTTGCTGCTCTCGGCCGGGGGAGGTGTCGACGCTTCTAAAGTCGGCCTCAGTGTCTCTGGTCTCGGAGGGAAGGAGTTTAATCCCAGCCCCTGCAGTGAGCCTGCTGTGTGTGTGTGCACGTGTGTGTGTATGTGTGTGCGTGCTCGTGTGTGTGTCTGCGTACACGTGAGTGTGTAGCAGGGAGGCAGTGTCAGGGTGAAGACAGCTCCGCGCTCGGATGTGCTTCCCTCCACAGTCGAATATCCTGACATGACTCACTTCCCAGGATCCCTGCTGAAAAATGCCCAGATGGCTGAGGTGCAGGCGGGGTCCCCCTGGGTGAGGTGCAGGGGTGTGCCCCCTGGGTGAGGTTTGGGGGAGTGCCCCCTGGGTGAGGTTTGGGGGAGTGCCCCCTGGGTGAGGTGCAGGGGTGTGCCCCCTGGGTGAGGTTTGGGGGAGTGCCCCCTGGGTGAGGTTTGGGGGAGTGCCCCCTGGGTGAGGTGTGCGGGAGAGCCCCCTGGGTGAGGTTTGGGGGTGTGCCCCCTGGGTGAGGTTTGGGGGTGTGCCCCCTGGGTGAGGTTTGGGGGTGTGCCCCCTGGGTGAGGTTTGGGGGTGTGCCCCCTGGGTGAGGTTTGCGGGAGTGCCCCCTGGGTGAGGTTTGGGGGAGTGCCCCCTGGGTGAGGTGCGGGAGTGCCCCCTGGGTGAGGTTTGGGGGAGTGCCCCCTGGGTGAGGTGTGCGGGAGAGCCCTCTGGGTGAGATGTGGGGAGTGCCCCCTGGGTGAGGTTTGGGGGAGTGCCCCCTGGGTGAGGTTTGGGGGAGTGCCCCCTGGGTGAGGTTTGGGGGAGTGCCCCCTGGGTGAGGTGTGCGGGAGAGCCCTCTGGGTGAGATGTGGGGAGTGCCCCCTGGGTGAGGTTTGGGGGAGTGCCCCCTGGGTGAGGTTTGGGGGAGTGCCCCCTGGGTGAGGTTTGGGGGAGTGCCCCCTGTGTGAGGTTTGGGGGAGTGCCCCCTGGGTGAGGTGTGCGGGAGTGCCCCCTGTGTGAGGTTTGGGGGAGTGCCCCCTGGGTGAGGTTTGGGGGAGTGCCCCCTGGGTGAGGTTTGGGGGAGTGCCCCCTGGGTGAGGTTTGGGGGAGTGCCCCCTGGGTGAGGTGTGCGGGAGAGCCCTCTGGGTGAGATGTGGGGAGTGCCCCCTGGGTGAGGTTTGGGGGAATGCCCCCTGGGTGAGGTTTGGGGGAGTGCCCCCTGGGTGAGGTTTGGGGGAGTGCCCCCTGTGTGAGGTTTGGGGGAGTGCCCCCTGGGTGAGGTGTGCGGGAGTGCCCCCTGTGTGAGGTTTGGGGGAGTGCCCCCTGGGTGAGGTGTGCGGGAGTGCCCCCTGGGTGAGGTGTGGGGGGAGTGCCCCCTGGGTGAGGTTTGGGGGAGTGCCCCCTGGGTGAGGTTTGGGGGAGTGCCCCCTGGGTGAGGTGTACGGGAGTGCCCCCTGGGTGAGGTTTGGGGGGAGTGCCCCCTGGGTGAGGTCGGGTGGGGTGCACCCTGGGTGAGGTGTGCGGGAGTGCCCCCTGGGTGAGGTTTGGGGGAGTGCCCCCTGGGTGAGGTGTGGGGGAGTGCCCCCTGGGTGAGGTTTGGGGGAGTGCCCCCTGGGTGAGGTGTGGGGGAGTGCCCCCTGGGTGAGGTGTGGGGGAGTGCCCCCTGGGTGAGGTTTGGGGGAGTGCCCCCTGGGTGAGGTGTGGGGGAGTGCCCCCTGGGTGAGGTTTGGGGGAGTGCCCCCTGGGTGAGGTTTGGGGGAGTGCCCCCTGGGTGAGGTCGGGTGCCCCCTGGGTGAGATGGGGGGAGTGCCCCCTGGGTGAGGTCGGGTGCCCCCTGGGTGAGGTTTGGGGGAGTGCCCCCTGGGTGAGGTCGGGTGCCCCCTAGGTGAGGTCGGGTGCCCCCTGGGTGAGATGGGGGGTGTGCCCCCTGGGTGAGGTCGGGTGCCCCCTGGGTGAGGTCGGGTGCCCCCTGGGTGAGGTCGGGTGCCCCCTGGGTGAGATGGGGGGTGTGCCCCCTGGGTGAGGTCGGGTGCCCCCTGGGTGAGGTCGGGTGCCCCCTGGGTGAGGTCGGGTGCTGATATAACTCAGTTATTTTTTTTAATTTCAAAATTTACTTCATTTCATAAAATTTAAGGATACACACAGTTCAACGTAGATGTCACATTACAATCCAAAAACAACACATTACAGATCGTACACACTACGATTACAATATTACAGTTCAAACACGGTACAAACCTTCCAATACAAGGTGTACAATACAAGGCGGGGTGGCCTCACACGGTGGCCTTTCCCCATGGAGCCTTTGTGTAGGCCGCACCTCGCCTCACTGGGTCTCACAGCACGTCCTCCTGGACCTTGGAGTCAACACTCGGCCGTGGGCAGCTCCTTGGAGCTGGGTTCGGAAGACCAGCAGGGTTCGGACGGACCGAAGGGCCTCCTTCCCCGAGTCGATGGTCTTCCACCCCCCCCCCCCCGCCCCAGGTGATACCTGTCGCGGTGTGCGTCCCGGGGAACGGCCCGTAGATGAATCGGCGCGGATACCTGTCGGTCAGTTCAGGCGACGAGACGTTGTGCCAAATGGTTTCGAACCGTCTGGTTCGGGGAACGGCCCGATCGGGTCCACCCCCTCTCCTTTCCCCGCAGGACCCCCCGGAACGTTCCGTGCCGACCACTGTCTGACGGCCTTGTGGTTGAAGAGTTCCTCCTCAGGGACCTCTCCACCTGGGACAGGCGGTGGGGTACGGTCCAGCTGGGCGGGACGTCCTGCGTCTGCTCGGCCAGTGTGGCCAGACCCAGCCTTCTCAATAGAGTCAGTCATAGAGTCATACAGCACGGATAGAGGCCCTTCGGCCCATCGTGTCCGCGCCGGCCATCAGCCCTGTCTACTCTATGTGGTGGACAGGTGGAAACGAAGCAGGTAGTGACACATGGTGTTTGCGTACTGGGGCTCTACACACATCCTGAGGCAGCCACGCACAAAGGTGGCCATCAGGATCAGAGAGGCGATGGAGACGCCCTTCCCCCACCTTTGTCCGGGGGCTCGTACATTCTGGCCCTGCAGACCCGTTCTACCTTGGACCTGCAGACAAAGTGGGAGTTGGCTCGGCTGACTGTGACGGCCGGGGAATGGGCCAGAACCGGGCCACGTAGAGCAACACTGCGAGCATCTCGCACCTTATCACCAAGTTCCTACCGGCCATGGAGAGAGAGAGTTCCCCCTCCCACACACCAAGCTTCTGTTTGGCCTTGGCGACCCGCCCCTCCCAGCTCTTGGCGCAGGCCTGGGGCCCCCCCCCGAACCAGACCCCCCGGCACCTTCAGGTGGTCGGACCTGACGGTGAAGGGGACAAAGGATCGGGTGTCCCACCTGCCAAAGAACATGGCCTCGCTCTTACTGCGGTTCACTCTGGCCCCCCGAGGCCAGCTCGAACTGGTCGCGGATGCCCATCAGTCTGTGGGCCGACCACTGATCTGAGCAAAAGATGGTGACGCACCCAATGTACAGGGGAGGCCTTAACCTGAGAGCCTCCGCTGCCTGGGATCATCACCCCTGATACCTGTGTCCTTCCAAATGGACGAGGCAAATGGCTCGACACAACATACGAGCAAGACCGCAGAGAGAGGACAGCCCTGCCTGACTCCAGATCTGATCGGAAAGCTCTCCGAATCCCACCCATTGATTAGGACCGTGTCACAGATGTCCGCGTAGAGCAGTCAGATCCAATCGCGGAGTCCCTCCCCAAACCCCGTTTTGGAGAGCACGTCCATCATGTACGTTTGGGATATTCTGACGGAAGCCGCCTCCCGGCCCAGGCTGATGCGGCAGATGTTCGCCCCCCCTGTCCTGCGATCGTATCCCTGAGCAGCGCAAGGCTGTCAGAGACCTTCCTGCCGGGTACAGCACTGATCGGGGTGGATCACCAGGTCCAGAGCAGACTTGAGCCTGTTGGCGGTGGCCCGGGAACAGAAGCTTGTGGTCGAAATTTAGCAAGGAAATGGGTCGCCCAGTTTCTGACTTCTTCCCTGTCCACCCTTCCGCTTGTCGACGAGGGTGATGATGCCTTTCCTCATGGACTCTGACACGCTGCCTGCCAGAAGCAAACCTTCGTACACTTCCAGCAGGTCTGGGTCTATCCAGTCTCACAACTTGGTAGCACTTTCGCCTCTGCGTCTGGAGATTGCAGTCCTGGCCCGCTCCTGTACTCGAGCACATACTGTACGTAGGCTGGCACTTTAAGGCCGTGCTGTACAGAGGTTGTGTTGGAAGTGTCCGGGCTCAAGTCCTGCATCAACCTTCAGAGTCTGAGAGTGCCTCCAACTGAGCCAAGCTGAGGGCGATACATTAAACCAAGGCGATATCCATTTCAGTGGTTATGGTGAGTATCAGCACTCAAATAAGGGCAGGGAGCTCTCCTGGTGACCTGGCCAACGTTCCTCCCTCAATCAAAACCACCAATGAGCAGATGAGCTGATCACTCATTCATCGCTGCATGTGGATTTGCGGTGTGCAAGATGTCACCAAAGTTTACCCACATAACCCCTCCCCGACCTCTCTCCCTCCCCCACCCTCTCTCCCTCCCCCATCGTTCTCCCGTCCCCCTCTCCCCGACCTCTCTCCCTCCCCCCACCCTCTCTCCCTCCCCCATCGTTCTCTGACCCCCCCTCTCCCCGACCTCTCTCCCTCCCCCACCCTCTCTCCCTCCCCCATCGTTCTCCGTCCCCCTCTCCCCGACCTCTCTCCCTCCCCCACCCTCTCTCCCTCCCCCATCGTTCTCTGACCCCCCTCTCCCGACCTCTCTCCCTCCCCCACCCTCTCTCCCTCCCCCATCGTTCTCTGACCCCCCTCTCCCCGACCTCTCTCCCTCCCCCACCCTCTCTCCCTCCCCCATCGTTCTCTGACCCCCCTCTCCCCGACCTCTCTCCCTCCCCCACCCTCTCTCCCTCCCCCATCGTTCTCTGACCCCCCTCTCCCCGACCTCTCACCCTCCCCCACCCTCTCTCCCTCCCCCATCGTTCTCCGTCCCCCTCTCCCCGACCTCTCTCCCTCCCCCACCCTCTCTCCCTCCCCCATCGTTCTCTGACCCCCCTCTCCCCGACCTCTCTCCCTCCCCCACCCTCTCTCCCTCCCCCATCGTTCTCTGACCCCCTCTCCCCGACCTCTCTCCCTCCCCCACCCTCTCTCCCTCCCCCATCGTTCTCCGTCCCCCTCCCCCCGACCTCTCTCCCTCCCCCACCCTCTCTCCCTCCCCCATCGTTCTCTGAACCCCTCTCCCCGACCTCTCTCCCTCCCCCACCCTCTCTCCCTCCCCCATCGTTCTCTGACCCCCCTCTCCCCGACCTCTCTCCCTCCCCCACCCTCTCTCCCTCCCCCATCGTTCTCTGACCCCCCTCTCCCCGACCTCTCTCCCTCCCCCACCCTCTCTCCCTCCCCCATCGTTCTCTGACCCCCCTCTCCCCGACCTCTCTCCCTCCCCCCACCCTCTCTCCCTCCCCCCATCGTTCTCCGTCCCCTCTCCCCGACCTCTCACCCTCCCCCACCCTCTCTCCCTCCCCCATCGTTCTCCGTCCCCCTCTCCCCGACCTCTCTCCCTCCCCCACCCTCTCTCCTCCCCCATCGTTCTCCGTCCCCCTCTCCCCGACCTCTCTCCCTCCCCCACCCTCTCTCCCTCCCCCATCGTTCTCCGTCCCCCTCTCCCCGACCTCTCTCCCTCCCCCACCCTCTCTCCCTCCCCCATCGTTCTCCGTCCCCCTCTCCCCGACCTCTCTCCCTCCCCCACCCTCTCTCCCTCCCCCATCGTTCTCTGACCCCCTCTCCCCGACCTCTCTCCCTCCCCCACCCTCTCTCCTCCCCCATCGTTCTCTGACCCCCCTCTCCCCGAACTCTCTCCCTCCCCCACCCTCTCTCCCTCCCCCATCGTTTTCTGACCCCCTCTCCCCGACCTCTCTCCCTCCCCCACCCTCTCTCCCTCCCCCATCGTTCTCTGACCCCCCTCTCCCCGACCTCTCTCCCTCCCCCACCCTCTCTCCCTCCCCCATCGTTCTCTGACCCCCTCTCCCCGACCTCTCTCCCTCCCCCACCCTCTCTCCCTCCCCATCGTTCTCTGACCCCCCTCTCCCCGACCTCTCTCCCTCCCCCACCCTCTCTCCCTCCCCCATCGTTCTCTGACCCCCCTCTCCTTGACCTCTCTCCCTCCCCCCACTCTCTCTCCCTCCCCCATCGTTCTCCGTCCCCCTCTCCCCGAACTCTCTCCCTCCCCCACCCTCTCTCCCTCCCCCATCGTTTTCTGACCCCCTCTCCCCGACCTCTCTCCCTCCCCCACCCTCTCTCCCTCCCCCATCGTTCTCTGACCCCCCTCTCCCCGACCTCTCTCCCTCCCCCACCCTCTCTCCCTCCCCCACCCCTCTCTCCTCCCCCATCGTTCTCTGACCCCCTCTCCCCGACCTCTCTCCCTCCCCCACCCTCTCTCCCTCCCCCATCGTTCTCCGTCCCCCTCTCCCCGACCTCTCTCCCTCCCCCACCCTCTCTCCCTCCCCCATCGTTCTCTGACCCCCCTCTCCCCGACCTCTCTCCCTCCCCCACCCTCTCTCCCTCCCCCATCGTTCTCTGACCCCCCTCTCCCCGACCTCTCTCCCTCCCCCACCCTCTCTCCCTCCCCCATCGTTCTCCGTCCCCCTCTCCCCGACCTCTCACCCTCCCCCACCCTCTCTCCCTCCCCCTTCGTTCTCCGTCCCCCTCCCCCCGACCTCTCTCCCTCCCCCACCCTCTCTCCCTCCCCCATCGTTCTCTGACCCCCCTCTCCCCGACCTCTCTCCCTCCCCCCACCCTCTCTCCCTCCCCCATCGTTCTCTGACCCCCCTCTCCCCGACCTCTCTCCCCTCCCCCACCCTCTCTCCCTCCCCCATCGTTCTCTGACCCCCCCTCTCCCCGACCTCTCTCCCTCCCCCACCCTCTCTCCCTCCCCCATCGTTCTCTGACCCCCCTCTCCCCGACCTCTCTCCCTCCCCCACCCTCTCTCCCTCCCCCATCGTTCTCCGTCCCCCTCTCCCCGACCTCTCTCCCTCCCCCACCCTCTCTCCCTCCCCCATCGTTCTCTGACCCCCTCTCCCCGACCTCTCTCCCTCCCCCACCCTCTCTCCCTCCCCCATCGTTCTCCGTCCCCCTCTCCCCGACCTCTCTCCCTCCCCCACCCTCTCTCCCTCCCCCATCGTTCTCTGACCTCCCCGACCTCTCTCCCTCCCCCACCCTCTCTCCCTCCCCCATCGTTCTCTGACCCCCCTCTCCCCGACCTCTCTCCCTCCCCCACCCTCTCTCCCTCCCCCATCGTTCTCCGTCCCCCTCTCCCCGACCTCTCTCCCTCCCCCACACTCTCTCCCTCCCCCATCGTTCTCTGACCCCCCTCTCCCCGACCTCTCTCCCTCCCCCACCCTCTCTCCCTCCCCCATTATTCTCTGACCCCCCTCTCCCCGACCTCTCTCCCTCCCCCACCCTCTCTCCCTCCCCCATCGTTCTCTGACCCCCCTCTCCCCGACCTCTCTCCCTCCCCCACCCTCTCTCCCTCCCCCATCGTTCTCTGACCCCCCTCTCCCCGACCTCTCTCCCTCCCCCACCCCAGCCCCCACCCCATCACGATCAGCAGCTGTCCTCCTCCTCCTCCTCCCCCCAACACTTAGGAAAAGAGCCATTTCGTCAATGACAATAACCAAAACTCCAGCCGTGTGGGATCGCCGGGCTTGGAGTTAAATGCAGGATTTGCTCAATGCAGTGCTTACTTTGAGAACTACTGTAATGGTTGGATGAGGTTTTCTCTGAACACGATAGCAGCCATTTCTTCCGAGGAGCCCGATTCTCCAATCTTAACTCTTTCCGGGATCTCAGCACGACTTGGAGAGAGAGAAATTACATGGAATGTACAGCACAGAAACAGGCCATTCGGCCCAACAGGTCCATGCCGGTGTTTATGCTCCACACGAGCCCCCTCCCTCCCTACTTCATCTCACCCTATCAGCATATCCTTCTATTCCTTTCTCCCTCATGTGTTTATCCAGCTTCCCCTTAAATGCATCTACGCTACTCACCTCAGCTACTCCCTGTGGGAGCGAGTCCCACATTCTCACCACTCTCTGGGTGAAGACGTTTCTCCTTTATCAGTGACTCTCTTATATTTACGGCCTCTAGTTCTGGTCTCCCCCACAAGTGGGAACATCTTCTCTACGTCTACCCTATCAAACCCCTTCATAATCTTGAAGACCTCCATCAGGTCACCCCTCGGTCTTCCCTTTTGTGGAGAAAAGAGCCCCAGCCCGTTCAATCTTTCCCGATAGTTATCATCATAGTGGGTACAGCATTGAGGGGGGGGGGAGGCCATTCAGCCCATCGTGCCTGTGCCAGCTCTTTGAAAGAGCTATCCAATTAGTCCCATTCCCCTGCTCCTTCCCCTCCCCTGACTCCAGTCCCGGTATCACCCTTGTAAATCTCCTTTTTCCTTTTCCTACCTCTGCCGCTGTCCCTATACCCTTTTTGCCATGTGGAGACCAGAACTGAGCGCAGTACCTCCAAGTGTGGTCCAACCACCGGATATGAAAGCAACAGAAAAGATGCAGCGAAGATTCCCTAGGGTGGGGGCGCCTGACCCCTGACCCCCGACCCCATTCCACATCCCGGGCACGGGGTCACTCTAACAGTCAGGGCAGGTGGCCCAGGCCTGCAGAGGCACGACAGAGGCAGCTAACCTCGAGAAGAAACCGCTCCACTGGGGGAGAGCCAGAGGCCCTTAAAGAGCCGTAGAAGAAGGCAAGAATTATTCCTTAACATGGAGCATTGAAAGGGTGATTAGTCCCCTCTGCTCTTGTCTACTTTTGGGGCCTTTGTTAGGCCGGCAGTTGAAGCCACGCAGCCGGGCCTAAGGAGAGTTTCCCGGGTAGCCTGGGGCCGGCCTTCCAACCCGCTCCCCAATCCGGCTGTGGACGTAGGGGAGGGAGGCAGATTATTCACCCATCTCCCTCCCCGCCACCCGAGCTGAATGTGAGACGTTGGAGGGAGACCCCACCCCCACCAGCCCCCCAAGATACTGTCCCGCTAACCCCGCCCTCTCCCCCCTCACCCCTGCCCGTTCGCGATCCGCCCCCTTTGCGTGCCCCACGCTCCAGGAGTCTCCGACCCGCAGGTACGGAGGGAGTTGAGGAGTTTGGACTCTTTAGCCGGCGGTGGGAAGGGTGACCTGGTGGGGATCTTTCAGACTTTGGCAGCGTAACGAAAGGATAACCACTGCTCGTTTCGACTAGTCAGGAAGACAGTAACAAAGATAATCGCAGAAGAACTACAGGAGACGTTGGAAAAACGCACTTTTATAGCGAACGTGTTTAGAATGTAGTTATGGTCTGGAATTCGCTGCCTGAGAGGGCGGTGGAAGCAGATTCAATCATAACTTTCAAAAGGGGAATTGGATAAATACTTAAAAAGGAGAAATTTGCCGGGCCATGGGGAAAGAGCAGGGGTGGAGTAGGACTAATTGGATAGCTCTTTCAAAGAGCCGGCACAGGCAGGATGGGCCGAATGGCCCCCCTCCTGTGCTGTATGATTCTAAGATTCTATCATTCTGTGATTCTATGAGTCATCAGGCAGGGTTGTTCGAACATGAAATGCTCCACCGCAAGTACGGGTGGAGATGGTAACAGCAGTTCAAAGGGAACTCTGTATTCCAAATCAGAAGTAAATCAAAGGATAAGGGGAGACTGTGTGTGTGTGTGTGTGTGTGTGTGAGACACTGAGCACGTGTGTGTGAGACACTGAGCACGTGTGTGTGAGACACTGAGCACGTGTGTGTGAGACACTGAGCACGTGTGTGTGAGACACTGAGCACGTGTGTGTGAGACACTAAGCACGTGTGTGTGAGACACTGAGCACGTGTGTGTGTGTGTGACACTGAGCGTGTGTGTGTGTGTGTGAGACACTGAGCACGTGTGTGTGTGTGTGACACTGAGCGTGTGTGAGACACTGAGCGTGTGTGTGTGAGACACTGAGCGTGTGTGTGTGAGACACTGAGCGTGTGTGTGTGAGACACTGAGCGTGTGTGTGTGAGACACTGAGCGTGTGTGTGTGTGTGACACTGAGCGTGTGTGAGACACTGAGCGTGTGTGTGTGAGACACTGAGCACGTGTGTGTGTGTGACACTGAGCGTGTGTGAGACACTGAGCGTGTGTGTGAGACACTGAGCGTGTGTGAGACACTGAGCGTGTGTGTGTGTGTGACACCGAGCGTGTGTGAAACACTGAGCGTGTGTGTGTGTGTGTGAGACACTGAGCGTGTGTGGGACACTGAGCGTGTGTGTGAGACACTGAGCACGTGTGTGTGTGACACTGAGCGTGTGTGAGACACTGAGCGTGTGTGTGTGTGACACTGAGCGTGTGTGTGTGAGACACTGAGCGTGTGTGAGACACTGAGCGTGTGTGTGAGACACTGAGCGTGTGTGTGTGAGACACTGAGCGTTTGTGTGTGACACTGAACGTGTGTGTGAGACACTGAGCGTGTGTGTGAGACACTGAGCGTGTGTGTGACACTGAGCGTGTGTGTGTGACACTGAGCGTGTGTGAGACACTGAGCGTGTGTGTGACACTGAGCGTGTGTGTGTGACACTGAGCGTGTGTGAGACACTGAGCGTGTGTGTGACACTGAGCGTGTGTGTGAGACACTGAGCGTGTGTGAGACACTGAGCGTGTGTGTGACACTGAGCGTGTGTGGTGTGAGACACTGAGCGTGTGTGAGACACTGAGCATGTGTGTGTGTGACACTGAGCGTGTGTGTGAGACACTGAGCGTGTGTGAGACACTGAGCGTGTGTGTGTGTGACACTGAGCGTGTGTGTGAGACACTGAGCGTGTGTGTGAGACACTGAGCGTGTGTGTGTGTGACACTGAGCGTGTGTGTGTGAGACACTGAGCGTGTGTGTGTGTGAGACACTGAGCGTGTGTGTGAGACACTGAGCGTGTGTGTGTGAGACACTGAGTGTGTTTGTGTGTGACACTGAGCGTGTGTGTGTGTGACACTGAGCGTGTGTGTGTGAGACACTGAGCGTGTGTGTGAGACACTGAGCGTGTGTGTGAGACATTGAGCGTGTGTGTGACACTGAGCGTGTGTGTGAGAGACACTGAGCATGTGTGTGTGTGAGACACTGAGCGTGTGTGTGAGACACTGAGCGTGTGTGTGTGAGACACTGAGCGTGTGTGTGTGTGACACTGAGCGTGTGTGTGAGACACTGAGAGTGTGTGAGACACTGAGCGTGTGTGTGAGACACTGAGCGTGTGTGTGTGAGACACTGAGCGTGTTGTGTGACACTGAGCGTGTGTGTGTGAGACACTGAGCGTGTGTGTGTGAGACACTGAGCGTGTGTGTGACACTGAGTGTGTGTGTGTGAGACACTGAGCGTGTGTGTGTGTGAGACACTGAGCGTGTGTGTGTGTGACGCTGAGCGTGTGTGTGTGAGACACTGAGCATGTGTGAGACACTGAGCGTGTGTGTGACACTGAGCGTGTGTGTGTGAGACACTGAGCGTGTGTGTGTGAGACACTGAGCGTGTGTGTGTGACACTGAGCGTGTGTGTGTGTGACACTGAGCGTGTGTGAGACACTGAGCGTGTGTGAGACACTGAGCGTGTGTGTGTGAGACACTGAGCGTGTGTGTGTGAGACACTGAGCGTGTGTGAGACACTGAGCGTGTGTGAGACACTGAGCGTGTGTGAGACACTGAGCGTGTGTGTGACACTGAGCGTGTGTGTGTGAGACACTGAGCGTGTGTGAGACACTGAGCGTGTGTGTGTGTGACACTGAGCATGTGTGTGTGACACTGAGCGTGTGTGTGTGTGTGTGTGTGAGACACTGAGCGTGTGTGTGAGACACTGAGCGTGTGTGTGTGTGTGTGTGACACTGAGCGTGTGTGTGTGTGTGAGACACTGAGCGTGTGTGTGAGACAGTGAGCGTGTGTGTGTGTGTGAGACACTGAGCGTGTGTGTGAGACACTGAGCGAGTGTGTGTGGTGTGTGAGACACTGAGCGTGTGTGTGTGAGACACTGAGCGTGTGTGAGACACTGAGCGTGTGTGTGAGACACTGAGCGTGTGTGTGAGACACTGCGTGTGTGTGTGAGACACTGAGCGTGTGTGAGACACTGAGCGTGTGTGTGTGTGTGTGACACTGAGCGTGTGTGTGTGTGTGAGACACTGAGCGTGTGTGTGAGACACTGAGCGTGTGTGTGTGTGTGAGACACTGAGCGTGTGTGTGAGACACTGAGCGTGTGTGTGTGTGTGAGACACTGAGCGTGTGTGTGAGACACTGAGCGTGTGTGTGTGTGTGAGACACTGAGCGTGTGTGTGACACTGAGCGTGTGTGTGAGACACTGAGCGTGTGTGTGAGACACTGAGCGTGTGTGTGACACTGAGCATGTGTGTGTGTGTGAGACACTGAGCGTGTGTGTGAGACACTGAGCGTGTGTGTGACACTGAGCGTGTGTGTGAGACACTGAGCGTGTGTGTGAGACACTGAGCGTGTGTGTGACACTGAGCGTGTGTGTGAGACACTGAGCGTGTGTGAGACACTGAGCATGTGTGTGTGAGACACTGAGCATGTGTGTGAGACACTGAGCGTGTGTGTGTGAGACACTGAGCCTGTGTGTGAGACACTGAGCGTGTGTGTGTGTGACACTGAGCGTGTGTGTGAGACACTGAGCGTGTGTGTGAGACACTGAGCAAGTGTGTGTGTGACACTGAGCGTGTGTGTGTGTGAGACACTGAGCGTGTGTGTGTGTGTGACACTGAGCGTGTGTGTGTGTGTGACACTGAGCGTGTGTGTGAGACACTGAGCGTGTGTGTGTGACACTGAGTGTGTGTGTGTGAGACACTGAGCATGTGTGTGACACTGAGCGTGTGTGTGTGAGTCACTGAGCGTGTGTGTGTGAGACACTGAGCGTGTGTGTGTGAGACACTGAGCGTGTGTGTGTGAGACACTGAGCGTTTGTGTGTGAGACACTGAGCGTGTGTGTGAGACACTGAGCGTGTGTGAGACACTGAGCGTGTGTGTGTGAGACACTGAGCGTGTGTGTGTGAGTCACTGAGCGTGTGTGTGTGAGACACTGAGCGTGTGTGTGTGAGACACTGAGCGTGTGTGTGAGACACTGAGCGTGTGTGAGACACTGAGCGTGTGTGTGTGAGACACTGAGCGTGTGTGTGTGAGACACTGAGCGTGTGTGTGTGAGACACTGAGCGTGTGTGTGTGAGACACTGAGCGTCTGTGTGTGACACTGAGCGTGTGTGTGAGACACTGAGCGTGTGTGTGTGACACTGAGCGTGTGTGAGACACTGAGCGTGTGTATGTGACACTGAGCGTGTGTGAGACACTGAGCGTGTGTGTGAGACACTGCGTGTGTGTGTGAGACACTGAGCGTGTGTGAGACACTGAGCGTGTGTGTGAGACACTGAGCGTGTGTGGGTGTGAGACACTGAGTGTGTGTGTGAGACACTGAGCGTGTGTGTGAGACACTGAGTGTGTGTGTGAGACACTGAGCGTGTGTGTGAGACACTGAGCGTGTGTGTGTGTGTGTGACACTGAGCGTGTGTGTGTGTGTGAGACACTGAGCGTGTGTGTGAGACACTGAGCGTGTGTGTGTGTGTGTGAGACACTGAGCGTGTGTGTGAGACACTGAGCGTGTGTGTGACACTGAGCGTGTGTGAGACACTGAGCGTGTGTGTGTGAGACACTGAGCGTGTGTGTGTGAGACATCGTGTGTGTGTGAGACACTGAGCGAGTGTGTGACACTGAGCGTGTGTGTGAGACACTGAGCCTGTGTGAGACACTGAGCGTGTGTGTGTGAGACACTGAGCGTGTGCGTGAGACACTGAGCGTGTGTGTGAGACACTGAGCATGTGTGTATGTGACACTGAGCGTGTGTGTGTGTGAGACACTGAGCGTGTGTGTGTGTGACACTGAGCGTGTGTGTGTGTGAGACACTGAGCGTGTGTGTGTGAGACACTGAGCGTGTGTGTGAGACACTGAGCGTGTGTGTGAGACACTGAGCGTGTGTGTGTGACACTGAGCGTGTGTGTGTGTGAGACACTGAGCGTGTGTGTGTGACACTGAGCGTGTGTGTGAGACACTGAGCGTGTGTGTGTGTGAGACACTGAGCGTGTGTGTGAGACACTGAGCGTGTGTGTGTGTGACAGTGAGCGTGTGTGTGTGTGACACTGAGCGTGTGTGTGAGACACTGAGCGTGTGTGTGTGACACTGAGCGTGTGTGTGTGAGACACTGAGCGTGTGTGTGACAATGAGCGTGTGTGTGACACTGAGCGTGTGTGTGTGACACTGAGCGTGTGTGTGTGAGACACTGAGCGTGTGTGTGTGACACTGAGCGTGTGTGTGAGACACTGAGCGTGTGTGTGTGTGAGACACTGAGCGTGTGTGTGAGACACTGAGCGTGTGTGTGAGACACTGAGCGTGTGTGTGTGAGACACTGAGCGTGTGTGAGACACTGAGCATGTGTGTGAGACACTGAGCGTGTGTGAGACACTGAGCGTGTGTGTGTGTGAGACACTGAGCGTGTGTGTGAGACACTGAGTGTGTGTGTGAGACACTGAGCGTGTGTGTGAGACACTGAGCATGTGTGTGAGACACTGAGCGTGTGTGTGTGTGTGTGTGACACTGAGCGTGTGTGTGTGTGTGTGAGACACTGAGCGTGTGTGTGAGACACTGAGCGTGTGTGTGTGTGTGTGAGACACTGAGCGTGTGTGTGACACTGAGCGTGTGTGAGACACTGAGCGTGTGTGTGTGATACACTGAGCGTGTGTGTGTGACACTGAGCGTGTGTGTGAGACACTGAGCGTGTGTGTGAGACACTGAGCGTGTGTGTGACACTGAGCGTGTGAGACACTGAGCGTGTGTGTGTGAGACACTGAGCGTGTGTGTGTGAGACACTGAGCGTGTGTGTGACACTGAGCGTGTGTGTGACACTGAGCGTGTGTGTGAGACACTGAGCGTGTGTGTGAGACACTGAGCGTGTGTGTGAGACACTGAGCGTGTGTGTGTGAGACACTGAGCGTGTGTGTGTGTGTGACACTGAGCGTGTGTGTGTGTGAGACACTGAGCGTGTGTGTGTGTGAGACACTGAGCGTGTGTGTGTGAGACACTGAGCGTGTGTGTGAGACACTGAGCGTGTGTGTGAGACACTGAGCGTGTGTGTGTGACACTGAGCGTGTGTGTGTGAGACACTGAGCGTGTGTGTGAGACACTGAGCGTGTGTGTGTGTGTGAGACACTGAGCGTGTGTGTGAGACACTGAGCGTGTGTGTGTGTGACAGTGAGCGTGTGTGTGTGATACTGAGCGTGTGTGTGAGACACTGAGCGTGTGTGTGTGACACTGAGCGTGTGTGTGTGAGACAATGAGCGTGTGTGTGACACTGAGCGTGTGTGTGTGACACTGAGCGTGTGTGTGTGAGACACTGAGCGTGTGTGTGTGACACTGAGCGTGTGTGTGAGACACTGAGCGTGTGTGTGTGTGAGACACTGAGCGTGTGTGTGTGACACTGAGTGTGTGTGTGTGTGAGACACTGAGCGTGTGTGTGTGACACTGAGCGTGTGTGTGTGACACTGAGCGTGTGTGTGTGAGACACTGAGCGTGTGTGTGTGACACTGAGCGTGTGTGTGAGACACTGAGCATGTGTGTGAGACACTGAGCGTGTGTGAGACACTGAGCGTGTGTGTGTGTGAGACACTGAGCGTGTGTGTGTGAGACACTGAGCGTGTGTGTGTGTGAGACACTGAGCGTGTGTGTGTGACACTGAGCGTGTGTGTGAGACACTGAGCGTGTGTGTGTGAGACACTGAGCATGTGTGTGTGAGACACTGAGCGTGTGTGTGTGTGAGACACTGACCGTGTTTGTGAGACACTGAGCGTGTGTGTGTGAGACACTGAGCGTGTGTGTGTGTGAGACACTGAGCGTGTGTGTGTGTGAGACACTGAGCGTGTGTGTGTGTGAGACACTGAGCGTGTGTGTGTGTGAGACACTGACCGTGTGTGTGAGACACTGAGCGTGTGTGTGTGAGACACTGAGCATGTGTGTGTGAGACACTGAGCGTGTGTGTGTGTGAGACACTGAGTGTGTGTGAGACACTGAGCGTGTGTGTGTGACACTGAGCGTGTGTGTATGACACTGAGCGTGTGTGAGACACTGAGCGTGTGTGTGTGAGACACTGAGTGTGTGTGTGACAATGAGCGTGTGTGTGTGTGAGACACTGAGCGTGTTTGTGTGTGAGACACTGAGCGTGTGTGTGTGAGACACTGAGCGTGTGTGTGTGTGACACTGAGCGTGTGTGTGTGAGACACTGAGTGTGTGTGTGAGACACTGAGCGTGTGTGCGTGTGTGTGTGAGACACTGAGCGTGTGTGTGAGACACTGAGTGTGTGTGTGAGACACTGAGAGTGTGTGTGTGTGACACTGAGCGTGTGTGTGTGAGACACTGAGCGTGTGTGTGTGTGACACTGAGCGTGTGTGTGTGAGACACTGAGCGTGTGTGTGAGACACTGAGTGTGTGTGAGACACTGAGCGTGTGTGTGTGAGACACTGAGCGTGTGTGTGTGTGTGACACTGAGTGTGTGTGTGAGACACTGAGCGTGTTTGTGACACTGAGCGTGTGTGTGTGAGACACTGAGCGTTTGTGAGACAATGAGCGTGGGTGTGTGAGACACTGAGCGTGTGTGAGACACTGAGCGTGTGTGTGTGTGAGACACTGAGCGTGTGTGTGAGACACTGAGCGTGTGTGAGACACTGAGCGTGTGTGTGAGACACTGAGCGTGTGTGAGACACTGAGCGTGTGTGTGTGTGAGACACTGAGCGTGTGTGAGACACTGAGCGTGTGTGAGACACTGAGCGTGTGTGTGTGTGAGACACTGAGCGTGTGTGAGACACTGAGCGTGTGTGTGTGTGAGACACTGAGCGTGTGTGTGTGTGAGACACTGAGCGTGTGTGTGAGACACTGAACGTGTGTGTGTGTGTGACACTGAGCGTGTGTGTGAGACACTGAGCGTGTGTGTGAGACACTGAACGTGTGTGTGTGTGTGACACTGAGCGTGTGTGTGAGACACTGAGCGTATGTGTGTGTGTGACACTGAGCGTGTGTGTGAGACACTGAGCGTGTGTGTGAGACACTGAGTGTGTGTGTGTGTGTGACACTGAGTGTGTGTGTGAGACACTGAGCGTGTGTGTGTGTGTGACACTGAGCGTGTGTGTGTGAGACACACTGAGTGTGTGTGTGAGACACTGAGTGTGTGTGTGTGAGACACTGAGTGTGTGTGTGAGACACTGAGCGTGTGTGTGTGTGTGACACTGAGCGTGTGTGTGAGACACTGAGTGTGTGTGTGTGTGAGACACTGAGTGTGTGTGTGAGACACTGAGCGTGTGTGTGTGTGAGACACTGAGCGTGTGTGAGACACTGAGCGTGTGTGTGAGACACTGAGTGTGTGTGTGAGACACTGAGCGTGTGTGTGTGTGTGACACTGAGCGTGTGTGTGTGAGACACTGAGCGTGTGTGTGAGACACTGAGTGTATGTGTGACACTGAGTGTGTGTGTGAGACACTGAGCGTGTGTGTGAGACACTGAGTGTGTGTGAGACACTGAGCGTGTGTGAGACACTGAGCGTGTGTGTGTGTGAGACACTGAGCGTGTGTGTGTGTGTGACACTGAGTGTGTGTGTGAGACACTGAGCGTGTGTGTGAGACACTGAGCGTGTGTGTGTGAGACACTGAGCGTGTGTGTGTGAGACACTGAGCGTGTGTGTGTGAGACACTGAGCGTGTGTGTGTGAGACACTGAGCGTGTGTGTGTGAGACACTGAGCGTGTGTGTGTGACACTGAGCGTGTGTGTGAGACACTGAGCGTGTGTGTGAGACACTGAGCGTGTGTGTGTGTGTGAGACACTGACCGTGTGTGTGAGACACTGAGCGTGTGTGTGTGAGACACTGAGCGTGTGTGTGAGACACTGAGCGTGTGTGTGTGTGAGACACTGAGTGTGTGTGTGACACTGAGCGTGTGTGTATGACACTGAGCGTGTGTGTGTGAGACACTGAGCGTGTGTGTGTGAGACACTGAGTGTGTGTGAGAAACTGAGCGTGTGTGTGTGAGACACTGAGCGTGTGTATGTGTGAGACACTGAGCGTGTGTGTGTGTGAGACACTGAGCGTGTGTGTGTGAGACACACTGAGTGTGTGTGTGAGACACTGAGTGTGTGTGTGTGTGAGACACTGAGTGTGTGTGTGAGACACTGAGCGTGTGTGTGTGTGTGACACTGAGCGTGTGTGTGAGACACTGAGTGTGTGTGTGTGTGAGACACTGAGTGTGTGTGTGAGACACTGAGCGTGTGTGTGTGTGAGACACTGAGCGTGTGTGAGACACTGAGCGTGTGTGTGTGTGTGACACTGAGCGCGTGTGTGTGAGACACTGAGTGTGTGTGTGACACTGAGCGTGTGTGAGACACTGAGCGTGTGTGAGACACTGAGCGTGTGTGTGTGTGAGACACTGAGCGTGTGTGTGTGAGACACTGAGCGTGTGTGTGAGACACTGAGTGTGTGTGAGACACTGAGCGTGTGTGTGACACTGAGCGTGTGTGTGTGTGAGACACTGAGCGTGTGTGTGAGACACTGAGCGTGTGTGTGTGACACTGAGCGTGTGTGTGAGACACTGAGCGTGTGTGTGTGACACTGAGCGTGTGTGTATGAGACTCTGAGCGTGTGTGTGTGACACTGAGCGTGTGTGTGTGACACTGAGCGTGTGTGTGAGACACTGAGCGTGTGTGTGTGAGACACTGAGCGTGTGTGTGAGACACTGAGCGTGTGTGTGTGTGAGACACTGACCGTGTGTGTGAGACACTGAGCGTGTGTGTGTGAGACACTGAGCGTGTGTGTGTGACACTGAGCGTGTGTGTGAGACACTGAGCGTGTGTGTGAGACACTGAGCATGTGTGTGTGAGACACTGAGCGTGTGTGTGTGTGAGACACTGAGTGTGTGTGAGACACTGAGCGTGTGTGTATGACACTGAGCGTGTGTGTGTGAGACACTGAGCGTGTGTATGAGACACTGAGTGTGTGTGAGACACTGAGCGTGTGTGTGTGTGAGACACTGAGCGTGTGTGTGTGTGAGACACTGAGCGTGTGTGTGAGACACTGAGCGTGTGTGAGACACTGAGCGTGTGTGTGAGACACTGAGCGTGTGTGAGACACTGAGCGTGTGTGTGTGTGAGACACTGAGCGTGTGTGAGACACTGAGCGTGTGTGAGACACTGAGCGTGTGTGTGTGTGAGACACTGAGCGTGTGTGAGACACTGAGCGTGTGTGTGTGTGAGACACTGAGCGTGTGTGTGTGTGAGACACTGAGCGTGTGTGTGAGACACTGAACGTGTGTGTGTGTGTGACACTGAGCATGTGTGTGAGACACTGAGCGTGTGTGTGAGACACTGAACGTGTGTGTGTGTGTGACACTGAGCGTGTGTGTGAGACACTGAGCGTATGTGTGTGTGTGACACTGAGCGTGTGTGTGAGACACTGAGTGTGTGTGTGTGTGTGACACTGAGTGTGTGTGTGAGACACTGAGCGTGTGTGTGTGTGTGACACTGAGCGTGTGTGTGTGAGACACACTGAGTGTGTGTGTGAGACACTGAGTGTGTGTGTGTGAGACACTGAGTGTGTGTGTGAGACACTGAGCGTGTGTGTGTGTGTGACACTGAGCGTGTGTGTGTGACACTGAGTGTGTGTGTGAGACACTGAGTGTGTGTGTGAGACACTGAGTGTGTGTGTGTGAGACACTGAGTGTGTGTGTGAGACACTGAGTGTGTGTGTGAGACACTGAGCGTGTGTGTGTGTGAGACACTGAGCGTGTGTGAGACACTGAGCGTGTGTGTGAGACACTGAGTGTGTGTGTGAGACACTGAGCGTGTGTGTGTGTGTGACACTGAGCGTGTGTGTGTGAGACACTGAGCGTGTGTGTGAGACACTGAGTGTATGTGTGACACTGAGTGTGTGTGTGAGACACTGAGCGTGTGTGTGAGACACTGAGTGTGTGTGAGACACTGAGCGTGTGTGAGACACTGAGCGTGTGTGTGTGTGAGACACTGAGCGTGTGTGTGTGTGTGACACTGAGTGTGTGTGTGAGACACTGAGCGTGTGTGTGAGACACTGAGCGTGTGTGTGAGACACTGAGCGTGTGTGTGAGACACTGAGCGTGTGTGTGTGAGACACTGAGCGTGTGTGTGTGAGACACTGAGCGTGTGTGTGTGAGACACTGAGCGTGTGTGTGTGTGACACTGAGCGTGTGTGTGAGACACTGAGCGTGTGTGTGAGACACTGAGCGTGTGTGTGTGTGAGACACTGAGTGTGTGTGTGACACTGAGCGTGTGTGTGAGACACTGAGCGTGTGTGTGTGTGAGACACTGAGTGTGTGTGTGACACTGAGCGTGTGTGTATGACACTGAGCGTGTGTGTGTGTGAGACACTGAGTGTGTGTGTGACACTGAGCGTGTGTGTATGACACTGAGCGTGTGTGTGTGAGACACTGAGCGTGTGTGTGTGAGACACTGAGTGTGTGTGAGAAACTGAGCGTGTGTGTGTGAGACACTGAGCGTGTGTATGTGTGAGACACTGAGCGTGTGTATGTGTGAGACACTGAGCGTGTGTGTGTGAGACACACTGAGTGTGTGTGTGAGACACTGAGTGTGTGTGTGTGTGAGACACTGAGTGTGTGTGTGAGACACTGAGCGTGTGTGTGTGTGTGACACTGAGCGTGTGTGTGAGACACTGAGTGTGTGTGTGTGTGAGACACTGAGTGTGTGTGTGAGACACTGAGCGTGTGTGTGTGTGAGACACTGAGCGTGTGTGAGACACTGAGCGTGTGTGTGTGTGTGACACTGAGCGCGTGTGTGTGAGACACTGAGTGTGTGTGTGACACTGAGCGTGTGTGAGACACTGAGCGTGTGTGAGACACTGAGCGTGTGTGTGTGTGAGACACTGAGCGTGTGTGTGTGAGACACTGAGCGTGTGTGTGAGACACTGAGTGTGTGTGAGACACTGAGCGTGTGTGTGACACTGAGCGTGTGTGTGTGTGAGACACTGAGCGTGTGTGTGAGAAACTGAGCGTGTGTGTGAGACACTGAGCGTGTGTGTGTGACACTGAGCGTGTGTGTGAGACACTGAGCGTGTGTGTGTGACACTGAGCGTGTGTGTATGAGACTCTGAGCGTGTGTGTGTGACACTGAGCGTGTGTGTGTGACACTGAGCGTGTGTGTGAGACACTGAGCGTGTGTGTGTGAGACACTGAGCGTGTGTGTGAGACACTGAGCGTGTGTGTGTGTGAGACACTGACCGTGTGTGTGAGACACTGAGCGTGTGTGTGTGAGACACTGAGTGTGTGTGTGTGACACTGAGCGTGTGTGTGTGACACTGAGCGTGTGTGTGAGACACTGAGCGTGTGTGTGTGAGACACTGAGTGTGTGTGTGTGACACTGAGCGTGTGTGTGAGACACTGAGCGTGTGTGTGAGACACTGAGCATGTGTGTGTGAGACACTGAGCGTGTGTGTGTGTGAGACATTGAGTGTGTGTGAGACACTGAGCGTGTGTGTATGACACTGAGCGTGTGTGTGTGAGTCACTGAGCGTGTGTATGAGACACTGAGTGTGTGTGAGACACTGAGCGTGTGTGTGTGAGACACTGAGCGTGTGTGTGTGTGTGACACTGAGCGTGTGTGTGTGAGACACTGAGTGTGTGTGAGACACTGAGCGTGTGTGTGTGAGACACTGAGCGTGTGTGTGTGTGTGACACTGAGTGTGTGTGTGTGACACTGAGCGTGTGTGTGTGAGACACTGAGCGTGTGTGAGACACTGAGCGTGTGTGTGTGAGACACTGAGCGTGTGTGAGACACTGAGCGTGTGTGTGTGAGAAACTGATCGTGTGTGAGACACTGAGCGTGTGTGTGTGTGTGACACTGAGCGTGTGTGTGTGTGAGACACTGAGCGTGTGTGAGACACTGAGCGTGTGTGTGTGTGAGACACTGAGTGTGTGTGTGTGTGTGACACTGTGCGTGTGTGTGTGTGAGACACTGAGCGTGTGTGAGACACTGAGCGTGTGTGTGTGTGTGACACTGAGTGTGTGTGTGTGTGTGACACTGTGCGTGTTTGTGTGTGAGACACTGAGCGTGTGTGAGACACTGAGCGTGTGTGTGTGTGAGACACTGAGTGTGTGTGTGAGACACTGAGCGTGTGTGTGTGTGTGACACTGAGCGTGTGTGTGAGACACTGAGTGTGTGTGTGTGTTAGACACTGAGTGTGTGTGTGAGACACTGAGCATGTGTGTGTGTGAGACACTGAGCGTGTGTGTGTGTGTGACACTGAGCGTGTGTGTGAGACACTGAGCGTGTGTCTGTGTGTGACACTGAGCGTGTGTGTGAGACACTGAGCGTGTGTGTGTGAGACACTGAGCGTGTGTGAGACACTGAGCGTGTGTGTGAGACACTGAGTGTGTGTGTGAGACACTGAGCGTGTGTGTGTCTGTGACACTGAGCGTGTGTGTGTGAGACACTGAGTGTGTGTGTGAGACACTGAGTGTGTGTGTGTCTGTGACACTGAGCGTGTGTGTGTGAGACACTGAGCGTGTGTGAGACACTGAGCGTGTGTGAGACACTGAGCGTGTGTGTGTGAGACACTGAGCGTGTGTGTGTGAGACACTGAGTGTGTGTGAGACACTGAGCGTGTGTGTGTGTGAGACACTGAGCGTGTGTGTGTGTGTGACACTGAGTGTGTGTGTTAGACACTGAGCGTGTGTGAGACACTGAGCGTGTGTGTTAGACACTGAGCGTGTGTGTGTGTGTGACACTGAGCGTGTGTGTGTTTGTGACACTGAGTGTGTGTGTGAGACACTGAGTGTGTGAGACACTGAGCGTTTGTGAGACACTGAGCGTGTGTGTGTGTGACACTGAGCGTGTGTGTGTGTGAGACACTGAGCGTGTGTGAGACACTGAGCGTGTGTGTGTGTGTGACACTGAGCGTATGTGTGTGAGACACTGAGTGTGTGTGTGAGACACTGAGCGTGTGTGTGCGTGAGACACTGAGCGTGTGTGTGTGTGAGACACTGAGCGTGTGTGTGTGTGTGACACTGAGCGTGTGTGTGAGACACTGAGCGTGTGTGAGAAACTGAGCGTGTGTGAGACACTGAGTGTGTGTGTGAGACACTGAGCGTGTGTGTGAGACACTGAGCGTGTGTGTGTGTGAGACACTGAGCGTGTGTGTGTGACACTGAGCGTGTTGTGAGACACTGAGCGTGTGTGTGAGACACTGAGTGTGTTTGTGAGACACTGAGCGTGTGTGACACACTGAGCGTGTGTGAGACACTGAGCGTGTGTGTGTGAGACACTGAGCGTGTGTGAGATACTGACCGTGTGTGTGTGTGTGACACTGAGCGTGTGTGAGACACTGAGCGTGTGTGTGTGAGACACTGAGCGTGTGTGAGATACTGACCGTGTGTGTGTGTGTGTGACACTGAGTGTGTGTGAGACACTGAGCGTGTGTGTGTGAGACACTGAGCGTGTGTGTGTGAGACACTGAGCGTGTGTGTGTGAGACACTGAGCGTGTGTGTGTGTGAGACACTGAGCGTGTGAGACACTGAGCGTGTGTGAGACACTGAGCGTGTGTGTGTGTGAGACACTGAGCATGTGTGTGAGACACTGAGCGTGTGAGACACTGAGCGTGTGTGAGACACTGAGTGTGTGTGTGAGACACTGAGCGTATGTGTGTGTGTGACACTGAGCGTGTATGTGAGACACTGAGCGTGTGTGTGTGTGTGACACTGAGCGTGTGTGTGTGAGACACTGAGTGTGTGTGTGAGACACTGAGTGTGTGTGTGTGTGTGACACTGAGTGTGTGTGTGAGACACTGAGCGTGTGTGTTTGTGTGACACTGAGCGTGTGTGTGTCAGACACACTGAGTGTGTGTGTGAGACACTGAGCGTGTGTGTGTGTGTGACACTGAGCGTGTGTGTGTGTGACACTGAGTGTGTGTGTGAGACACTGAGCGTGTGTGTGTGTGTGACACTGAGCGTGTGTGTGTGAGACACACTGAGTGTGTGTGTGAGACACTGAGTGTGTGTGTGAGACACTGAGCGTGTGTGTGTGTGTGACACTGAGCGTGTGTGTGAGACACTGAGTGTGTGTGTGTGTTAGACACTGAGTGTGTGTGTGAGACACTGAGCGTGTGTGTGTGTGAGACACTGAGCGTGTGTGTGTGTGTGACACTGAGCGTGTGTGTGAGACACTGAGCGTGTGTCTGTGTGTGACACTGAGCGTGTGTGTGTGAGACACTGAGCGTGTGTGTGAGACACTGAGTGTGTGTGTGAGACACTGAGCGTGTGTGTGTCTGTGACACTGAGCGTGTGTGTGTGAGACACTGAGTGTGTGTGTGAGACACTGAGTGTGTGTGTGTCTGTGACACTGAGCGTGTGTGTGTGAGACACTGAGCGTGTGTGAGACACTGAGCGTGTGTGAGACACTGAGCGTGTGTGTGTGAGACACTGAGCGTGTGTGTGAGACACTGAGCGTGTGTGTAAGACACTGAGCGTGTGTGTGTGAGACACTGAGCGTGTGTGAGACACTGAGCGTGTGTGAGACACTGAGCGTGTGTGAGACACTGAGCGTGTGTGTGTGAGACACTGAGCGTGTGTGAGACACTGAGCGTGTGTGAGACACTGAGCGTGTGTGTGTGAGACACTGAGCGTGTGTGTGAGACACTGAGCGTGTGTGTAAGACACTGAGCGTGTGTGTGTGAGACACTGAGTGTGTGTGAGACACTGAGCGTGTGTGTGTGTGAGACACTGAGCGTGTGTGTGTGTGTGACACTGAGTGTGTGTGTTAGACACTGAGCGTGTGTGAGACACTGAGCGTGTGTGTTAGACACTGAGCGTGTGTGTGTGTGTGACACTGAGCGTGTGTGTGTTTGTGACACTGAGTGTGTGTGTGAGACACTGAGTGTGTGAGACACTGAGCGTTTGTGAGACACTGAGCGTGTGTGTGTGTGACACTGAGCGTGTGTGTGTGTGAGACACTGAGCGTGTGTGAGACACTGAGCGTGTGTGTGTGTGTGACACTGAGCGTATGTGTGTGAGACACTGAGTGTGTGTGTGAGACACTGAGCGTGTGTGTGCGTGAGACACTGAGCGTGTGTGTGTGTGAGACACTGAGCGTGTGTGTGTGTGTGACACTGAGCGTGTGTGTGAGACACTGAGCGTGTGTGAGACACTGAGTGTGTGTGTGAGACACTGAGCGTGTGTGTGAGACACTGAGCGTGTGTGTGTGTGAGACACTGAGCGTGTGTGTGTGACACTGAGCGTGTTGTGAGACACTGAGCGTGTGTGTGAGACACTGAGTGTGTTTGTGAGACACTGAGCGTGTGTGACACACTGAGCGTGTGTGAGACACTGAGCGTGTGTGTGTGAGACACTGAGCGTGTGTGAGATACTGACCGTGTGTGTGTGTGTGACACTGAGCGTGTGTGAGACACTGAGCGTGTGTGTGTGAGACACTGAGCGTGTGTGAGATACTGACCGTGTGTGTGTGTGTGTGACACTGAGTGTGTGTGAGACACTGAGCGTGTGTGTGTGAGACACTGAGCGTGTGTGTGTGAGACACTGAGCGTGTGTGTGTGAGACACTGAGCGTGTGTGTGTGTGAGACACTGAGCGTGTGAGACACTGAGCGTGTGTGTGTGTGAGACACTGAGCATGTGTGTGAGACACTGAGCGTGTGAGACACTGAGCGTGTGTGAGACACTGAGCGTGTGTGTGAGACACTGAGCGTGTGAGACACTGAGCGTGTGTGAGACACTGAGTGTGTGTGTGAGACACTGAGCGTATGTGTGTGTGTGACACTGAGCGTGTATGTGAGACACTGAGCGTGTGTGTGTGTGTGACACTGAGCGTGTGTGTGTGAGACACTGAGTGTGTGTGTGAGACACTGAGTGTGTGTGTGTGTGTGACACTGAGTGTGTGTGTGAGACACTGAGCGTGTGTGTGTGTGTGACACTGAGCGTGTGTGTGTCAGACACACTGAGTGTGTGTGTGAGACACTGAGCGTGTGTGTGTGTGTGACACTGAGCGTGTGTGTGTGTGACACTGAGTGTGTGTGTGAGACACTGAGCGTGTGTGTGTGTGTGACACTGAGCGTGTGTGTGTGAGACAGACTGAGCGTGTGTGTGTGTGAGACACTGAGCATGTGTGTGAGACACTGAGCGTGTGAGACACTGAGCGTGTGTGAGACACTGAGTGTGTGTGTGAGACACTGAGCGTATGTGTGTGTGTGACACTGAGCGTGTATGTGAGACACTGAGCGTGTGTGTGTGTGTGACACTGAGCGTGTGTGTGTGAGACACTGAGTGTGTGTGTGAGACACTGAGTGTGTGTGTGTGTGTGACACTGAGTGTGTGTGTGAGACACTGAGCGTGTGTGTGTGTGTGACACTGAGCGTGTGTGTGTCAGACACACTGAGTGTGTGTGTGAGACACTGAGCGTGTGTGTGTGTGTGACACAGAGCGTGTGTGTGTGTGACACTGAGTGTGTGTGTGAGACACTGAGCGTGTGTGTGTGTGTGACACTGAGCGTGTGTGTGTGAGACACACTGAGTGTGTGTGTGAGACACTGAGTGTGTGTGTGAGACACTGAGCGTGTGTGTGTGTGTGACACTGAGCGTGTGTGTGAGACACTGAGTGTGTGTGTGTGTTAGACACTGAGTGTGTGTGTGAGACACTGAGCGTGTGTGTGTGTGAGACACTGAGCGTGTGTGTGTGTGACACTGAGCGTGTGTGTGAGACACTGAGCGTGTGTGTGTGTGAGACACTGAGCGTGTGTGTGTGAGACACTGAGTGTGTGTGTGTGTGACACTGAGTGTGTGTGTGAGACTCTGAGCGTGGGTGTGTGTGTGACACTGAGCGTGTGTGTGTGAGACACACTGAGTGTGTGTGTGTGTGACACTGAGCGTGTGTGTGAGACACACTGAGTGTGTGTGTGAGACACTGAGTGTGTGTGTGTGTGAGACACTGAGTGTGTGTGTGTGACACTGAGCGTGTGTGTGAGACACTGAGCGTGTGTGTGTGAGACACACTGAGTGTGTGTGAGACACTGAGTGTGTGTGTGTGTGAGACACTGAGTGTGTGTGTGTGACACTGAGCGTGTGTGTGAGACACTGAGCGTGTGTCTGTGTGTGACACTGAGCGTGTGTGTGAGACACTGAGCGTGTGTGTGTGAGACACTGAGCGTGTGTGAGACAATGAGCGTGTGTGTGAGACACTGAGCGTGTGTGTGAGACACTGAGTGTGTGTGTGAGACACTGAGTGTGTGTGTGTGACACTGAGCGTGTGTGTGTGAGACACTGAGCGTGTGTGTGAGACACTGAGTGTGTGTGTGACACTGAGCGTGTGTGAGACACTGAGCGTGTGTGAGACACTGAGCGTGTGTGTGTGTGAGACACTGAGCGTGTGTGTGTGAGACACTGAGCGTGTGTGTGAGACACTGAGCGTGTGTGTGTGAGACACTGAGCGTGTGTGTGAGACACTGAGCGTGTGTGTGTGAGACACTGAGCGTGTGTGTGTGTGACACTGAGCGTGTGTGTGTGAGACACTGAGCGTGTGTGTGTATGACACTGAGCGTGTGTGTGAGACACTGAGCGTGTGTGTGTGTGAGACACTGAGCGTGTGTGTGAGACACTGAGCGTGTGTGTGTGTGAGACACTGAGCGTATGTGTGAGACACTGAGTGTGTGAGACACTGAGCGTGTGTGTGTGAGACACTGAGCGTGTGTGTGTATGACACTGAGCGTGTGTGAGACACTGAGCGTGTGTGTGTGTGAGACACTGAGCGTGTGTGTGAGACACTGAGTGTGTGAGACACTGAGCGTGTGTGTGTGAGACACTGAGCGTGTGTGTGTATGACACTGAGCGTGTGTGAGACACTGAGCGTGTGTGAGACACTGAGCGTGTGTGTGAGACACTGAGCGTGTGTGAGACACTGAGCGTGTGTGTGTGTGAGACACTGAGCGTGTGTGTGAGACACTGAGTGTGTGAGACACTGAGCGTGTGTGTGTGACACTGAGTGTGTGTGTGAGACACTGAGCGTGTGTGTGTGTGAGACACTGAGTGTGTGAGACACTGAGAGTGTGTGTGTGAGACACTGAGCGTGTGTGTGTGAGACACTGAGAGTGTGTGTGTGACACTGAGCGTGTGTGTGTGAGACACTGAGTGTGTGTGAGACACTGAGCGTGTGTGAGACACTGAGCGTGTGTGTGTGTGAGACACTGAGCGTGTGTGTGTGTGAGACACTGAGCGTGTGTGTGTGAGACACTGAGCGTGTGTGAGACACTGAGCATGTGTGTGTGAGACACTGAGCGTGTGTGTGAGACACTGAGCGTGTGTGTGTGTGTGACACTGAGTGTGTGTGTGTGAGACACTGAGCGTGTGTGTGTGAGACACTGAGCGTGTGTGTGTGAGACACTGAGTGTGTGTGTGAGACACTGAGTGTGTGTGTGTGACACTGAGCGTGTGTGTGTGAGACACTGAGCATGTGTGAGACACTGAGCGTGTGTGTGTGTGAGACACTGAGCGTGTGTGAGACACTGAGCGTGTGTGAGACACTGAGCGTGTGTGTGAGACACTGAGTGTGTGTGTGAGACACTGAGCGTGTGTGTGTGAGACACTGAGCGTGAGTGAGACACTGAGCGTGTGTGTGTGAGACAGTGAGCGTGTGTGTGAGACACTGAGCGTGAGTGAGACACTGAGCGTGTGTGTGTGTGTGACACTGAGCGTGTGTGTGAGACACTGAGCGTGTGTGAGACACTGAGCGTGTGTCTGTGTGTGACACTGAGCGTGTGTGTGAGACACTGAGCGTGTGTGTGACACTGAGCGTGTGTGTGAGACACTGAGCGTGTGTCTGTGTGTGACACTGAGCGTGTGTGTGAGACACTGAGCGTGTGTGAGACACTGAGCGTGTGTGAGACACTGAGCGTGTGTGTGAGACACTGAGTGTGTGTGTGAGACACTGAGCGTGTGTGTGTGAGACACTGAGCGTGAGTGAGACACTGAGCGTGTGTGTGTGAGACAGTGAGCGTGTGTGTGAGACACTGAGCGTGAGTGAGACACTGAGCGTGTGTGTGTGTGAGACACTGAGCGTGTGTGTGTGTGTGACACTGAGCGTGTGTGTGAGACACTGAGCGTGTGTCTGTGTGTGACACTGAGCGTGTGTGTGAGACACTGAGCGTGTGTGTGTGAGACACTGAGCGTGTGTGAGACACTGAGCGTGTGTGTATTACACTGAGTGTGTGTGTGAGACACTGAGCGTGTGTGTGTGTGAGACACTGAGCGTGTGTGTGAGACACTGAGCGTGTGTGTGACACTGAGCGTGTGTGAGACACTGAGTGTTTGTGTGACACTGAGCGTGTGTGAGACACTGAGCGTGTGTGTGTGAGACACTGAGCGTGTGTGTGAGACACTGAGCGTGTGTGAGACACTGAGCGTGTGTGTGTGTGAGACACTGAGCGTGTGTGTGTGTGTGACACTGAGTGTGTGTGTGAGACACTGAGCGTGTGTGAGACACTGAGCGTGTGTGGGTGTGAGACACTGAGCGTGTGTGTGTGTGTGACACTGAGTGTGTGTGTGTGTGTGACACTGAGCGTGTGTGTGAGACACTGAGCGTGTGTGAGACACTGAGCGTGTGTGTGTGTGTGACACTGAGCGTGTGTGTGAGACACTGAGCGTGTGTGAGAAACTGAGCGTGTGTGAGACACTGAGTGTGTGTGTGTGACACTGAGCGTGTGTGACACTGAGCGTGTGTGTGTGTGAGACACTGAGTGTGTGAGACACTGAGCGTGTGTGTGTGAGACACTGAGCGTGTGTGTGTGAGACACTGAGAGTGTGTGTGTGACACTGAGCGTGTGTGAGACACTGAGTGTGTGTGTGACACTGAGCGTGTGTGTGTGAGACACTGAGTGTGTGTGAGACACTGAGCGTGTGTGAGACACTGAGCGTGTGTGTGTGTGAGACACTGAGCGTGTGTGTGTGTGAGACACTGAGCGTGTGTGAGACACTGAGCGTGTGTGTGTGAGACACTGAGCGTGTGTGTGAGACACTGTGCGTGTGTGTGTGTGAGACACTGAGCGTGTGAGACACTGAGCGTGTGTGTGTGTGAGACACTGAGCATGTGTGTGAGACACTGAGCGTGTGAGACACTGAGCGTGTGTGAGACACTGAGCGTGTGTGTGAGACACTGAGCGTGTGAGACACTGAGCGTGTGTGAGACACTGAGTGTGTGTGTGAGACACTGAGCGTATGTGTGTGTGTGACACTGAGCGTGTATGTGAGACACTGAGCGTGTGTGTGTGTGTGACACTGAGCGTGTGTGTGTGAGACACTGAGTGTGTGTGTGAGACACTGAGTGTGTGTGTGTGTGTGACACTGAGTGTGTGTGTGAGACACTGAGCGTGTGTGTGTGTGTGACACTGAGCGTGTGTGTGTCAGACACACTGAGTGTGTGTGTGAGACACTGAGCGTGTGTGTGTGTGTGACACTGAGCGTGTGTGTGTGTGACACTGAGTGTGTGTGTGAGACACTGAGCGTGTGTGTGTGTGTGACACTGAGCGTGTGTGTGTGAGACAGACTGAGCGTGTGTGTGTGTGAGACACTGAGCATGTGTGTGAGACACTGAGCGTGTGAGACACTGAGCGTGTGTGAGACACTGAGTGTGTGTGTGAGACACTGAGCGTATGTGTGTGTGTGACACTGAGCGTGTATGTGAGACACTGAGCGTGTGTGTGTGTGTGACACTGAGCGTGTGTGTGTGAGACACTGAGTGTGTGTGTGAGACACTGAGTGTGTGTGTGTGTGTGACACTGAGTGTGTGTGTGAGACACTGAGCGTGTGTGTGTGTGTGACACTGAGCGTGTGTGTGTCAGACACACTGAGTGTGTGTGTGAGACACTGAGCGTGTGTGTGTGTGTGACACAGAGCGTGTGTGTGTGTGACACTGAGTGTGTGTGTGAGACACTGAGCGTGTGTGTGTGTGTGACACTGAGCGTGTGTGTGTGAGACACACTGAGTGTGTGTGTGAGACACTGAGTGTGTGTGTGAGACACTGAGCGTGTGTGTGTGTGTGACACTGAGCGTGTGTGTGAGACACTGAGTGTGTGTGTGTGTTAGACACTGAGTGTGTGTGTGAGACACTGAGCGTGTGTGTGTGTGAGACACTGAGCGTGTGTGTGTGTGACACTGAGCGTGTGTGTGAGACACTGAGCGTGTGTGTGTGTGAGACACTGAGCGTGTGTGTGTGAGACACTGAGTGTGTGTGTGTGTGACACTGAGTGTGTGTGTGAGACTCTGAGCGTGGGTGTGTGTGTGACACTGAGCGTGTGTGTGTGAGACACACTGAGTGTGTGTGTGTGTGACACTGAGCGTGTGTGTGAGACACACTGAGTGTGTGTGTGAGACACTGAGTGTGTGTGTGTGTGAGACACTGAGTGTGTGTGTGTGACACTGAGCGTGTGTGTGAGACACTGAGCGTGTGTGTGTGAGACACACTGAGTGTGTGTGAGACACTGAGTGTGTGTGTGTGTGAGACACTGAGTGTGTGTGTGTGACACTGAGCGTGTGTGTGAGACACTGAGCGTGTGTCTGTGTGTGACACTGAGCGTGTGTGTGAGACACTGAGCGTGTGTGTGTGAGACACTGAGCGTGTGTGAGACAATGAGCGTGTGTGTGAGACACTGAGCGTGTGTGTGAGACACTGAGTGTGTGTGTGAGACACTGAGTGTGTGTGTGTGACACTGAGCGTGTGTGTGTGAGACACTGAGCGTGTGTGTGAGACACTGAGTGTGTGTGTGACACTGAGCGTGTGTGAGACACTGAGCGTGTGTGAGACACTGAGCGTGTGTGTGTGTGAGACACTGAGCGTGTGTGTGTGAGACACTGAGCGTGTGTGTGAGACACTGAGCGTGTGTGTGTGAGACACTGAGCGTGTGTGTGAGACACTGAGCGTGTGTGTGTGAGACACTGAGCGTGTGTGTGTGTGACACTGAGCGTGTGTGTGTGAGACACTGAGCGTGTGTGTGTATGACACTGAGCGTGTGTGTGAGACACTGAGCGTGTGTGTGTGTGAGACACTGAGCGTGTGTGTGAGACACTGAGCGTGTGTGTGTGTGAGACACTGAGCGTATGTGTGAGACACTGAGTGTGTGAGACACTGAGCGTGTGTGTGTGAGACACTGAGCGTGTGTGTGTATGACACTGAGCGTGTGTGAGACACTGAGCGTGTGTGTGTGTGAGACACTGAGCGTGTGTGTGAGACACTGAGTGTGTGAGACACTGAGCGTGTGTGTGTGAGACACTGAGCGTGTGTGTGTATGACACTGAGCGTGTGTGAGACACTGAGCGTGTGTGAGACACTGAGCGTGTGTGTGAGACACTGAGCGTGTGTGAGACACTGAGCGTGTGTGTGTGTGAGACACTGAGCGTGTGTGTGAGACACTGAGTGTGTGAGACACTGAGCGTGTGTGTGTGACACTGAGTGTGTGTGTGAGACACTGAGCGTGTGTGTGTGTGAGACACTGAGTGTGTGAGACACTGAGAGTGTGTGTGTGAGACACTGAGCGTGTGTGTGTGAGACACTGAGAGTGTGTGTGTGACACTGAGCGTGTGTGTGTGAGACACTGAGTGTGTGTGAGACACTGAGCGTGTGTGAGACACTGAGCGTGTGTGTGTGTGAGACACTGAGCGTGTGTGTGTGTGAGACACTGAGCGTGTGTGTGTGAGACACTGAGCGTGTGTGAGACACTGAGCATGTGTGTGTGAGACACTGAGCGTGTGTGTGAGACACTGAGCGTGTGTGTGTGTGTGACACTGAGTGTGTGTGTGTGAGACACTGAGCGTGTGTGTGTGAGACACTGAGCGTGTGTGTGTGAGACACTGAGTGTGTGTGTGAGACACTGAGTGTGTGTGTGTGACACTGAGCGTGTGTGTGTGAGACACTGAGCATGTGTGAGACACTGAGCGTGTGTGTGTGTGAGACACTGAGCGTGTGTGAGACACTGAGCGTGTGTGAGACACTGAGCGTGTGTGTGAGACACTGAGTGTGTGTGTGAGACACTGAGCGTGTGTGTGTGAGACACTGAGCGTGAGTGAGACACTGAGCGTGTGTGTGTGAGACAGTGAGCGTGTGTGTGAGACACTGAGCGTGAGTGAGACACTGAGCGTGTGTGTGTGTGTGACACTGAGCGTGTGTGTGAGACACTGAGCGTGTGTGAGACACTGAGCGTGTGTCTGTGTGTGACACTGAGCGTGTGTGTGAGACACTGAGCGTGTGTGTGACACTGAGCGTGTGTGTGAGACACTGAGCGTGTGTCTGTGTGTGACACTGAGCGTGTGTGTGAGACACTGAGCGTGTGTGAGACACTGAGCGTGTGTGAGACACTGAGCGTGTGTGTGAGACACTGAGTGTGTGTGTGAGACACTGAGCGTGTGTGTGTGAGACACTGAGCGTGAGTGAGACACTGAGCGTGTGTGTGTGAGACAGTGAGCGTGTGTGTGAGACACTGAGCGTGAGTGAGACACTGAGCGTGTGTGTGTGTGAGACACTGAGCGTGTGTGTGTGTGTGACACTGAGCGTGTGTGTGAGACACTGAGCGTGTGTCTGTGTGTGACACTGAGCGTGTGTGTGAGACACTGAGCGTGTGTGTGTGAGACACTGAGCGTGTGTGAGACACTGAGCGTGTGTGTATTACACTGAGTGTGTGTGTGAGACACTGAGCGTGTGTGTGTGTGAGACACTGAGCGTGTGTGTGAGACACTGAGCGTGTGTGTGACACTGAGCGTGTGTGAGACACTGAGTGTTTGTGTGACACTGAGCGTGTGTGAGACACTGAGCGTGTGTGTGTGAGACACTGAGCGTGTGTGTGAGACACTGAGCGTGTGTGAGACACTGAGCGTGTGTGTGTGTGAGACACTGAGCGTGTGTGTGTGTGTGACACTGAGTGTGTGTGTGAGACACTGAGCGTGTGTGAGACACTGAGCGTGTGTGGGTGTGAGACACTGAGCGTGTGTGTGTGTGTGACACTGAGTGTGTGTGTGTGTGTGACACTGAGCGTGTGTGTGAGACACTGAGCGTGTGTGAGACACTGAGCGTGTGTGTGTGTGTGACACTGAGCGTGTGTGTGAGACACTGAGCGTGTGTGAGAAACTGAGCGTGTGTGAGACACTGAGTGTGTGTGTGTGACACTGAGCGTGTGTGACACTGAGCGTGTGTGTGTGTGAGACACTGAGTGTGTGAGACACTGAGCGTGTGTGTGTGAGACACTGAGCGTGTGTGTGTGAGACACTGAGAGTGTGTGTGTGACACTGAGCGTGTGTGAGACACTGAGTGTGTGTGTGACACTGAGCGTGTGTGTGTGAGACACTGAGTGTGTGTGAGACACTGAGCGTGTGTGAGACACTGAGCGTGTGTGTGTGTGAGACACTGAGCGTGTGTGTGTGTGAGACACTGAGCGTGTGTGAGACACTGAGCGTGTGTGTGTGAGACACTGAGCGTGTGTGTGAGACACTGTGCGTGTGTGTGTGTGTGACACTGAGTGTGTGTGTGTGAGACACTGAGTGTGTGTGTGAGACACTGAGCGTGTGTGTGTGTGTGTGACACTGAGTGTGTGTGTGTGAGACACTGAGTGTGTGTGTGAGACACTGAGTGTGTGTGTGTGACACTGAGCGTGTGTGTGTGAGACACTGAGCATGTGTGAGACACTGAGCGTGTGTGTGTGTGAGACACTGAGCGTGTGTGAGACACTGAGCGTGTGTGTGAGACACTGAGCGTGAGTGAGACACTGAGCGTGTGTGTGTGAGACAGTGAGCGTGTGTGTGTGACACTGAGCGTGAGTGAGACACTGAGCGTGTGTGTGTGAGACAGTGAGTGTGTGTGTGAGACACTGAGCGTGTGTGTGAGACACTGAGCGTGTGTGTGTGAGACACTGAGTGTGTGAGACACTGAGCGTGTGTGTGAGACACTGAGTGTGTGTGTGAGACACTGAGCGTGTGTGTGTGAGACACTGAGCATGTGTGTGTGTGACACACTGAGCGTGTGTGAGACACTGAGCGTGTGTGTGAGACACTGAGCGTGAGTGAGACACTGAGCGTGTGTGTGTGAGACAGTGAGCGTGTGTGTGAGACACTGAGCGTGTGTGTGAGACACTGAGCGTGTGTGTGTGAGACTGAGTGTGTGTGTGAGACACTGAGCGTGTGTGTGTGAGACACTGAGTGTGTGTGTGTGACACTGAGCGTGTGTGAGACACTGAGCGTGTGTGTGTGTGAGACACTGAGCGTGTGTGTGTGAGACACTGAGCGTGTGTGTGAGACACTGAGCGTGTGTGTGTGACACTGAGCGTGTGTGAGACACTGAGCGTGTGTGTGTGAGACACTGAGCGTGTGTGAGACACTGAGCGTGTGTGAGACACTGAGCGTGTGTGAGACACTGAGTGTGTGTGTGAGACACTGAGCGTGTGTGAGACACTGAGCGTGTGTGAGACACTGAGTGTGTGTGTGAGACACTGAGCGTATGTGAGACACTGAGCGTGTGTGTGTGAGACAGTGAGCGTGTGTGTGAGACACTGAGCGTGTGTGTGAGACACTGAGCGTGTGTGTGTGAGACTGAGTGTGTGTGTGAGACACTGAGCGTGTGTGTGAGACACTGAGCGTGTGTGTGTGAGACTGAGTGTGTGTGTGAGACACTGAGCGTGTGTGTGTGAGACACTGAGTGTGTGTGTGTGACACTGAGCGTGTGTGAGACACTGAGCGTGTGTGTGTGTGAGACACTGAGCGTGTGTGTGTGAGACACTGAGCGTGTGTGTGAGACACTGAGCGTGTGTGTGTGACACTGAGCGTGTGTGAGACACTGAGCGTGTGTGTGTGAGACACTGAGCGTGTGTGAGACACTGAGCGTGTGTGAGACACTGAGTGTGTGTGTGAGACACTGAGCGTGTGTGAGACACTGAGCGTGTGTGAGACACTGAGTGTGTGTGTGAGACACTGAGCGTATGTGAGACACTGAGTGTGTGTGTGAGGCACTGAGCGTGTGTGTGTGAGACACTGAGCGTGTGTGTGTGACACTGAGCGTGTGTGTGTGAGACACTGAGCGTGTGTGTGTGACACTGAGCGTGTGTGAGACACTGAGCGTGTGTGAGACACTGAGCGTGTGTGTGTGTGAGACACTGAGCGTGTGTGAGACACTGAGCATGTGTGTGTTTGTGACACTGAGCGTGTGTGTGAGACACTGAGCGTGTGTGTGAGACACTGAGCGTGTGTGTGTGAGACACTGAGCGTGTGTGAGACACTGAGCGTGTGTGTGTGTGTGTGAGACACTGAGCGTGTGTGTGTGTGTGTGTGAGACACTGAGTGTGTGTGAGACACTGAGCGTGTGTGTGACACTGAGTGTGTGTGTGAGACACTGAGCGTGTGTGTGTGTGACACCGAGCACGTGTGTGAGACACTGAGCGTGTGTGAGACACTGAGCGTGTGTGTGTGTGACACCGAGCACGTGTGTGAGACGCTGAGCGTGTGTGAGACACTGAGCGTGTGTGAGACACTGAGCGTGTGTGTGAGACACTGAGTGTGTGAGACACTGAGCGTGTGTGAGACACTGAGCGTGTGTGTGAGACACTGGGTGTGTGAGACACTGAGCGTGTGTGTGAGACACTGAGTGTGTGAGACACTGAGCGTGTGTGAGACACTGAGCGTGTGTGAGACACTGAGCACGTGTGTGTGTGACACTGAGCACGTGTGTGTGACACTGAGCACGTGTGTGTGAGACACTGAGCACGTGTGTGTGTGACACCGAGCACGTGTGTGTGAGACACTGAGCACGTGTGTGTGTGACACCGAGCACGTGTGTGAGACACTGAGCACGTGTGTGTGTGACACCGAGCACGTGTGTGTGAGACACTGAGCACGTGTGTGAGACACTGAGCACGTGTGTGTGTGACACCGAGCACGTGTGTGTGTGACACTGAGCGTGTGTGTGAGACACTGAGCACGTGTGTGTGTGACACCGAGCACGTGTGTGAGACACTGAGCACGTGTGTGAGACACCGAGCACGTGTGTGAGACACTGAGCACGTGTGTGTGCGACACAACTCCCAGCCTGTGGTTTTAATTAAAGTGAATGGACGGAGAATCAAGGTTTGACGGTTTATTATTTCAGGACATCGCTTCCCTGGCGCGAGCAGGAACCCATAAGCGCAACAACCCTCGGCTCAAGCCCCGAGGGGCCGAATGGCCTCTTTCTGTGCTGTTGTGGGTTCAAGTCCCGCTCCAGAGAGTCGATCGCAAAATCCAGGCCGACGCTCCCAGTGCCAGTCCCGAGGGAGGTGCCGCACTGTCGGAGGCGCCGTCTCTCAGCTGAGACTTTAAACCGAGGCCCCGTCTGCCCCTCTCAGGTGGAGGTAAAAAGGTCCCACGGGCCACTATTTCCAGGAAGAGCAGGGTGGGGAGTTCTCCCCGGTGTCCTGGGCCAATATTTATCCCTCAACCAACACCACTAAAAAAAAAACAAGATGATCTGGTCATTATCACGTTGCTGTTTGTGGGATCTTGCTGTGCGCAAATCGGCTGCCGGGTTTCCGACATCACAAAAGTGACCGCACTTCAAAAATTCCCAAATTGGCTGTCAAGCGCTTTGGGACGTCCTGAGGTTGTGAAAGTCTTTTGCTCTCTTCTGCACTTTCTACAGTCCTTCATCTCCACGAGCAGAGAGGGGGAATCAAAGGAGAGCGGAGAAGTGGGGAGAGTTCACGCGGTAATGAGAGAGATGTTTATAATCACCGGGAGCCAGGGCTGCTTCACTTCAGAAGCCTGGGGTTTATTTTCAACTCGGGACGGAGTTTTTGAAGATGGGAATGTCTCAGCTCCTCTTCCCCTCCTTCCCCCTCGGATCTGCTTAGATCTGGAGGATCTGAGAGCTGACACCTGCTTGTCTGATCGCTGCCTGGATTGCTCGCTTCAAAAGATCCAGTGGTTTGACCCGGTACAGGTGTGACCTCCCCCCGGGGATTGGCGCCGCGCCCAGCGGGCGGGGCTGCTCGCTGGAGTTTCTGTTTCCCCCCCCTTCCTCCGCGCCCTGCTCCTCGGAGACAAAGAGAAGGGATCTCGCTGGGAGGCTGAGATGTGAGCATTGGACGAGTGAAGTGCTGGTAGGTTTGGGGAGGGCCGGGGGGGCGGGGGAAGAGCCTTTGATGTGGGGTGGCGGGGTGGGGGGCGGATGGAGACGAGGCCTCGGGCTGCTCCCAGTCCCGGGCCACCGTGCGGACTTCAGGTTTCAGGGGAAGCCCCCCAGCTCGCACTCAACGCGGGCTTGGCTGGCTGAAGGCAATGGCGGGGCAGCGATTCACGTCGTCAGCAGCGGACAGGCAGAGCGGCCTGACCTTTGCTGCTTCTGTCCCCTGACTCCTGCCTGCCTCCGTGCGCCTGTCACAACATCAACAACTTGCATTTATATAGCGCCTTTAACATTTTAAAAAACGTCCCAAGGTGCTTCAGGCTGATGACGGTCACCGTGTTCCTACCCTGACAGTGAGTGAGTGTGTGTGAAACAGTATAAATCGTACAGGGACTGCGCCTGTCAGTGTGTGTGTGTGTATATGAGACAGAGTAGGTGTGTGTGTGAGACACTGAGGGTGTGTATATGAGACAGAGTAGGTGTGTATATGAGACAGAGTAGGTGTGTGTGTGAGACACTGAGTGTGTGTGTATGTGATGCTGAGTGTGTGTGTGTGTGTGTGTGTGTGTGTGATACTGAGTGTGTGTGTGTGATACTGAGTGAGTGTGTGTGTGTGTGTGTGTGATACTGAGTGTGTGTGTGTGTGTGTGTGTGTGATACTGAGTGTGTGTGTGTGTGTGTGTGTGTGTGATACTGAGTGTGTGTGTGTGATACTGAGTGAGTGTGTGTGTGTGTGATACTGAGTGTGAGTGTGTGTGTGTGTGTGTGTGATACTGAGTGTGTGTGTGTGTGTGTGTGTGTGATACTGAGTGTGTGTGTGTGTGTGTGTGTGATACTGAGTGTGAGTGTGTGTGTGTGTGTGTGTGATACTGAGTGTGTGTGTGTGTGTGTGTGATACTGAGTGTGAGTGTGTGTGTGTGTGTGTGTGATACTGAGTGTGTGTGTGTGTGTGTGATACTGAGTGTGTGTGTGTGATACTGAGTGAGTGTGTGTGTGTGTGATACTGAGTGTGTGTGTGTGATACTGAGTGAGTGTGTGTGTGTGTGATACTGAGTGTGTGTGTGTGATACTGAGTGAGTGTGTGTGTGTGTGATACTGAGTGTGTGTGTGTGTGTGTGTGTGATACTGAGTGTGTGTGTGTGATACTGAGTGAGTGTGTGTGTGTGTGATACTGAGTGTGTGTGTGTGATACTGAGTGTGTGTGTGTGTGTGTGATACTGAGTGAGTGTGTGTGTGTGTGTGATACTGAGTGTGTGTGTGTGACACTGAGAGGATGATTTTAACCCCTAAGAACGGGTGGGTTGGGGGCAGGTGGGAGTTGAAAATAATAGTTTTTTTGGGTCGCGACCGCAAAATATTTGGACTTGGCATTCCCAGTGGGAAGCCTGGACTTTTACATGCCGACGTTAATCCCGGAAATAAAGCCGGGTTGCGGTCGCGACCAAAAAAACAACTATTTTCAACTCCCACACTGAACATGTGTTTTTTTTATTCGTTCATGGGATGTGGGTGTCGCTGGCGAGGCCGGCATTTATTGCCCATCCCTAATTGCCCTCGAGAAGGTGGTGGTGAGCCGCCTTCTTGAACCGCTGCAGTCCGTGTGGTGACGGTTCTCCCACAGTGCTGTTAGGAAGGGAGTTCCAGGATTTTGACCCAGCGACGATGAAGGAACGGCGATATATTTCCAAGTCGGGATGGTGTGTGACATGGAGGGGAACGTGCAGGTGGTGCTGTTCCCATGTGCCTGCTGCCCTTGTCCTTCTAGGTGTGTGTGACACTGAGTGTGTATGTGTGACACTGAGTGCATGTGTGTGACACTGAGTGTGTGTGTGTGATACTGAGTGTGTGTAATACTGGGTGCATGTGTGTGAGACACTGAGTGTGTGTGTGACACTGAACATTGTGTGTGAGACACTGAGTGTGTGTGTGTGTGACACTGAGTGTGTGTGTGTGTGACACTGAGTGTGTATGTGTGACAGAGTGTCTGTGTGTGACACTGAGTGTGTGTGTGACACTGAGTGTCTGTGTGCAACACTGAGTGTGTGTGTGACAGAGTGTCTGTGTGTGACACTGAGTGTGTGTGTGTGACACTGAGTGTGTGTGTGTGACACTGAGTGTGTGTGTGACACTGAGTGTCTGTGTGCAACACTGAGTGTGTGTGTGACAGAGTGTCTGTGTGTGACACTGAGTGTGTGTGTGTGACACTGAGTGTGTGTGTGTGACACTGAGTGTGTGTGTGACAGAGTGTCTGTGTGTGACACTGAGTGTGTGTGTGACAGAGTGTCTGTGTGTGACACTGAGTGTGTGTGTGACACAGAGTGTCTGTGTGTGACACTGAGTGTGTGTGTGACACTGAGTGTGTGTGTGTGACACTGAGTGTGTGTGTGACAGAGTGTCTGTGTGTGACACAGAGTGTCTGTGTGTGACACTGAGTGTGTGTGTGCGACACTGAGTTTGTGTGTGTGACACTGAGTGTGTGTGTGACAGAGTGTCTGTGTGTGACACTGAGTGTGTGTGTGACAGAGTGTGTTTGTGCGACACTGAGTGTGTGTGTGACAGAGTGTCTGTGTGTGACACTGAGTGTGTGTGTGACACTGAGCGTGTTTGTGTGCGACACTGTGGGCATGCGTGCGTGTACGTTTGCGAGTGTGTGTGTGTGTGTGTGTGCGACACTGTGAGTGTGTGTGTGCGTGTGTGTGTGTGTGCGACACTGTGAGTGTGTGTGTGCGTGTGTGCGTGCGTGTGTGCCTGTGTGTGCCTGTGTGTGTGACGACTAAACCACTAAATCATTAAGTAAAGGCAGAGGAAATTCTGGGCCTGCCGGGAAATTCCTCCAACACTCTGTCAGGTCAGGACCACACTGACCCGTGCTTGGTGAGGAAACCCTGCTGGGGTCTCTCTCACTGCCGCAGCCTGTCTGTGGGAGAGCTCGGGCCCTGAATGGCTGGGAGTCGATGCAATTCATTCTAGGGGCTGCCCCATTCATATCATCCCAATCCCACATCACATCACACACACATTGTCTTTGAACTCCTCCGTGTTGACAGTGAACTTGCCTTTCTCCACTCAATGTTTTGACTGGACTGCAAGTCACTGGAACTGGGCCTAATGGCCAGGAGAGAGGCTCGGGGGGGATATCTGAACTCCCAATCCAAAGAGCTCCAAGTTAACCCCTTAACCAAGTTAACATTTTATTCTCTCGTGTTTTCAAATCTAATTTTCACATACCCTGAAAGCTGTTTGGAATTAAATCATTGGCTTTTATGGTTGAGACGAGAAATCCTTCACCTGGGAGTGTTTGATGGGACGGTGTAGAGGGAGCTTTACTCTGTATCCAATCCTCAGCGACTGACCCACAGAGAGACAGACTTTACCCCCTCGGTCACTGACCCACAGAGAGACAGACTTTACCCCCTCGGTCACTGACCCACAGAGAGACAGGCTTTACCCCCTCGGTCACTGACCCACAGAGAGACAGACTTTACCCCCTCGGTCACTGACCCACAGAGAGACAGGCTTTACCCCCTCGGTCACTGACCCACAGAGAGACAGACTTTACCCCCTCGGTCACTGACGCACAGAGAGACAGGCTTTACCCCCTCGGTCACTGACGCACAGAGAGACAGGCTTTACCCCCTCGGTCACTGACCCACAGAGAGACAGGCTTTACCCCCTCGGTCACTGACTCACAGAGAGACAGACTTTACCCCCTCGGTCACTGACCCACAGAGAGACAGACTTTACCCCCTCGGTCACTGACCCACAGAGAGACAGAGTTTACCCTCTCGGTCACTGACCCACAGAGAGACAGACTTTACCCCCTCGGTCACTGACTCACAGAGAGACAGAGTTTACCCCCTCGGTCACTGACTCACAGAGAGACAGAGTTTACCCCCTCGGTCACTGACCCACAGAGAGACAGGCTTTACCCCCTCGGTCACTGACCCACAGAGAGATAGTATTAGATTAAAAGAAGAGGCCTATAATATTACGAAGAAGAGTAGTAAGCCTGAGGATTCGGGGAGAGTTTTAGAAACCAGCAAAGGATGACCAAAAAATTGACAAAAAGGGAGAAAATAGAATGAGAGCAAACTAGCAAGAAATCTAAAAACAGATTGTCAGAGCTTCTACAAGTATGTAAAAAGGAAGAGAGTAGTAAAAGTAAACGTGGGTCCCTTAGAGGCTGAGACAGGAGAAATTATAATGGGGAATAAGGAAATGGCAGAGACGTTGAACAAATATTTTGTATCTGTCTTCACAGTGGAAGACACAAAAAGACGTACCAGAAATAACGAGGAACCAAAGGTCTAATGAGAGTGAGGAACTTAAAGTAATTAATATTAGTAAAGAAAAAGTACTGGAGAAATTAATGGGTCTAAAAGCCGACAAATCCCCTGGACCTGATGGCCTACATCCTCGGGTTCTAAAAGAGGTGGCTGCAGAGATAGTGGATACATTGGTTTTGATCTTTCAAAATTCCCTAGATTCTAGAACGGTCCCAGCAGATTGGACGGTAGCAAATGTAACCCCGCTATTCAAGAAAGGAGGGAGAGAGAAAACAGGGAACTACAGGCCTGTTAGCCTGACATCAGTCGTCTGGAAAATGCTGGAATCTATTATTAAGGAAGTGGTAACAGGGCACTTAGAACATCATAATATGATTAGACAGAGTCAGCATGGTTTTATGAAAGGGAAATCGTGTCTGACAAATTTATTAGAGTTTTTTGAGAATGGAACTAGCAGGATAAAGGGGAACCAGTGGATGTAGTATATTTGGATTTCCAAAGGCATTCGATAAGGTGCCACATAAAAGGTTGTTACACAAGATAAGGGCTCATGGGATTGGGGGTAATATATTAGCATGGATAGAGGATTGGTTAATGGACAGAAAACAGAGAGTAGGGATAAACAGGTCATTTTCAGGTTGGCAGGCTATAACTAGTGGGGTACCACAAGGATCAGTGCTTGGGCCTCAGCTATTTACAATCTATATTAATGACTTAGATGAAGGGACCGTGTGTAATGTATCCAAGTTTGCTGACAATACAAAGCTAGGTGGGAAAGTAAGCTGTGAGGAGGACACAAAGAGTCTGCAAAGGGATACGGACAGGTTAAGTGAGTGGGCAAGAAGGTGGCAGATGGAGTATAATGTGGGGAAATGTGAGGTTATTCACTTTGGTAGGTAGAATAGAAAAGCAGAATATTTTTTAAACGGTGAGAAACTATTAAATGTTGGTGTTCAGAGAGATTTGGGTGTCCTCGTACACAAAACACAGAAAGTTAGCATGCAGGTACAGCAAGGAATTGGGAAAGCAAATGGTATGTTGGCCTTTATTGCAAGGGGGTTGGAGTACAAGAGTAAGGAAGTCTTGCTACAATTGTACAGGGCTTTGGTGAGACCTCACCTGGAGTACTGTGTACAGTTTTGGTCTCCTTATCTAATGAAGGATATACTTGCCTTGGAGGCGGTGCAACAAAGATTCACTAGATTAATTCCTGGGATGAGAGGGTTGTCCTATGAGGAGAGATTAAGTAGAATGGGCCTATTCTCTCTGGAGTTTAGAAGAATGAGAGATGATCTCATTGAAACATAATAGATTCTGAGGGGGCTTGACAGGGTAGATGCTGAGAGGCTGTTGCTCCTAGCTGGAGAGTCTAGAACTAAGGGGCATAGTCGCAGGATAAGGGATCGGCCATTTAGGACTGAGATGAGGAGAAATTTCATCATTCAGAAGGTTGTGAATCTTTGGAATTCTCTACCCCAGAGGGCTGTGGATGCTGAGTCGTTGAGTATATTCAAGGCTGAGATTGATAGATTTTTGGACTCTGAGGGAATCAAGGGATATGGGAATCGGGTGGGAAAGTGGAGTTGAGGTCGAAGATCAGCCATGATCTGATTGAATGGCAGAGCAGGTTTGATGGGCCGCTTGGCCTACTCCTGCTCCCATTTCTTATGTTCTTACAGACTTTACCCCCTCAGTCACTGACTCACAGAGAGACAGACTAATAGGGTTGCCAACTCTTGTTGGGACCTATTCCTGGAGCTTTCATCACGTGACCTTCTGCCTCCAACCGGCCCGGCCCCCCACCCACCCGCCATTGGTCACCTGACACGTCCATCCTCCGGAAACCCCGCCTTCCCACAGCCAATCGCCCAATGAACAGATTCGACGGCACCCGATTGGATGATTCATGACTGTCCGTCAAACAGCCTTTTCTCCCCCATCTCCGGTATTTTCATGATTAACGAAACAGAAGTGCTCAAAGAAAATGAAAAAAAAACACACAATCTTTTTCTTTAATGCCACCCCCCCCCTTATGATTTTTCTCCCGGGTTTTGCTCGCAGCAGTTTCCTGGAGGTTAATCTTCAATGCCTGGAGACTGCGGGGCCGATCCTGGTTGATTGGCGACCCGACCTGCTCGCAGGCCTTTAGCGCACTGCCATCTCCACGGACCACAGCTGATTAAACATTTCCACAAACATCAGTTCGAAAATAAAGGAGCTGCTCTGTCACAAAAGGTCACCCGCGAGGTCAAACTAGTGAGTTCAGGAGTTGCAATAAGGAGTCTGTCTAGTCAGGGCCTGTGGGTTCCGACTCCCTGCGGAAAGATTTTTATTTTTCCATTCAGCTGTTGAAATTCTGCATTTAAATGAGGAGAGGCAGTGTCAAAAGGATCTATTCAGTCCTGTCTGTACGGCCCGCATGTGTATCAGTGTCAGTCCTGTACATGTAGAGTACACAGCGGTTAAAAGGTATGATTCACTCCCGTCTGCTGCTGTACAGCTCATGTTTCTCAGGGATGGGTGTGGCGAGAGACAATATGGTATATTTTCAATTAGTGATATCCCCTGCACACACACACACACAAACACACACTTTACACACTGATGTATAAGATGGGAAATACCTCAGGGAGCAAGAGAGAGGGAGACCGACAGCCACAGGGAGGGATAGAGGCAGAGAGAGACAAACAGAGCGAGGGAGAGAGAGACAGCTAGAGGTAGAGACAGGCAGTCAGAGAGACAGAGCGAGGGAGAGAGAGACAGCTAGAGATAGAGACAGGCAGTCAGAGAGACAGAGCGAGGGAGAGAGAGACAGCCAGAGAGATAGAGACAGGCAGTCAGAGAGACAGAGCGAGGGAGAGAGAGACAGCCAGAGAGAGAGACAGGCAGTCAGAGAGACAGAGCGAGGGAGAGAGACAGCCAGAGATAGAGACAGTCAGTCAGAGAGACAGAGCGAGGGAGGGAGAGACAGCCAGAGATAGAGACAGGCAGCCAGCGAGACAGAGCGAAGGAGAGAGAGACAGCCAGAGATAGAGACAGGCAGTCAGGGAGACAGCGAGGGAGAGAGAGACAGCCAGAGATAGAGACAGGCAGTCAGAGAGGCAAACAGAGCGAGGGAGAGAGAGACAGCTAGAGATAGAGACAGTCAGTCAGAGAGACAGAGCGAGGGAGGGAGAGACAGCTAGAGATAGAGACAGGCAGTCAGAGAGACAGAGCGAGGGAGAGAGAGACAGCTAGAGATAGAGACAGGCAGTCAGAGAGACAGAGCGAGGGAGGGAGAGACAGCCAGAGATAGAGACAGGCAGTCAGAGAGACAGAGCGAGGGAGAGAGAGACAGCTAGAGGTAGAGACAGGCAGTCAGAGAGACAGAGCGAGGGAGAGAGAGACAGCCAGAGATAGAGACAGGCAGTCAGAGAGACAGAGCGAGGGAGAGAGAGACAGCTAGAGATAGAGACAGGCAGTCAGAGAGACAGAGCGAGGGAGAGAGAGACAGCCAGAGAGAGAGACAGGCAGTCAGAGAGACAGAGCGAGGGAGAGAGAGACAGCCAGAGAGAGAGACAGGCAGTCAGAGAGACAGAGCGAGGGAGAGAGAGTTGGGCCGGAGAGAAACAAGAAGAAAGGGAGGGAGTGATGTGCAGAATGAGAGAGACAAAGAGAGGGGGATGCAGAGAGGGAGAGGAATACAGAGAGAGACACACAGAGAGGGAGAGAGACAAAGAGGGAGACAGACACAGAGACGAGGAGAGAGACAGGGGAAGAAGAGAGAGGAGGGAGAGAAAAACAAAGAGAGGGAGAGAAAGGGAGAGAGAAAGGGTGAGAAAGAGAGAGGCAGGAAGAAAGAGAGGGTGAAAGAGTTGGAAACAGAGAGAGAAGGAGAGAGAGAGTGGGGTAGATCTTGACTTTGTGCAATAGGGTGATAGCGAGTCAGCAGACCAATTTATAGCTCTCCCCATTTATCACAGTATCACAGCGCAGGAGAAGGCCATTCAGCCCATTGTACCAGTGCTAGCTCTTTGAAAGAGCTCTCCAATTATTCCCACTCCCCCCCCCCTGCTCTTTCCCCGTTGCCCTGTAATTTTTTCCCTTCAAGTATTTATCCAATTCCCTTTTGAAAGTTACTATTGAATCTGCTTCCACCGCCCTTTCAGGCAGTGAATTCCAGATCATCACAACTCGCAGTGTTACAAAAAAAAATCTCATCTCCCCCTTGCTTTTTTGCCAATTATATTAAATCTGTGTCCTCTGGTTACCGACCCTCCTGCCACTGGAAACAGTTTCTCCCTATCCACTCTATCAAAACCCTTCATGATTTTGAACACCTCTATTAAATCTTCCCTTAACCTTCTCTGTTCTAAGGAGAACAACCCCAGCTTCTCCAGTCTCTCCACATTACTGAAGTCCCTCATCCCTGGTACCATTCTAGTAAATCTCTTCTGCACCCTCTCTAAGGCCTTGACATCCTTCCTAAAGTGTGGTGCCCAGATTTGGACACAATACTCCAGCTGAGACCTGACCAGTGATTTATAAAGGTTTAGCAGAACTTCCTTGCTTTTGTACCTCTCTGCCTCTATTAATAAATCCCAGGATCCCATATGCTTTTTAACAGCCTTCTCAACTTGTCTTGCCACCTTCAAAGATTTGTGTACAAACACCCCCAGGTCTCTCAGTTCCTGCGACCCCTTTTAAAATTGTACCATTTAGTTTATATTGCCTCTCCTCATTTTTCCTTCCAAAATGCATCACTTCACGCTTCTCTGTGTTAAGTTTCATCTGCCACGTGTCTGCCCATTTCACCAGTCTGTCTCTGTACTCCTGAAGTCTGTTACTGTCCCCCTCACTGTTTACTACATTTCTGAGTTGTGTGTCATCTGCAAACTTTGAAATTATGCACTGTATGCCCAAGTCCGGGTCATTAATATATATCAAGAAGAGCAGTGGTCCTAATACTGACCCCCTGGGGAACACCACTGTATACTACCCTCCAGTCTGAAAAACAACCGTTCACCACTACTCTCTGCTTTCTGTCCTTTCACCAATTTTGTATCCTTGTATCCATGCTGCCACTGTCCCTTTGGTTTTGCAAACTAGTCTATTATGTGATACTTTATCATTCACCTTCTGAAAGTCCATATAATCAGAACATCAACAGTACTACCCTCATCGACCCTCTCCATTATTTCTTCGAAGACTCAATCATGTTTGTCAGACATGGTTTGCCTTTAACGAATCTGTGCCTGCCTGTCATTTATTAACCCATTGATGTAGCCGTTGCTCAGTGGGCTGAACTCTCGCCTCTAAATCAGAAGTTTGTGGTTTAGTAGTCCCAGGTTGACCCTCCAGTCCAGTACTGAGGGAGGTGCTGCACTGTCGGAGGTGCCGTCTTTCGGATGAGACGTTAAACCGAGGCACCCGACTGCCCCCTCAGCTGTAAGTAAAAGATCCCATGGGATTATTTCGAAAAAGACCAGGGGAGATCTCCCCGGTGTCCTGGGCCAATATTTATCCCTCAACCAACATCACTAAGATAGATTATCTCATCGTTATCACATTGCTGTTTGTGGGATCTCGCTGTGCGCAAATTGGCTGCCGCGTTTCCTACATTACAACAGTGGCTAAACTTCAAAAGTACTTTGTGGACTGTAAAGTGCTTTGGGACATCTTGAAAGGCATTGCATAAATGGGAGCTTTTTCTTTCCCTCTGTCTCCCTCTTTGTCTCTCTCCCTCTCTGTGTGTCTCCGATTATTGTCTCCAATTATTGTCTCCAGAAGTTTCTCCACCACCGACATTAGACTGACTGGCCTGTAATTGCTGGGTTTATCTCTCTCTCCTTTTTTGAACAGGGGTGAAACATTTGCAATCCTCCAGTCCTCTGGCACCGTCCCCATATCTAAGGAGGATGAGAAGATTGTGGCCAGAGCCTCCTAAATTTCCACCCTTACTTCCCTCAGTAACCCAGGATTCATCCATTCTTGATCTTTTCTGGATTTGGTGTTAGTGTTAATATTTGTCCTGGTGAGGGGAAGGCCTACCAGGTTGAAGAGAGGGAAAGGGCTAGAAAGGATATTGGTGATAAGGATTGTGTATTGGGGATGGTTCAGGAGAAGTGCATCTCAATGATCTGATCTCTGAGTGTGCCAGCAGCTAGGGGCACTGGTGGGGACAGTGCCAGGTCAGGTACAGCACGGGTTAGATACAGAGTAAAGCTCCCTCTACACTGTCCCATCAAACACTCCCAGGGCAGGTACAGCACGGGTTAGATACAGAGTAAAGCTCCCTCTACACTGTCCCATCAAACACTCCCAGGGCAGGTACAGCACAGGTTAGATACAGAGTAAAGCTCCCTCTACACTGTCCCATCAAACACTCCCAGGACAGGTACAGCACGGGTTAGATACAGAGTAAAGCTCCCTCTACACTGTCCCATCAAACACTCCCAGGGCAGGTACAGCACGGGTTAGATACAGAGTAAAGCTCCCTCTACACTGTCCCATCAAACACTCCCAGGGCAGGTACAGCACAGGTTAGATACAGAGTAAAGCTCCCTCTACACTGTCCCATCAAACACTCCCAGGGCAGGTACAGCACGGGTTAGATACAGAGTAAAGCTCCCTCTACACTGTCCCATCAAACACTCCCAGGGCAGGTACAGCATGGGTCAGATACAGAGTAAAGCTCCCTCCACACTGTCCCATCAAACACTCCCAGGGCAGGTACAGCATGGGTCAGATACAGAGTAAAGCTCCCTCTACACTGTCCCATCAAACACTCCCAGGGCAGGTACAGCACGGGTTAGATACAGAGTAAAGCTCCCTCCAAACTGTCCCATCAAACACTCCCAGGGCAGGTACAGCATGGGTTAGATACAGAGTAAAGCTCCCTCTACACTGTCCCATCAAACACTCCCAGGGCAGGTGCAGCACGGGTTAGATACAGAGTAAAGCTCCCTCCAAACTGTCCCATCAAACACTCCCAGGGCAGGTACAGCACGGGTTAGATACAGAGTAAAGCTCCCTCTACACTGTCCCATCAAACACTCCCAGGGCAGGTACAGCACGGGTTAGATACAGAGTAAACCTCCCTCTGCACTGTCCCATCAAACACTACATCACTGTGAGGGACAGACAGCACTGTGAGGGAACAGACAGCACTGTGAGGAGACAGACAGCACTGTGAGGGAACAGACAGCACTGTGAGGGGACAGACAGCACTGTGAGGGGACAGACAGCACTGTGAGGGAACAGACAGCACTGTGAGGGAACAGACACCACTGTGAGGGAACAGACAGCACTGTGAGGGAACAGACACCACTGTGAGGGAACAGACAGCACTGTGAGGGAACAGACAGCACTGTGAGGGGACAGACAGCACTGTGAGGGGACAGACAGCACTGTGAGGGGACAGACAGCACTGTGAGGGGACAGACAGCACTGTGAGGGAACAGACAGCACTGTGAGGGAACAGACAGCACTGTGAGGGGACAGACAGCACTGTGAGGGAACAGACAGCACTGTGAGGGAACAGACACCACTGTGAGGGAACAGACAGCACTGTGAGGGAACAGACAGCACTGTGAGGGGACAGACAGCACTGTGAGGGAACAGACAGCACTGTGAGGGGACAGACACCACTGTGAGGGAACAGACAGCACTGTGAGGGGACAGACAGCACTGTGAGGGGACAGACAGCACTGTGAGGGGACAGACAGCACTTTGCTTTGAGCTGGGCTGTGACTGTCTCCACGATGACATCTGATATTATTTGCCCTGCTGCAGCAGCAAGTTATTGCTGGAGTGATCAGCTCTCAGTCAATGTCGCGCAGGGCCTGAAGGTGTCAGTGGCGTCCATCGCAGTGAACCAACAGACTGAGAACAGAGGGAACAGGGCAAGGAATAAACAAATCCGTCAATTCAGACTGTGGCTGGAGTCAGGGTTCGCAGGGAATGGACTTAAATTAATGTTTATAGAGGGAATAACTTGGGGTGAGTTTGTCAGTTTGTGTGTGTGTGTGTGTGTGTGTGTGTGTACATGTGTGTTTGTGTATGTGTGTGTGTACGTGTGTGTGTTTATGTGTGTGTGTGTGTTTATGTGGGTCTGTGTGTGTGTGTGTGTGCATGTATAAGATATTAAGGGGAACAGATAGGGCGGATAGAGAGACACTATTTCCGCTGGTTGGGGATTTTAGGAGTAGGGGGCACAGTCTAAAAATTAGAGCCAGACCTTTCAGGAGCGAGATTAGAAAACATTTCTACACACAAAGGGTGGTAGAAGTTTGGAACTCTCTTCCGCAAACGGCAATTGATGCTAGCTCAATTGCTAAATTTAAATCTGAGATAGACAGCTTTTTGGCAACCAAAGGTATTAAGGGATATGGGCCAAAGGCAGGTATATGGAGTTAGAACACAGATCAGCCATGATCTTATCAAATGGCGGAGCAGGCACGAGGGGCTGAATGGCCTCCTCCTGTTCCAATGTGTGTGTGGATCTGTGTGTATTCATGTATGTGCATGTGTATGTATGTGTGTGTGGATCTGTGTGTGCCTGTGTGTGTGTGTGTGTGTGTATGTGTGTGTCTCTATCTCGTCCTGAGCGTCTGTCTTTTTTCCGTGTGGGTGTCTGTTTTATTCTGTGTGTGTGTGTTTCACAGATCACAGTCGGCCAAACATTGTCCAGGGATACCGGCCCTGAGATCCCTGGGGGCGTTCTCCCAAACTCCCGTCAGGGGAGCGAAGGAACCTTCCAGAGAAACGGTGCGAAGGGCTGAGGAAAGGCCCAATCGCCGCCGTCTATCTGGGGGCTTCCACTGGTCTCCCTCCGAAGTCACGGTGCGAGATCCAGGAGGACGGCCAGGAATTTCCAGCCCAGTGTCACTAATTCCTGGGCCGCTTCCCCACAATCTGACCAATCCGCATTGGCCCCGGGTCTCCTGGAGACCTGCGCTACTGTAGTGGCGTACCTACGGCGCGGGGCCCGTCGTACGCACGTCGTAAGTTACGGCGTGAGTGAGGTACGCCGTCACTCCACACCTTAACTTCCATGGGGCCTTTACACCACTCCGCCATTGCCTCCGCCGAATGAGCGAGCGGCTCATTATCAGAGCTCCGCCCCCTCCATTAGCACCACCGAGGATCGCGAATTTCCTGTATTAACTTTCATCGTCGCTGCTGCCGCACAGGCTGAACAATATCGGCGCTGGTGGGCCCTTGGTCATCTGGCTGCGGCCTGATTTAGCAAGAAAGGAAGAATTTGCATTTATATAGCGCCTTTCACAACCTCAGGAAGCCCCAGAGTGTTTTACAGCCAATTAATTAATTTTTTTTTTAATCGTTGTAACGTGAGGCAGCCAATTTGCGCACAGCAAGCTCCCACAAACAGCACTGAGGTAATGACCGGATAATCTGTTTGTGGGTAAACCCTCTGGGGTCGACCCTCATTTCTCCGCCACATTCCCCGGGCCAGGCGATCCTCCTGCTCATTTCTGCCGAAACCATTCACCCAAATTCTGTTCCTTTACTCGTCTTATTATCACCCTCTTTTCACTCAATCGCTCCCCCCTCCGCCCGATCGCAGGCCTCTCCCTTTGTCCTTTCCCCCCGCCTCCCCCTTTTCCCTGGCGCTGTACTTGCATTAAAAACTGTCAATCAGTCTCCAGCTTCTTCCAGTTCTGGTGAAAGGTCACCGACCTGAAACATCAACTCTGTTTCTCTCTCTCTGCAGATGCTGCCTGACCTGCCGAGCGTTTCCTGCATTGTCTGTTTTTATTTCAGATTTCCAGCATCTGCGGTGTTCTGTTTATCTGTTTTTCTGTGTTGGTTGAGGGATAAATATTGGCCCAGGACACCAGGGAGAACTCCCCTGCTCTTCATTGAATCGTGTCGTGGGATCTTTTACGTCCACCTGAGAGGGCAGACGGGGCCTCGGTTTAGCATCTCATTCCAAAGACGGTACCTCGGACAATGCAGCACCTCCCTCGGTACTGCACTGGGAGCGTCGGCCCGGATTTTGTGCTCGAGTCTCTGGAGTGGGACTTGAACCCATGACCTTCTGACTCGGAGGGGAGAGTGCTGCCCACTGAGCCACAGCTGACACTCTAAATGGATTAAAAGGCAGTGCCAATTCGATTCACTCCACCTGATATCAAGAAACGGCTGAGTGCACTGGATACAGCAAAGGCTATGGGCCCCGACAACATCCCAGCTGGAGTGCTGAAGACTTGTGCTCCAGAACTAGCTGCGCCTCTAGCCAAGCTGTTCCAGTACAGCTACAACACTGGCATCTACCCGACAATGTGGAAAATTGCCCAGGTATGTCCTGTCCACAAAAAGCAGGACAAATCCAATCCGGCCAATTACCGCCCCATCAGTCTACTCTCAATCATCAGCAAAGTGATGGAAGGTGTCGTCGACAGTGCTATCAAGCGGCACTTACTCACCAATAACCTGCTCACCGATGCTCAGTTTGGGTTCCGCCAGGACCACTCGGCTCCAGACCTCATTACAGCCTTGGTCCAAACATGGACAAAAGAGCTGAATTCCAGAAGTGAGGTGAGAATGACTGCCCTTGAAACCAGTGTGGCACCAAGGAGCCCTAGTAAAATTGAAGTCAATGGGAATCGGGGGAAAACTCTCCAGTGGCTGGAGTCATACCTAGCACAAAGGAAGATGGTAGCGGTTGTTGGAAGCCAATCATCTCAGCCCCAGGGCATTGCTGCAGGAGTTCCTCAGGGCAGTGTCCAAGGCCCAACCATCTTCAGCTGCTTCATCAATGACCTTCCCTCCATCATAAGGTCAGAAATGGGGATGTTCGCTGATGATTGCACAGTGTTCAGTTCCGCCGAATGAGCGAGCGGCTCATTATCAGAGCTCCGCCCCCTCCATTAGCATCACCGACGATCGCGAATTTCCTGTATTAACTTTCATCGTCGCTTCTGCCGCACAGGCTGAACAATATCGGCGCTGGTGGGCCCTTGGTCATCTGGCTGCGGCCTGATTTAGCAAGAAAGGAAGAATTTGCATTTATATAGCGCCTTTCACAACCTCAGGAAGCCCCAGAGTGTTTTACAGCCAATTAATTAACCCCAGAGGGTTTACCCACAAACTGTTCAGTTCCATTCGCAACCCCTCAGATAATGAAGCAGTCCGTGCCCGCATGCAGCAAGACCTGGACAACATCCAGGCTTGGCCTGATAAGTGGCAAGTAACATTCATGCCAGACAGTTTTGGTCTCCATACTTAAGAAAAGACATACTTGCTCTCGAGGCAGTACAAAGAAGGTTCACTCGGTTAATCACGGGAATGAGGGGGCGGACATATGAGGAGAGGTTGAGTAGATTGGGGCTCTACTCATTGGAGTTCAGAAGAATGAGAGGCGATCTTATTGAAACATATAAGATTGTGAAGGGGCTTGATCGGGTGGATGCAGTAAGGATGTTCCCAAGGATGGGTGAAACTAGAACTAGAGGGCATAATCTTAGAATAAGGGGCTGCTCCTTCAAAACTGAGATGAGGAGAAACTTCTTCACTCAGAGGGTGGTAGGTCTGTGGAATTTGCTGCCCCAGGAAGCTGTGGAAGCTACATCATTAGATAAATTTAAAACAGAAATAGACAGTTTTCTAGAAGTAAAGGGAATTAGGGGTTATGGGGAGCGGGCAGGAAATTGGACATGAAGCTGAGTTCGGATCGGTCAATGCCCTGTGGGTGGCGCAGAGGGCCCAGGGGCTGTGTGGCCGGGTCCTGCTCCTACTTCTTGTGTTCTTTAGATTTGTGGTTGGGATCAGATCAGCCATGATCTTATTGAATGGCGGAGCAGGCTCGAGGGGCCGATTGGCCTACTCCTGCTCCAATTTCTTATGTTCTTATGTAAGTGCCAGGCAATGACCATCTCCAACAAGAGAGAATCTGACCCCCTCCCTATGACATTCAACAGCATTACCATCGCCAAATCCCCCACCATCAACATCCTGGGGGTCACCATTGACCAGAGATTCAACTGGACCAGCCATATAAATACTGTGGCTACAAGAGCAGGTCAGAGGCTGGGTATTCTGTGGTGAGTGACTCACCTCCTGACTCCCCAAAGCCTTTCCACCATCTACAAGGCACAAGTCAGGAGTGTGATGGAATACTCCCCACTTGCCTGGATGAGTGCAGCTCAAACAACACTCAAGAAGCTCGACACCATCCAGGACAGAGCAGCCTGCTTGATTGGCACCCCATCCACCACCCTAAACATTCACTCCCTTCACCATCGGCGCACCGTGGCTGCAGTGTGTACCATCCACAGGATGCACTGCAGCAACTCGCCAAGGCTTCTTCGACAGCACCTCCCAAACCCGCGACCTCTACCACCTAGAAGGACAAGGGCAGCAGGCACATGGGAACAACACTACCTGCACGTTCCCCTCCAAGTCACACACCATCCCGACTTGGAAATATATCGCCGTTCCTTCATCGTCGCTGGGTCAAAATCCTGGAACTCCCTTCCTAACAGCACTGTGGGAGAACCGTCACCACACGGACTGCAGCGGTTCAAGAAGGCGGCTCACCACCACCTTCTCAAGGGCAATTAGGGATGGGCAATAAATGCCGGCCTCGCCAGCGACGCCCACATCCCGAGAATGATTTTTTAAAAATTGCACGGAGGGTCATTTGAACACAAGTGATTATATGAGCAGATTATATATTTCAAATCTTCTTGTGGTTAAAATTTCCCCAAACACCTTCGGTCCAAACATTTATTTAAACCACTTCCTATCAGAAAAGACTTGCAAACAAATGAGAGGTCGGGAGTTATTTACTGGAAATGCACCAAATAAATGCGAGTTGCTCCTTCAATCAGTGCCCGATTTATGTATTTCTCCCTCCGGGCCTATTCAGCCATGGCGATATCCTGCACTCTGGATTTGACCCTTCACCTTCGACACGTGACCAAACGGGGCCGATTTTCTGTGCGCGTTGGCCCGATCTCCCCTCATAACTCCGGTGGATGATCAGCTCAGGCCCCAGAGAGCCTTCCAGGGCCCTCGCCCCCACCCCCCTCCCCCATCTCTGTCGCCTCCTCCAGCCCGACAACCCTCCGAGGTCTCCGCGCTCCTCCAATTCTGGCCTCTTGTCCATCCCCGATTTTCATCGCTCCACCAGTGTCGGCCGTGCCTTCAGGCCCGAAGCTCTGTAATCCCCTCCCTCGACCTCTTCACCTCCCTCTCCTCCTTTAAGACGCTCCTTCAAACCTACCTCTGTCACCTGTCATGACATCTCCTGATGGACACTTTCTAATTTTGTCTGATAATCGCTCCTGCGAAGCACCTTGGGGCGTTTTACGACATTAAAGGCGCTATATAAATGCAGGTTATTGTTGAGAAACAGTGCAAATGTCCGTTCAAGTCATTTCTCCGGGGGTGCGGGGGGAGCGGGGGGGCGTTGGGAAGGGGAAGGTTGTGTTACCGAGGGAGATCGGGAGAATCCCTGCCGGAATTTCTGCAGCGTGCTCCCGTTCTCCTCCTCCAGAGGCGGTTCCCTTGGCGACGGTCGTGGACCGGAGACCGCTGCCGCCTCACTCCCTGCTGCCCTTCTCGTGGCGCCCTCGGCCGCCACCGGGACCTTCCGGCGCTCGTCCTTCGCTCCGAGAGTCGACTCTGGGGGCGATTTGCCGACCCTGGGCTCCCGGCTCACACGGGCAAGGTTAGGCCCGAGGGCCTGTTCTCGAGTTGTAGCTTCAGTGTATTTCTCGAGCGTTGATTTGAACCTAACCCGCGCTTGACTCCAGTGGAGCATAAAACCTGGCGCAGTTCGGTTAAAATCGGGACTATTAAATCCAGCGCGGGATCGAACCTGGCTTACAAAGCGTTCCCAGGGGAGTTAGGGTATCGGACACTTGCTAAACCCACCTGACCGTCATTTGAATGTTTGGGAGAGTGGACAGATTCTCTTTCCCTGCCCTCTAATCACTGAAGCTTTCCCAACTGTTGGCAGAGAGCTCTGCCTCTGCCAGTCCTCAGAGACGGGCACTGCCCTCTCCTTGGGCCACACGGTTTACCGTGGCAACCGGGCAGCGCCCGCACAATGGGAACTCGATTCTGCCAGGCTGGCACCTGATCTGTCACCGGCGGCAGAGCTGCACCGTTAAATTAACCACAAGGCTTTCAAGGGAAAAATCCAACATTTCCCTGGCCGCCTGCCCAGAAATGTCCATGCAGCTGGTGTAGGGTGAGGCAGCTTTCGGTTGCGAGTTGGTGCAACGCTGAACTGGCTCCCTACAGCCCCAAAATCAATCCAATCAGGCTCGGTGAAAGAAAGAAAGAACTTGCATTTATATAGCGCCTTTCACGATCTTTACAGCCAATGAAGTACTTTTGAAGTGTAGCCACTGTTGTAATGTGGGAAGCCCAGAAGCCAATTTGCGCACAGCAAGATCCCACAACCAGCCGTGTGATAATGACCAGATCATCTGTTTTAGTGATGTTGGTTGAGGGATAAATATTGGCCAGAACACCGGGGAGAACTCCCCCTGCACGTCTTCGAAATAGTGGCCGCGGGATCTTTTACGTCCACCTGAGAGGGGCAGACGGGGCCTCGGTTTAACGTCTCATCCCAAAGACGGCACCTCCGACAGTGCGGCACTCCCTCAGTACTGGCACTGGGAGTGTCGGGCTAGATTTTGTGCTCAGGTCTCCGGAGTGGGATTTGAACCCACCACCTTCTGCCTCAGAGGGGAGATGTGCCATGGTTGGCGTATCATTCTGATGAGGGTCGCCGGCATCTATGACTCGGAGCTGGGTGGCAGGGTGGTTCTGTGGGCTAGTCGCCGGCCTTTCACACCTGCTACCTTGGTTAAAGTCCAACCCAAGCAGAGAGGACGTAGGTCTCCTCTCTCCACTGCGGCAGGTTCGGGGCAGTCTCGAGCCAGTTCGTCACCGGCAGGGGTACAGTGCTGAGAGGCTGCCCATGAGAAATGGTGCGATAGGCAGGAAGTCGGGGCAGGGTAGAGGGAGGTTTAATCCATATCTCACCGTGATTGATCCAGCACGAACATCCTTCACTTCCATCGGGGAAAAAAGTTCTTCCAATTGATCGAGGGAAATCTGAGGATTATTTCGGAGGCAGCCGCAGTGGGTGCGGGACACTGGATAACGGTCCAATCTGTAGTTTCAGGAAATTATACCGGCCCCGTTGGTCCGTGTCTCCCCGAGATGGATTTGATGCGGCCTTTCCACCACGATGCAGTTGGTCGCAATCTTAGCCAGAAGATTGGGGGGTTGAAACCCCCACTCCAGGGCTTAAGAACAGGAGCTAGGCCGACATTTGAGCGCAGTACTGAGGGACTGCTGCACTGTTTAACTGAGGTTGTACCTGTCCGAGCTTGAGGATGTAAAACATGGCCAACATTTACCCTTCAATCGAAAACATCAAAAAAAAAACAGTCGTTCATCTCTCATTCGCAGTTTCTGGGATCTTGCTGTGTGCAAAACGGCTGCCGTAATTCGTCACAAAGCAATAGCGTCTGCACTTTAATGGTAATTCATTGGCTGTGATACGCTTTGGGGCTTCCAAAAAGGCGCTATATAAATGCAAGGCTTCCTTTCTTCCTTTCCTGTACCTTTGCCTGTTGGTGTTTTGGGAGTTTGAGGCTGTACAGGGGGGAGGAGGCAGGGACGGACTGTGATTACCATTAGGCTGTTTGGAGGAGACTGCAGCTCCAGTCGAATGTTGCTGTTATGGGTTGGAATGAAAACATCTGCATGCTATTAAAGACTAATGATAGTTCCGTGACATATGGAAGCATCGTTGACATTCCTGCTACTGTACACAGATGTCTCATCACCCAATGGGTCCTGAGGGACGCAGCAGAGGATTTGGGAAATCAATCCAACAGTTCATCCTCATCATCAGCACTGTTCCATTTTGTCTATTGGTTACTACATGGGTCCCTCTCTCTCTGTCTCTTTCTCTCTCTCGCTCTCTCGCTCTCTCTCTTCCTTGTCTCCGTCTCTCTCTCTCTCTCTGTCTAACTCTCTCCTCTCTCTCGCTCTCTCTTTCTGTCTCTCGTGCTCTGTCTCTCTCTGCCTCTCTTACTTTCGCTCTGTCTCTCTCTCTCTCTGACTCTCACTGTCTCTGTCTCTCTCTCTCTGTGCCTTTCACTCTGTCTCTCTCACTCTGTCTCTCTCCCTCTGTATCTCTCTGTCTCTCTCAATGTCTCACTGTCACTCTCTCTCTCTTACTCTCACTCTCTCTGTCTCTCTATTTCTTTCTCTCTGTCTCTCTAGCTCTCTGTCCCTCTGCCTCTCTAAATGTCTGTCTCTCTATCTCTCTCTCGCGCTCTCTTACTCTCACTCTCTCGGGCTCTCTATCTCATTCTCTCTGTCTCTGTCTCTCTCTCTCTGTCTCTCTTTCTCTCCATCTCTGTCTCTCCCTCTCGCCCTCTCTCTCACTCTATCTCATCCACTCTCCCTGACTCTCCCTCTCGCCCTCTCTCTCACTCAATTTCACCCACTCTCCCTGTCTCTCTCTCTCTCTCTCATTCCCTCTCTCATCCATTAACTCTGTCTCTCTCTCTCTCTCTCTCTCACTCCCTCTCTCACCCAGTCTTCCTGTCTCTCTCTCTCTCTCTCTCATTCCCTCTCTCATCCACTAACTCTGTCTCTCTCTCGCTCTCTCACTCCCTCCCTCACCCACGAACTCTTTCTCTCTCTCATTCTTTTCCGATCTCCATTATTATCTTGCTCTCCCTCTATCTCTCACTATTTCTCACTCTCAACCCAACCTCTGTTTCCCTTTTAAGCTTTTAGCTTCAGTGGAAAGGAACATCAGACTGCGTGTAAAACGGGCAGGGTGTGTAACGTGCGGGGTGTGTAACGGGCGGGGTGTGTAACGGGCAGGGTGTGTAACGGGCAGGGTGTATAACGGGCGGGGTGTGTAACGGGCGGGGTGTGTAACGGGCAGGGTGTATAACGGGCAGGGTGTGTAACGGGCGGGGTGTGTAACGGGCAGGGTGTATAACGGGCGGGGTGTATAACGGGCAGGGTGTGTAACGTGCGGGGTGTGTAACGGGCTGGGTGTATAACGGACGGGGTGTATAACGGGCAGGGTGTGTAACGGGCAGGGTGTGTAACGGGCGGGGTGTGTAACGGGCGGGTGTTTCACGGGCCGGGTGTATAATGGGCCGGGTGTATAACGGGCGGGGTGTATAACGGGCGGGTGTATAACGGGCTGGGTGTACAATGGGCTGGGTGTATAACGGGTGGGGTGTATAACGGGCTGGGTGTATAACGGGTGGGGAGTATAACGGGCGGGGTGTATAACGGGCGGGGTGTATAACGGGCCGGGTGTATAACGGGCGGGGAGTATAACGGGCGGGGTGTATAACGGGCCGGGTGTATAACGGGCGGGGTGTATAACGGGCCGGGTGTATAACGGGCGGGGAGTATAACGGGCGTGGTGTATAACGGGCGGGGTGTATAACGGGCGGGGTGTATAACGGGCCGGGTGTATAACGGGCGGGGAGTATAACGGGCGGGGTGTATAACGGGCCAGGTGTATAACGGGCGGGGTGTATAACGGGCCGGGTGTATAACGGGCGGGGTGTATAACGGGCCAGGTGTATAACGGGCGGGGAGTATAACGGGCGGGTGTATAACGGGCGGGGAGTATAACGGGCCGGGTGTATAACGGGCGGGGTGTATAACGGGCCGGGTGTATAACGGGCGGGGAGTATAACGGGCGGGTGTATAACGGGCGGGGTGTATAACGGGTGGGTATATAACGGGCGGGTGTATAACGGGCAGGGTGTATAACGGGCGAGTGTATAACAGGCGGGGTGTATAACGGGCGGGGTGTATAACGGGCGGGGCGTATAACGGGCAGGGTGTATAACGGGCGAGTGTATAACGGGCGGGGTGTATAACGGGCGGGGTGTATAACGGGCGGGGCGTATAACGGGCAGGGTGTATAACGGGCGAGTGTATAACGGGCAGGGTGTATAACGGTCGGGGTGTATAACGGGCCGGGTGGAAACGGGCGAGTGTATAACGGGCGAGTGTATAACGGGCGGGGTGTATAACGGGCGGGGTGTATAACGGGCGGGTGTATAACGGGCGTGGTGTATAACGGGCAGGGTGTATAACGGGCTGGGTGTATAACGGGCGGGTGTATCACGGGCGGGGTGTATCACGGGCGGGGTGTATAACGGGCGGGGTGTATCACGGGCGGGGTGTATAACGGGCGGGGTGTATAACGGGCGGGGTGTATAACGGGCGGGGTGTATAACGGGCGGGTGTATAACGGGCGGGGTGTATAACGGGCGGGGTGTATAACGGGCGGGTGTATAACGGGCGGGGTGTATAACAGGCGGGGTGTATCACGGGCGGGGTGTATAATGGGTGGGGTGTATAACGGGCGGGTGTATAAAGGGCGAGTGTATAACGGGCGGGGTGTGTAACGGGCCGGGTGTGAAACGGGCAGGGTGTATAACGGGCGAGTGTATAACGGGCGGGGTGTATAACGGGCGGGTGTATAACGGGCGGGGTGTATAACGGGCCGGGAGTATAACGGGCGGGTGTATAACGGGCGGGTGTATAACGGGCGAGTGTATTACTGGCGGGGTGTATAATGGGTTGGGTGTATTATGGTCGAGTTTATAACAGGCGGGGGTATAACGGGCCGGGTCTATAACGGGGGAGTGTATAATGGGCGGGGTGTATAACGGGCGGGTGTATAATGGGTGGGGTGTATAATGGGTGGGGTGTATAACGGGCGGGGTAGATAATGGGGGGGTGTATAACGGGCGGGGTGTATAACGGGCGAGTGTATAACTGGCGGGGTGTATAACGGGCGGGTGTATAATGGGTGGGGTGTATAATGGGCGAGTTTATAACAGGCGGGTGTATAACGGGCGGGTGTATAACGGGCGGGTGTATAACGGGCGGGTGTGTAACGGGCGAGTGTATAACGGGCAGGGTGTATAACGGGCGGGGTGTATAACGGGCGGGATGTATAATGGGTGGGGTGTATTACGGGCAGGGTGTATAACGGGTGGGGTGTATTACTGGCGGGATGTATAATGGGTGGGGTGTATTACGGGCGGGGTGTATAACGGGCGGGTGTATAACGGGCAGGGTGTATAACGGGCGGGGTGTATAACGGGCGGGGTGTATAACGGGCGGGGTGTATAACGGGCAGGGTGTATAACGGGCGGGTGTATAACGGGCAGGGTGTATAACGGGCGGGGTGTATAACGGGCGGGTGTATAACGGGCAGGGTGTATAACGGGCGGGGTGTATTACGGGCGGGGTGTATAACGGGCAGGTGTATAACGGGCAGGGTGTGTAATGGGCGGGTGTATAACGGGCAGGGTGTATAACGGGCGGTGTGTATTACGGGCGGGGTGTATAATGGGCGGGTGTATAACGGGCAGGGTGTATAACGGGCGGGGTGTATAACGGGCGGGGCGTAAAACGGGCGGGGTGTATAACGGGCGGGGTGTATAACGGGCAGGGTGTATAACGGGCGGGTGTATAACGGGCAGGGTGTATAACGGGCGGGGCGTATAACGGGCGGGGTGTATAACGGGCAGGGTGTATAACGGGCGGGTGTATAACGGGCGGGGTGTATAACGGGCGGGGTGTATAACGGGCGGGTGTATAACGGGCGGGTGTATAACGGGCGGGGCGTATAACGGGCGGGGTGTATAACGGGCAGGGTTTATAACGGGCGGGTGTATAACGGGCGGGGTGTATAACGGGCGGGGTGTATAACGGGCGGGTGTATAACGGGCGGGTGTATAACGGGCGAGTGTATAACGGGCGGGGTGTATAATGGGTGGGGTGTATAATGGGTGGGGTGTATAACGGGCGGGGCGTATAACGGGCAGGGCGTATAACGGGCGAGTGTATAACGGGCGGGGCGTATAACTGGGAGGGTGTATAACGGGCGAGTGTATAACTGGCGGGGTGTATAACGGGCGAGTGTATAACTGGCGGGGTGTATAACGGGCGGGTGTATAATGGGTGGGGTGTATAATGGGCGGGGTGTATAATGGGTGCGGTGTATAACGGGCGAGTTTATAACAGGCGGGTGTATAACGGGCGGGTGTATAACGGGCAGGGTGTATAATGGGCGGGTGTATAACGGGCAGGGTGTATAACGGGCGGGGTGTATTACGGGCGGGGTGTATAACGGGCGGGTGTTTAACGGGCAGGGTGTATAACGGGCGGGGTGTATAACGGGCGGGGCGTATAACGGGCGGGGTGTATAACGGGCGGGGCGTATAACGGGCAGGGTGTATAACGGGCGGGTGTATAACGGGCAGGGTGTATAACGGGCGGGGCTTATAACTGGCGGGGTGTATAACGGGCAGGGTGTATAACGGGCGGGTGCATAACGGGCGGGGTGTATAACGGGCGGGGTGTATAACGGGCGGGTGTATAACGGGCGGGTGTATAACGGGCGATTGTATAACGGGCGGGGTGTATCATGGGTGGGGTGTATAATGGGTGGGGTGTATAATGGGCAGGGTGTATAATGGGTGCGGTGTATAACGGGCGGGTGTATAACGGGCGAGTGTATTACTGGCGGGGTGTATAATGGGTGGGGTGTATTACGGGCGGTGTGTATAACGGGCAGGGTGTATAACGGGCGGGGTGTATAACGGGCGGGGTGTATAATGGGCGGGGTGTATAACGGGCGGGGTGTATAACGGGCGGGGTGTATAACGGGCCGGGTGTATAACGGGCGGGGAGTATAACGGGCGGGGTGTATAACGGGCCGGGTGTATAACGGGCGGGGTGTATAACGGGCCGTGTGTATAACGGGCGGGGTGTATAACGGGCCGGATGTATAACGGGCGGGGAGTATAACGGGCGGGTGTATAACGGGCGGGGAGTATAACGGGCCGGGTGTATAACGGGCGGGGTGTACAACGGGCCGGGTGTATAACGGGCGGGGAGTATAACGGGCGGGGCGTATAACAGGCAGGGTGTATAACGGGCGAGTGTATAACGGGCAGGATGTATAACGGGCGGGGTGTATAACGGGCGGGTGTATAACGGGCGGGGTGTATAACGGGCGAGTGTATAACAGGCGGGGTGTATAACGGGCGGGGTGTATAACGGGCGGGATGTATAACGGGTGGGTGTATAACGGGCGAGTGTATAACAGGCGGGGTGTATAACGGGCGGGGTGTATAACGGGTGGGGCGTATAACGGGCAGGGTGTATAACGGGCGAGTGTATAACGGGCGGGGTGTATAACGGGCGGGGTGTATAACGGGCGGGGCGTATAACGGGCAGGGTGTATAACGGGCGAGTGTATAACGGGCAGGGTGTATAACGGGCGGGGTGTATAACGGGCGGGTGTATAACGGGCGAGTGTATAACGGGCGAGTGTATAACGGGCGGGGTGTATCACGGGCGGGGTGTATAACGGGCGGGGTGTATAACGGGCGGGTGTATAACGGGCGGGGTGTATAACGGGCAGGGTGTATAACGGGCGGGGCGTATAACGGGCGGGTGTATAACGGGCGGGGCGTATAACGGGCGGGTGTATAACGGGCGAGTGTATAACGGGCGGGGTGTATCACGGGCGGGGTGTATAACGGGCGGGGTGTATAACGGGCAGGGTGTATAACGGGCGTGTGTATAACGGGCGGGGTGTATAACGGGCGGGGTGTATAACGGGCGGGGTGTATAACGGGCGGGTGTATAACGGGCGGGGTGTATAACAGGCAGGGTGTATCACGGGCGGGGTGTATAAGGGGTGGGGTGTATAACGGGCGAGTATATGATGGGCAGGGTGTATAACGGGCGAGTGTATAACGGGTGGGGTGTATAACGGGCGGGGTGTATAACGGGCCGGGAGTATAACGGGCGGGTGTATAACGGGCGGGTGTATAACGGGCGAGTGTATTACTGGCGGGGTGTATAATGGGTTGGGTGTATTACGGGCGAGTTTATAACAGGGGGGTGTATAACGGGCCGGGTCTATAACGGGCGAGTGTATAACGGGCGGGGTGTATAACGGGCGGGTGTATAATGGGTGGGGTGTATAACGGGCGGGGTAGATAATGGGGGGGTGTATAACGGGCGGGTGTATAACGGGCGAGTGTATAACTGGCGAGTGTATTACTGGCGGGGTGTATAATGGGTGGGGTGTATTACGGGCGGGGTGTATAATGGGTGCGGTGTATAACGGGCGGGTGTATAACGGGCGGGTGTATAACGGGCGAGTGTATTACTGGCGGGGTGTATAATGGGTGGGGTGTATTACGGGCGGGGTGTATAACGGGCGGGGTGTATAACGGGCGGGGTGTATAACGGGCGGGGTGTATAACGGGCGGGGTGTATAACGGGCGGGTGTATAACGGGCAGGGTGTATAACGGGCGGGTGTATAACGGGCAGGGTGTATAACGGGCGGGGTGTATAACGGGCGGGGTGTATAACGGGCAGGGTGTATAACGGGCGGGGTGTATAACGGGCAGGGTGTATAACGGGCGGGGTGTATAACGGGCAGGGTGTATAACGGGCGGGGTGTATAACGGGCGGGGTGTATTACGGGCGGGGTGTATAACGGGCGGGTGTATAACGGGCAGGGTGTATAATGGGCGGGTGTATAACGGGCAGGGTGTATAACGGGCGGCGTGTATTACGGGCGGGGTGTATAACGGGCGGGTGTATAACGGGCAGGGTGTATAACGGGCGGGGAGTATAACGGGCGGGGCGTATAACGGGCAGGGTGTATAACGGGCGGGTGTATAACGGGCAGGGTGTATAACGGGCGGGGCGTATAACGGGCGGGGTGTATAACGGGCAGGGTGTATAACGGGCGGGTGTATAACGGGCGGGGTGTATAATGGGCGGGGTGTATAACGGGCGGGGTGTATAACGGGCGGGTGTATAACGGGCGGGTGTATAACGGGCGGGGTGTATAATGGGTGGGGTGTATAATGGGTGGGATGTATAACGGGCGGGGTAGATAATGGGGGATGTATAACGGGCGGGGTGTATAACGGGCGAGTGTATAACTGCCTGGGTGTATAACGGGCGGGTGTATAATGGGTGGGGTGTATAATGGGCGGGGTGTATAATGGGTGCGGTGTATAACGGGCGAGTTTATAACGGGCGGGTGTATAACGGGCGGGTGTATAACGGGCGGGTGTATAACGGGCGAGTGTATTACTGGCGGGGTGTATAACGGGCGGGGTGTATAACGGGCGGGGTGTATAACGGGCGGGGTGTATAACGGGCGGGGTGTATAACGGGCGGGGTGTATAACGGGTGGGGTGTATAACGGGCGGGGTGTATAACGGGCGGGGTGTATAACGGGCGGGGTGTATAACGGGCGGGGTGTATAACGGGCGGGGTGTATTACGGGCGGGGTGTATAACGGGCGGGTGTATAACGGGCAGGGTGTATAACGGGCGGGTGTATAACGGGCAGGGTGTATAACGGGCGGGGTGTATAACGGGCGGGGTGTATAACGGGCGGGGTGTATAACGGGCGGGGTGTATAACGGGCGGGATTTATAACAGGCGGGTGTATAACGGGCATCCAATCCCCCACCATCTGTTTTGCGCCCCTGCCAAAGTTGAATTTAGTCCGTTCCCCAATTCCATTCCTGCCAAATTGGAAGTAACTCTATTGACATCGGATGAGGGTCTTCAGTTATGTGGAGAGACTGGAGAAGCTGGGATTGTTCTCCTTGGAGCAGAAATGTAGGGGAGATTTAATCGAGGTGTTCAAAACCATGAGGGGTTTTGATAGAGTAAATAAGGAGAAACTGTTTCCAGTGGCAGAAGGGTCGGTAACCAGAGGACACAGATTTCAGGTAATTGGCAAAAGAACCAGAGGGCGGGGGGAGATGAGGAGGATGTTTTTTACGCAGCGAGTTGTTCTGATCTGGAATTCGCTGCCTGAAAGGGCGATGGAAGCAGATTCAATAATAATTTCCAGAAGGGAATTGGATAAATACTTGAAAGTGAAAAATTTTGCAGGGCTACGGGGAAAGAGCAGGGGGGAGTGGGACTAATTGGAGAGCTCTTTCAAAGAGCCGGCACAGGCACGATGGGCCGAACGGCCTCCTTCTGTCCCGCATGATTCCAGGGCAAGACAATCCCACCGTGTATCTTTAATTGGCAGACAGGCGGTCGTGGAGTCTGGGCCCAAATATTCTACAGTGAATCGCAAATTCAGGCTTGTAATGGGAGGGACCTCAAGAGTGAGAGATTGTCAACCAGTCTCTGAAAGCAAGCGGTCCTCGTCGCTCGGGACGAGCCGAATTGTACAGAGGTTTCGATCACGGTCATTCGGAACGGAATTCATGAAGCGAGTTCCGGGAAAATCCTGTCGTCCGTCTTCATTTGAATAAAGCCGAAGCCACTTACTGTCGGGCTCGTGTTGGGAGTGCGTTGGGAGCTGGAGGCTGGAGTTAGTGCCCGAGGGAATTGGGGGCCGAGTCGGGAGACAGGTTCCCCCACCCCCTGCCCACCACCCCACTCCGGCTCTGGAGGTGGGTTTATCTCCCCGAGGAGTTGAATTCCTCAGCAGTGAAGGAAGGGAGAGGGAGCTCCAGGCTGTGTGGGAGAGTGTGTGTGTGTGTGTGTATTATCACAGTGCCCTGTCTGTGCTGGGTGAGTCAGTGGGCCATTCAAACAGAGAGGGGGCACTGACGTCTGCTAGCCAGATGGGACCTGGGAATAAAAACACCGGGGATGTAATTCCTGTAAGGGAAGGTTTGGGGGGGGTGGGGGGAAAACATAGAACTGGAAAACAAACGGGAGGAGAGGCAGGCAGTGGGGTGGCCAGTCAAAACAGAATAATATGTAGAATTATATAGAATCTACACATTCAACCCAACTGGTCCATGCCCGGTGTGTATGCTCCACACGAGCCTACTCCCTCCCGATTTCATCTCAACCCATCAGCATGTCCTTCCATTCCTCTCTCCCTCATGGACTCATCCAGCTTCCCTTCATTTACCTCGGTAACCTGGCCTTATCCGGGGTAAGGATTCAGAATTGCAAATACTCCAACAAGGGGCAACCACTGATCTAACCTCACACCACACAGATATCTGCCCAGTTCCCCCATTCCACTAATCTTCCTCCCCCAATCCTTTCCGTCTCCACCATTGACGACAAGAGAAAAGGACCCTCCACACAGGGGAATATACCCCCTGCTCACTCAGGAAGACCAGAAAACCCGAAATACACAGGTAAATACCCCCTGCTCACTCAGGAAGACCAGAAAACCCCAAATACACAGGTAAATACCCCCTGCTCACTCAGGAAGACCAGAAAACCCGAAATACACAGGTAAATACCCCCTGCTCACTCAGGAAGACCAGAAAACCCCAAATACACAGGTAAATACCCCCTGCTCACTCAGGAAGACCAGAAAACCCGAAATACACAGGTAAATACCCCCTACTCACTCAGGAAGACCAGAAAACCCCAAATACACAGGTAAATACCCCCTGCTCACTCAGGAAGACCAGAAAACCCGAAATACACAGGTAAATACCCCCTACTCACACAGGAAGACCAGAAAACCCCCAAATACACAGGTAAATACCCCCTACTCACACAGGAAGACCAGAAAACCCCAAATACACAGGTAAATACCCCTACTCACACAGGAAGACCAGAAACCCCCCAAATACACAGGTAAATACCCCCTACTCACACAGGAAGACCAGAAACCCCCCAAATACACAGGTAAATACCCCCTACTCACACAGGAAGACCAGAAAACCCCCAAATACACAGGTAAATACCCCCTACTCACACAGGAAGACCAGAAAACCCCAAATACACAGGTAAATACCCCCTACTCACAAAGGAAGACCAGAAACCCCCAAATACACAGGTAAATACCCCCTACTCACAAAGGAAGACCAGAAACCCCCCAAATACACAGGTAAATACCCCCTACTCACAAAGGAAGACCAGAAAACCCCAAATACACAGGGAAATACCCCCTGCTCACTCAGGAAGACCAGAAACCCCCAAATACACAGGTAAATACCCCCTACTCACACAGGAAGACCAGAAACCTCCAAATACACAGGTAAATACCCCCTACTCACACAGGAAGACCAGAAAACCCCAAATACACAGGTAAATAACCCCTACTCACACAGGAAGACCAGAAACCCCCAAATACACAGGTAAATACCCCCTACTCACACAGGAAGACCAGAAAACCCCCAAATACACAGGTAAATACCCCCTACTCACACAGGAAGACCAGAAACCCCCCAAATACACAGGTAAATACCCCCTACTCACAAAGGAAGACCAGAAACCCCCCAAATACACAGGTAAATACCCCCTACTCACAAAGGAAGACCAGAAAACCCCAAATACACAGGTAAATACCCCCTACTCACACAGGAAGACCAGAAACCCCCAAATACACAGGTAAATACCCCCTGCTCACACAGGAAGACCAGAAAACCCCAAATACACAGGTAAATACCCACTGCTCACACAGGAAGACCAGAAAACACCAAATACACAGGTAAATACCCCCTACTCACACAGGAAGACCAGAAAACCCCAAATACACAGGTAAATACCCCCCGACTCACACAGGAAGACCAGAAAACACCAAATACACAGGTAAATACCCCCTGCTCACACAGGAAGACCAGAAACCCCCAAATACACAGGTAAATACCCCCTACTCACACAGGAAGACCAGAAACCCCCAAATACACAGGTAAATACCCCCTACTCACACAGGAAGACCAGAAAACCCCAAATACACAGGTAAATACCCCATACTCACACAGGAAGACCAGAAAACCCCAAATACACAGGTAAATACCCCCTACTCACACAGGAAGACCAGAAACCCCCAAATACACAGGTAAATACCCCCGACTCACACAGGAAGACCAGAAACCCCCAAATACACAGGTAAATACCCCCGACTCACACAGGAAGACCAGAAACCCCCAAATACAAAGGTAAATACCCCCTACTCACACAGGAAGACCAGAAACCCCCAAATACACAGGTAAATACCCCCGACTCACACAGGAAGACCAGAAAACACCAAATACACAGGTAAATACCCCCTACTCACACAGGAAGACCAGAAAACCCCAAATACACAGGTAAATACCCCCTACTCACACAGGAAGACCAGAAACCCCCCAAATACACAGGTAAATACCCCCTACTCACACAGGAAGACCAGAAAACCCCCAAATACACAGGTAAATACCCCCTACTCACACAGGAAGACCAGAAAACCCCAAATACACAGGTAAATACCCCCTACTCACACAGGAAGACCAGAAAACCCCAAATACACAGGTAAATACCCCCTACTTACACAGGAAGACCAGAAAACCTCCAAATACACAGGTAAATACCCCCTACTCACACAGGAAGACCAGAAAACCCCAAATACACAGGTAAATACCCCATACTCACACAGGAAGACCAGAAAACACCAAATACACAGGTAAATACCCCATACTCACACAGGAAGACCAGAAAACCCCAAATACACAGGTAAATACCCCCTACTCACACAGGAAGACCAGAAAACCCCAAATACACAGGTAAATACCCCCTACTCACACAGGAAGACCAGAAAACCCCAAATACACAGGTAAATACCCCCTACTCACACAGGAAGACCAGAAAACCCCAAATACACAGGTAAATACCCCCTACTCACACAGGAAGACCAGAAAACCCCAAATACACAGGTAAATACCCCCTACTCACAAAGGAAGACCAGAAAACCCCAAATACACAGGTAAATACCCCCTACTCACAAAGGAAGACCAGAAAACCCCAAATACACAGGTAAATACCCCCTACTCACACAGAAAGACCAGAAACCCCCCAAATACACAGGTAAATACCCCTACTCACACAGGAAGACCAGAAACCCCCCAAATACACAGGTAAATACCCCCTACTCACAAAGGAAGACCAGAAACCCCCAAATACACAGGTAAATACCCCCTACTCACACAGGAAGACCAGAAAACACCAAATACACAGGTAAATACCCCATACTCACACAGGAAGACCAGAAAACCCCAAATACACAGGTAAATACCCCCTACTCACACAGGAAGACCAGAAAACCCCAAATACACAGGTAAATACCCCCTACTCACACAGGAAGACCAGAAAACCCCAAATACACAGGTAAATACCCCCTACTCACACAGGAAGACCAGAAAACCCCAAATACACAGGTAAATACCCCCTACTCACACAGGAAGACCAGAAAACCCCAAATACACAGGTAAATACCCCCTACTCACACAGGAAGACCAGAAAACCCCAAATACACAGGTAAATACCCCCTACTCACACAGGAAGACCAGAAAACCCCAAATACACAGGTAAATACCCCCTACTCACACAGGAAGACCAGAAAACCCCAAATACACAGGTAAATACCCCCTACTCACACAGGAAGACCAGAAAACCCCAAATACACAGGTAAATACCCCCTACTCACAAAGGAAGACCAGAAAACCCCAAATACACAGGTAAATACCCCCTACTCACACAGAAAGACCAGAAACCCCCCAAATACACAGGTAAATACCCCCTACTCACACAGGAAGACCAGAAAACCCCAAATACACAGGTAAATACCCCCTGCTCACTCAGGAAGACCAGAAACCCCCAAATACACAGGTAAATACCCCCTGCTCACTCAGGAAGACCAGAAACCCCCAAATACACAGGTAAATACCCCATACTCACACAGGAAGACCAGAAACCCCCCAAATACACAGGTAAATACCCCCTACTCACACAGGAAGACCAGAAAACCCCCAAATACACAGGTAAATACCCCTGACTCACACAGGAAGACCAGAAAACACCAAATACACAGGTAAATACCCCCTACTCACACAGGAAGACCAGAAAACCCCAAATACACAGGTAAATACCCCCTACTCACACAGGAAGACCAGAAAACCCCAAATACACAGGTAAATACCCCCTACTTACACAGGAAGACCAGAAAACCTCCAAATACACAGGTAAATACCCCCTACTTACACAGGAAGACCAGAAAACCTCCAAATACACAGGTAAATACCCCCTACTCACACAGGAAGACCAGAAAACCTCCAAATACACAGGTAAATACCCCCTACTCACACAGGAAGACCAGAAAACACCAAATACACAGGTAAATACCCCCAACTCACACAGGAAGACCAGAAAACACCAAATACACAGGTAAATACCCCATACTCACACAGGAAGACCAGAAAACCCCAAATACACAGGTAAATACCCCCTACTCACACAGGAAGACCAGAAAACCCCAAATACACAGGTAAATACCCCCTACTCACACAGGAAGACCAGAAAACCCCAAATACACAGGTAAATACCCCCTACTCACACAGGAAGACCAGAAAACCCCAAATACACAGGTAAATACCCCCTACTCACACAGGAAGACCAGAAAACCCCAAATACACAGGTAAATACCCCCTACTCACACAGGAAGACCAGAAAACCCCAAATACACAGGTAAATACCCCCTACTCACAAAGGAAGACCAGAAAACCCCAAATACACAGGTAAATACCCCCTACTCACACAGGAAGACCAGAAAACCCCAAATACACAGGTAAATACCCCCTACTCACAAAGGAAGACCAGAAAACCCCAAATACACAGGTAAATACCCCCTACTCACACAGGAAGACCAGAAAACCCCAAATACACAGGTAAATACCCCCTGCTCACTCAGGAAGACCAGAAAACCCGAAATACACAGGTAAATACCCCCTGCTCACTCAGGAAGACCAGAAAACCCCAAATACACAGGTAAATACCCCCTACTCACACAGGAAGACCAGAAAACCCCAAATACACAGGTAAATACCCCCTACTCACACAGGAAGACCAGAAACCCCCCAAATACACAGGTAAATACCCCCTACTCACACAGGAAGACCAGAAACCCCCCAAATACACAGGTAAATACCCCCTACTCACACAGGAAGACCAGAAAACCCCCAAATACACAGGTAAATACCCCCTACTCACACAGGAAGACCAGAAACCCCCCAAATACACAGGTAAATATCCCCTACTCACACAGGAAGACCAGAAAACCCCAAATACACAGGTAAATACCCCCTACTCACACAGGAAGACCAGAAAACCCCAAATACACAGGTAAATACCCCCTACTCACACAGGAAGACCAGAAACCTCCAAATACACAGGTAAATACCCCCTACTCACACAGGAAGACCAGAAAACCCCAAATACACAGGTAAATACCCCCTACTCACACAGGAAGACCAGAAAACCCCAAATACACAGGTAAATACCCCATACTCACACAGGAAGACCAGAAAACCCCAGATACACAGGTAAATACCCCCTACTCACACAGGAAGACCAGAAAACCCCAGATACACAGGTAAATACCCCCTACTCACACAGGAAGACCAGAAAACCCCAAATACACAGGTAAATACCCCCTACTCACACAGGAAGACCAGAAACCCCCAAATACACAGGTAAATACCCCCTACTCACACAGGAAGACCAGAAACCCCCAAATACACAGGTAAATACCCCCTACTCACACAGGAAGACCAGAAACCCCCCAAATACACAGGTAAATACCCCCTGCTCACTCAGGAAGACCAGAAACCCCCAAATACACAGGTAAATACCCCCTACTCACACAGGAAGACCAGAAACCCCCCAAATACACAGGTAAATACCCCCTACTCACAAAGGAAGACCAGAAACCTCCAAATACACAGGTAAATACCCCCTACTCACACAGGAAGACCAGAAACCACCAAATACACAGGTAAATACCCCCTACTCACACAGGAAGACCAGAAACCACCAAATACACAGGTAAATACCCCCTACTCACTCAGGAAGACCAGAAAACCCCAAATACACAGGTAAATACCCCCTGCTCACACAGGAAGACCAGAAACCTCCAAATACACAGGTAAATACCCCCTACTCACACAGGAAGACCAGAAAACCCCAAATACACAGGTAAATACCCCCTGCTCACTCAGGAAGACCAGAAAACCCCAAATACACAGGTAAATACCCCCTGCTCACTCAGGAAGACCAGAAAACCCCAAATACACAGGTAAATACCCCCTACTCACACAGGAAGACCAGAAAACCCCAAATACACAGGTAAATACCCCCTACTCACACAGGAAGACCAGAAAACCCCCAAATACACAGGTAAATACCCACTACTCACACAGGAAGACCAGAAAACCCCAAATACACAGGTAAATACCCCCTACTCACACAGGAAGACCAGAAACCCCCCAAATACACAGGTAAATACCCCCTACTCACACAGGAAGACCAGAAAACCCCAAATACACAGGTAAATACCCCCTACTCACAAAGGAAGACCAGAAAACCCCAAATACACAGGTAAATACCCCCTACTCACAAAGGAAGACCAGAAAACCCCAAATACACAGGTAAATACCCCCTACTCACACAGGAAGACCAGAAACCCCCAAATACACAGGTAAATACCCCCTACTCACAAAGGAAGACCAGAAAACCCCAAATACACAGGTAAATACCCCCTACTCACACAGGAAGACCAGAAACCCCCAAATACACAGGTAAATACCCCCTACTCACACAGGAAGACCAGAAACCACCAAATACACAGGTAAATACCCCCTACTCACACAGGAAAACCAGAAAACCCCAAATACACAGGTAAATACCCCCTACTCACACAGGAAGACCAGAAAACCCCAAATACACAGGTAAATACCCCCTACTCACACAGGAAGACCAGAAAACCCCAAATACACAGGTAAATACCCCCTACTCACACAGGAAGACCAGAAACCCCCAAATACACAGGTAAATACCCCCTACTCACACAGGAAGACCAGAAAACCCCAAATACACAGGTAAATACCCCCGACTCACACAGGAAGACCAGAAAACCCCAAATACACAGGTAAATACCCCCTACTCACACAGGAAGACCAGAAACCCCCAAATACACAGGTAAATACCCCTGACTCACACAGGAAGACCAGAAAACCCCAAATACACAGGTAAATACCCCCTACTCACACAGGAAGACCAGAAAACCCCAAATACACAGGTAAATACCCCCTACTCACACAGGAAGACCAGAAAACCCCAAATACACAGGTAAATACCCCATACTCACACAGGAAGACCAGAAAACCCCAAATACACAGGTAAATACCCCATACTCACACAGGAAGACCAGAAAACCCCAAATACACAGGTAAATACCCCATACTCACACAGGAAGACCAGAAAACCCCAAATACACAGGTAAATACCCCATACTCACACAGGAAGACCAGAAAACCCCAAATACACAGGTAAATACCCCCTACTCACACAGGAAGACCAGAAAACCCCAAATACACAGGTAAATACCCCCGACTCACACAGGAAGACCAGAAAACCCCAAATACACAGGTAAATACCCCCTACTCTCACAGGAAGACCAGAAAACCCCCAAATACACAGGTAAATACCCCCTACTCACACAGGAAGACCAGAAAACCCCCAAATACACAGGTAAATACCCCCTACTCACACAGGAAGACCAGAAAACCCCAAATACACAGGTAAATACCCCCTACTCACACAGGAAGACCAGAAAACCCCAAATACACAGGTAAATATCCCATACTCACACAGGAAGACCAGAAAACCCCAAATACACAGGTAAATACCCCTGACTCACACAGGAAGACCAGAAAACCCCAAATACACAGGTAAATACCCCTGACTCACACAGGAAGACCAGAAAACCCCAAATACACAGGTAAATACCCCCTACTCACACAGGAAGACCAGAAACCTCCAAATACACAGGTAAATACCCCCTACTTACACAGGAAGACCAGAAAACCCCAAATACACAGGTAAATACCCCCTACTCACACAGGAAGACCAGAAACCTCCAAATACACAGGTAAATACCCCCTACTCACACAGGAAGACCAGAAACCCCCCAAATACACAGGTAAATACCCCCTACTCACACAGGAAGACCAGAAACCCCCCAAATACACAGGTAAATACCCCTACTCACACAGAAAGACCAGAAACCCCCCAAATACACAGGTAAATAACCCCTACTCACACAGGAAGACCAGAAACCCCCCAAATACACAGGTAAATACCCCCTACTCACACAGGAAGACCAGAAACCCCCCAAATACACAGGTAAATACCCCTGACTCACACAGGAAGACCAGAAAACACCAAATACACAGGTAAATACCCCCTGCTCACACAGGAAGACCAGAAACCTCCAAATACACAGGTAAATACCCCCTACTCACACAGGAAGACCAGAAACCCCCAAATACACAGGTAAATACCCCCGACTCACACAGGAAGACCAGAAACCCCCAAATACACAGGGAAATACCCCCTACTCACACAGGAAGACCAGAAACCTCCAAATACACAGGTAAATACCCCCTACTCACACAGGAAGACCAGAAACCCCCCAAATACACAGGTAAATACCCCCTACTCACACAGGAAGACCAGAAACCTCCAAATACACAGGTAAATACCCCCTACTTACACAGGAAGACCAGAAAACCCCAAATACACAGGTAAATACCCCCTACTCACACAGGAAGACCAGAAACCTCCAAATACACAGGTAAATACCCCCTACTCACACAGGAAGACCAGAAACCCCCCAAATACACAGGTAAATACCCCCTACTCACACAGGAAGACCAGAAACCCCCCAAATACACAGGTAAATACCCCTACTCACACAGAAAGACCAGAAACCCCCCAAATACACAGGTAAATACCCCCTACTCACACAGGAAGACCAGAAACCCCCCAAATACACAGGTAAATACCCCTACTCACACAGAAAGACCAGAAACCCCCCAAATACACAGGTAAATAACCCCTACTCACACAGGAAGACCAGAAACCCCCCAAATACACAGGTAAATACCCCCTACTCACACAGGAAGACCAGAAACCCCCCAAATACACAGGTAAATACCCCTGACTCACACAGGAAGACCAGAAACCCCCAAATACACAGGGAAATACCCCCTACTCACACAGGAAGACCAGAAACCTCCAAATACACAGGTAAATACCCCCTACTCACACAGGAAGACCAGAAACCCCCCAAATACACAGGTAAATACCCCCTACTCACACAGGAAGACCAGAAACCTCCAAATACACAGGTAAATACCCCCTACTTACACAGGAAGACCAGAAAACCCCAAATACACAGGTAAATACCCCCTACTCACACAGGAAGACCAGAAACCTCCAAATACACAGGTAAATACCCCCTACTCACACAGGAAGACCAGAAACCCCCCAAATACACAGGTAAATACCCCCTACTCACACAGGAAGACCAGAAACCTCCAAATACACAGGTAAATACCCCCTGCTCACACAGGAAGACCAGAAACCCCCCAAATACACAGGTAAATACCCCCTACTCACACAGGAAGACCAGAAACCTCCAAATACACAGGTAAATACCCCCTGCTCACACAGGAAGACCAGAAACCCCCCAAATACACAGGTAAATACCCCCTACTCACACAGGAAGACCAGAAACCCCCCAAATACACAGGTAAATACCCCTACTCACACAGAAAGACCAGAAACCCCCCAAATACACAGGTAAATAACCCCTACTCACACAGGAAGACCAGAAACCCCCCAAATACACAGGTAAATACCCCCTACTCACACAGGAAGACCAGAAACCCCCCAAATACACAGGTAAATACCCCTGACTCACACAGGAAGACCAGAAACCCCCAAATACACAGGTAAATACCCCCTACTCACACAGGAAGACCAGAAAACACCAAATACACAGGGAAATACCCCCTACTCACACAGGAAGATCAAAACCCCCCAAAAACACAAGTAAATACGCCAACACACTAATGGACAACAGGTAGAAACTCACAGCAACCAGTAGCACGAAGCATTTTTACTTTGTATTGAACCCGTGCTGGACCTGCCCTGGGAGTGTTTGATGGGACAGTGTAGAGGGAGCTTTACTCTGTATCTAACCCATGCTGTACCTGCCCTGGGAGTGTTTGATGGGACAGTGTGGAGGGAGCTTTACTCTGTATCTAACCCGTGCTCTACCTGCCCTGGGAGTGTTTGATGGGACAGTGTGGAGGGAGCTTTACTCTGTATCTAACCCGTGCTCTACCTGCCCTGGGAGTGTTTGATGGGACGGTGTAGAGGGTGCTTTACTCTGTATCTAACCTGTGCTGTACCTGCCCTGGGAGTGTTTGATGGGACAGTGTGGAGGGAGCTTTACTCTTTATCTAACCCGTGCTGTACCTGCCCTGGGAGTGTTTGATGGGACAGTGTCGAGGGAGCTTTACTCTGTATCTAACCCGTGCTGTACCTGCCCTGGGAGTGTTTGATGGGACAGTGCAGAGGGATCTTTACTCTGTATCTAACCCATGCTGTACCTGCCCTGGGAGTGTTTGATGGGACAGTGTAGAGGGAGCTTTACTCTGTATCTAACCCGGGCTGTACCTGTCCTGGGAGTGTTTGATGGGACAGTGTAGAGGGAGCTTTACTCTGTATCTAACCCGTGCTGTACCTGCCCTGGGAGTGTTTGATGGGACAGTGTAGAGAGAGCTTTACTCTGTATCTAACCCGTGCTGTACCTGCCCTGGGAGTGTTTGATGGGACAGTGTAGAGGGAGCTTTACTCTGTATCTAACCCGGGCTGTACCTGTCCTGGGAGTGTTTGATGGGACAGTGTAGAGTGAGCTTTACTCTGTATCTAACCCGTGCTGTACCTGCCCTGGGAGTGTTTGATGGGACAGTGTAGAGAGAGCTTTACTCTGTATCTAACCCGTGCTGTACCTGCCCTGGGAGTGTTTGATGGGACAGTGTAGAGGGAGCTTTACTCTTTATCTAACCCGTGCTGTACCTGCCCTGGGAGTGTTTGATGGGACAGTGTAGAGAGAGCTTTACTCTTTATCTAACCCGTGCTGTACCTGCCCTGGGAGTGTTTGATGGGACAGTGTAGAGGGAGCTTTACTCTGTATCTAACCCGTGCTGTACCTGCCCTGGGAGTGTTTGATGGGACAGTGTAGAGTGAGCTTTACTCTGTATCTAACCCGTGCTGTACCTGCCCTGGGAGTGTTTGATGGGACAGTGTAGAGAGTGCTTTACTCTGTATCTAACCCGTGCTGTACCTGCCCTGGGAGTGTTTGATGGGACAGTGTAGAGGGAGCTTTACTCTGTATCTAACCTGTGCTGTACCTGCCCTGGGAGTGTTTGATGGGACAGTGTAGAGGGAGCTTTACTCTGTATCTAACCCGTGCTGTACCTGCCCTGGGAGTGTTTGATGGGACAGTGTAGAGGGAGCTTTACTCTGTATCTAACCCGTGCTGTACCTGCTCTGGGAGTGTTTGATGGGACAGTGTAGAGGGAGCTTTACTCTGTATCTAACCCGTGCTGTACCTGCCCTGGGAGTGTTTGATGGGACAGTGTAGAGGGAGCTTTACTCTGTATCTAACCCGTGCTGTACCTGCTCTGGGAGTGTTTGATGGGACAGTGTAGAGGGAGCTTTACTCTGTATCTAACCCTGTACCTGCCCTGGGAGTGTTTGATGGGACAGTGTAGAGGGAGCTTTACTCTGTATCTAACCCTGTACCTGCCCTGGGAGTGTTTGATGGGACAGTGTAGAGGGAGCTTTACTCTGTATCTAACCCGTGCTGTACCTGCCCTGGGAGTGTTTGATGGGACAGTGTAGAGGGAGCTTTACTCTGTATCTAACCCGTGCTGTACCTGCCCTGGGAGTGTTTGATGGGACAGTGTAGAGGGAGCTTTACTCTGTATCTAACCCATGCTGTACCTGCCCTGGGAGTGTTTGATGGGACAGTGTAGAGGGAGCTTTACTCTGTATCTAACCCGTGCTGTACCTGCCCTGGGAGTGTTTGATGGGACAGTGTAGAGGGAGCTTTACTCTGTATCTAACCCGTGCTGTACCTGCCCTGGGAGTGTTTGATGGGACAGTGTAGAGGGAGCTTTACTCTGTATCTAACCCTGTACCTGCCCTGGGAGTGTTTGATGGGACAGTGTAGAGGGAGCTTTACTCTGCATCTAACCCGTGCTGTACCTGCCCTGGGAGTGTTTGATGGGACAGTGTAGAGGGAGCTTTACTCTGTATCTAACCCGTGCTGTACCTGCCCTGGGAGTGTTTGATGGGACAGTGTAGAGGGAGCTTTACTCTGTATCTAACCCATCTTCTAATTGAAGGAACTTCACCTTGGCCAATTCAACACATGAAGGAGACCACAGTGAATGAAATCTCATTGGCGATCAGATGATCAGATGGGGCATGGTGAATAGTCGTGACTCTGTTGAACATGTGGAATGGATTTCTGTCTGGAGTTTGCAGACAGGCAATCACTGGAATCATTTTAAGAAGCAATTGGATGCAGTGACTGTCGCTGGAGGTTGAGGGTTTGATCTGGCCGGGGTGGGGGGAGAGGCGGTGGCTGCGATTGGACGATTAGCCAATCTGTAAACATCATATTTGTGATCCACGCAACTGATCATTTGGCTCAAGTTAAAACAGAAGATGCTGAGTCTGTGGGTCTGAAAGTTAAGAGACTGGCCACCGAAAGGGTGACAGGCCTCTGTGTGGTCACAGTCCAGAGCTTGAAACTGTCTTCTCTGGCAAGTCTCGCTGTGCTTTTCCAACATTCAGGGGTGATGTCAGGAAACACTTCTTCACACAAAGGGCAGTGGAAATCTGGAACTCTCTCCCCCAAAAAGCTGTTGAGGCTGGGGGTCAATTGAATATTTGAAGACTGAGATTGATGGATTTTTGTTGGGTGAGGGTATTGAGGGTCACGGGAGCAAGGCGGGTAGATGGAGTTAAGATACAGATCAGCCATGATCTAATTGAACGGCGGAACAGGCTCGAGGGGCTGAATGGCCTCCTCCTGTTCCTATTTTCTGTTTTCCTTTCAGACCTCCAGCAGTCACTAATCTTTCCTTCTTCATCAGATACTTTCGCTGGTAACTTGCACCTGATTTTACGAGTGTTTCTTTAGCCTCATCCAATGGTACCTCTCCCGCTTCAGCACCAGAAGGTCACGGGCTTTGTCCTGGGACTTGGGCGGCTAATCTCGGCTGGCACTCGAGCGCAGTGCTGCGGGAGTGCTGCGTTGTCAGAGGTGCCGTCCTTCAGCTGAGATGTTAAACCAATCCCTCGCTGCCTGCTCAGGTCGTTGGAGAATTTGATTTCATCTGTAAAAAAGCCGGTGTCTTAAAAAGTGACGGATTGTCATTTAAAAACCCAACTGGTTCACCAATGTCCTTTGGGGAAGGAAACCTGCCGTCCTTACCCGGTCTGGTCAGTGACTCCAGTCCCACACTGACGTGGTTGACCTCTGAAGAGGCCTGGCAAGGGTGTGGGAGGGGCTGTGTGGTGATTGACAGGATGAGCTGGACCTCCGCATGTTTAAACCTGCTAAAACAGGAAAGCCTCCTGATTTTTTTTTATTTGTTCATGGGATGTGGGCGTCGCTGGCGAGGCCGGCATTTATTGCCCATCCCTAATTGCCCTTGAGAAGGTGGTGGTGAGCCGCCTTCTTGAACCGCTGCAGTCCGTGTGGTGAAGGTTCTCCCACAGTGCTGTTCGGAAGGGAGTTCCAGGATTTTGACCCAGCGACGATGAAAGAACGGCGATATATTTCCAAGTCGGGATGGTGTGTGACTTGGAGGGGAACGTGCAGGTGGTGTTGTACCCATGTGCCTGCTGCCCTTGTCCTTCTAGGTGGTAGAGGTCGCGGGTTTGGGAGGTGCTGTCGAAGAAGCCTTGGCGAGTTGCTGCAGTGCATCCTGTGGATGGTACACACTGCAGCCACAGTGCGCCGGTGGTGAAGGGAGTGAATGTTTAGGGTGGTGGATGGGGTGCCAATCAAGTGGGCTGCTTTGTCTTGGATGGTGTCGAGCTTCTTGAGTGTTGTTGGAGCTGCACTCATCCAGGCAAGTGGAGAGTATTCCATCACACTCCTGACTTGTGCCTTGTAGATGGTGGAAAGGCTTTGGGGAGTCAGGAGGTGAGTCACTCGCCGCAGAATACCCAGCCTCTGACCTGCTCTTGTAACCACAGTATTTATATGGCTGGTCCAGTTAAGTTTCTGGTCAATGGTGACCCCCAGGATGTTGATGGTGGGGGATTCGGCGATGGTAATGCCGTTGAATGTCAAGGAGAGGTGGTTGGACTCTCTTGTTGGAGATGGTTATTGCCTGGCACTTGTCTGGCGCAAATGTTACTTGCCGCTTATGAGCCCAAGCCTGGATGTTGTCCAGGTCTTGCTGCATGTGGGCTCAGACTGCTTCATTATCTTCAATTTCTGCACAATTAAATAACAAAGGCCCCAGGTTCCATCTACCCCCAGTCAGCTGATCTGCGATGGCATGGGGGTCGCGATGCCACCATTGGTCGCGGTGCCCGTGGGTTAGGAAGGGGGAGGGTGTCCCTCTCCCAATTGGTATCTAATGAGCCCTGCTAGAAAGTGGGTGCCTGTGACCCCCCCTCAACATGGTCAAATGCCCTGCCACCACTCATTGTCGAGGGTGACACGTGTCCAATGGGATAAATGCCTGAAATTGTCTGACCTGTAACGCACTTATTTATTGCAGTGCTGTTGGTGGACGCCCTATGAGAAAATAGGAACATAAGAAATAGGAGCAGGAGTGGGCCATACGGCCCCTCGAGCCTGCTCCGCCATTCAGTAAGATCATGGCTGATCTTCGACCTCAAGTCCACTTTCCCGCCCAATCCCCATATCCCTTGATTCCCTTAGTGTCCAAAAATCTATCGATCTCAATCTTGAATACACTCAACAACTGAGCATCCACAGCCCTCTGGGGTAGAGAATTCCAAAGATTCACAACCCTCTGAGTGAAGAAATTTTTCCTCATCTCAGTCTTAAATGGCCGACCCCTTATCCTCAGACTTTGCCCCCCTAGTCTAGACTCTCCAGCCAGGGGAAACAGCCTCTCAGCATCTAATATTGTGGCCTAGCCCATGATTTGTATGGAGTTCGCTGTACATCTTTGCTTGCTATGGTCACTGAGGAAGTCTTGGAAGGAAGAAGAGAAGAATTTCTACAGTGCCTTTCAATACCTCACCATGTGCTTTACAGCCAGTGAAGTACTTCTGCAAAGTAGGAAACGCGGCAGCCAATTTGCGCACAGCAAGATCCCACAAACAGCAATGAGATAATGACCAGACAAACTGTTTTCGTGATCTTGGTTGAAGGAACTCCCCTGCTTTTCTTCGAAATAGTGGCCGTGGTATCTTTCACGTCCACCTGAGAGGGCAGACGTTTTGACGTCTCATCCGAAAGCCGGCTCCTCCGACAGTGCAGCACTCCCTCAGTACCGCACTGGGAGTGTCAGCCTAGATTTTGCGTCTGGATTGGGGACTCGAACCCACGCACTTCTGACTCAGAGGCGAGAGTGATACCGCCCCTGATCCGGCCCCCTGCCCCACCCCAGGTATTCCAGGCCTTTCCTGTCTAGTCTCCCTCTCTCGAGTGGTGACCGAGGCTGCATTTTGCCCCTTTGGCTCTGCTGGAACTTCAATCCCACAACTTGATGAGTGGAGAAGAGCTTAGAACAGAAATGAAAATTCCTCTCTTTAGCATAGTTTGCGATCTGGGCACCGCAAGGGTTGATAAACCCAAACTATAGGTGTCACTAGCTGCAGCAACACTCCTGGAGACCTGTTCAGGATCCCGTTGATCACTGACTGGGTCTGGTCACAGATATCATCCAGTATGAATGCCCCTCAGTCTACTCAATACCTCTCGCACCTCCTGGGCCCCCCCCAGTCCTCCCCCCATCACCGTCTAACCCTCCAGAACACGGTAAACCCTCCTCCGACTGACCAGGAGCGTGTGAACAGTGAGGCAGACACCACCCAAATAACACAGCAAAGGCCCACCTCAGGGCTATCCCACACCGTCAGAGGACAGGAAGAGGCCAAGCAATGGAAACAGCCAGAGCACCGGGCGCTGCCGGAGCACCGGGCGCTATGACTGGTGACGGCTTGCGGTCCCCTCACGTCGGCAGTCAGACACCGAGTCTGGTCCCAGCAGAGGGGATTGACCCTTTAACCCACCAGTGCTGGTTACAAGCCTCGCAGTTTGCTCCGTGCGAGGGAATCCAGCAGTTTCGCCCTCTGCATCCCGATTGCAGTTAGACACTGGACAGTGCGGAGCAAACCTTCTGTCCCCGCGGAGAGCAGCGAAACCCGCCCCTCCCCCTGCATGGAATCTTACGGCACAGAAGGAGGCCATTCGGCCCATTGTGCCTGTGCCGGCTCTTTGAAAGATCTATCCAATTAGTCCCACTCCCCAACCCCTGCTCTTTCCCCGTAGCCCTGTAACTTTCTTTCCTTTTCAAGTATTTATCCAATTCCCTTTTGAAAGTTATTATTGAATCTGTGCCCCTCCTCCTGGTATATATATATATCTGAGTATTGAATTGTGTGCCCGCTGTGCAGCCATTGGACGTGTCCGCGTGACAGGCCCGCGATCCCCCTGCGCCCGGTATTCCGATGGGAGCCGCTCGGCTCCGAGAACCCCCCGGCCCCGACGATGGTTTACCCCCCCACCCCGTTCCCACCAGTCCACGTGAGCCCTCTCCCGCTCCTCCTTGCCCTTTGTTGCTCGGGGAGGGGGGTGGGGGGGCTCGGGTAGCCTGGCACCCGGTGAAGAGGACCCGCCTTGCCCATCCCCCTCCCCAATTACCTGACTCTTCCCACGCAGAGTCCTCGAGCAAGGGGCCTCCTCCTAAAAGAGGGGAGGAGAAGCCGTTTCAGTCGGGCCTCCCCCCCCGGGGAGGAGGAGGTTCGGAGAGTCTAACTGCCCTGTGCCCTCAGGTTGAAGATTAGCGATGGCTCTGTTGATAACTGACCAAAGGGACCAGCAGAGGCCCAGATTCGCTGCCTGGTCAGTGCTGAGTTAGGAGTGGGGCGTTGTGTAAAACGGGCGGAGTGTAAAACGGGCGGAGTCTAAAACAAGGGCCCGATTCGTTACTGACTGAGGCCCGATTTCACCCCCTCCTGGAATGAGACCAGGGTCAGGTTTGTATCTAGACCATACCTCCCACCCTCTCCCCCCACGCCCTCCCACCCCCACCCACCTGTGGTTTGATAACCTGCTCACCCTACAAGCTCTCACACTTCGAATGGCCACTTGGTTGGGCATCAGACCCCAGCCAACCTGCCCCCAGTCATCCCAATGATACCCGCTGTTCGACATCATTACAATGGCAGGGACTTGGAGCTGATTTTTAGCAGTGCGACACTGCCCATTATTTGGATCGGTCCCTCGGGTCTTCCGAATGCTATGCAGACGTAGGAACAGGAGTAGACCATTCAGCCCCTCGAGCCTGATGGTTGACCTATATCTCAATTCCCATTTGCCCGCCTTTGCTCCATGTCCCTTAATCCCCTTACCTAACAAAAATCTATCAGCCTCAGTTTTGAAAGTTCCAAAAGATCCCCAGCATCCGCAGCCTTTTTGGGGGAGAGAGTTCCAGATTCCCACTCCCCTTTGTGTGAAGAAATGCTTCCTGATTTCCCTCCTTAACGGCCAGGCTCTAATTGTAAGGTAATGCCCTCTTGCTGATTCCCCCACCAGAGGAAATAGTTTCTCTCTATCTACCCTATTAAATCCTTTAATCATCTTAAACACCTCAATTAGATCACCCCTTAATCTTCTACACTCGAGGGAATACAAGCCCAGTCTGTGCAACCCGTCCTCATAATTTAACCCTTTTAGCCCCGGTATCGTTCTGGTGAACCTGCGCTGCACCCCCTCCAAGGCCAATATATCCCTCCTGAGATGCGGTGCCCAGAATAATGAACAATCTACAGCACTAAGGTACGAGCCACTCAGACACATGAAGTTGCAACAATATCAAGTAATTATATCTGGCTCCAAGTTCAACGCACTTGGCTCAGTTTAAACAGGAACCAGTGAACTATATAGAGAGAGGCCTGCATTCTTCAGCTAAAAGGTGGTAATTAAATAGTCCACACTGAGGTAAGAGTTTGGAGGTTCACCTGAAGATAAGACTTAGGTTTGGAGACCCACACGAGAACATGAGAACATAAGAAATAGGAGCAGGAGTAGGCCATACGCCCCCTCGAGCCTGCTCCGCCATTCAATAAGATCATGGTTGATCTTCGACCTCAACTCCACTTTCCCGCTCGATCCCCATATCCCTTGATTCCCTTAGAGTCCAAAAATCTATCGATCTCAGCCTTGAATATATTCAATGGCTCAGCACCCACAGCCCTCTGGGGTAGAGAATTCCAAAGATTCACAACCCTCTGAGTGAAGAAATTCCTCCTCATCCCAGTCCTAAAAGGCCGACCCCTTATCCTGAGACTATGTCCCCTAGTTCTACATTCTCCAGCCAGGGGAAACAACGTCTCAGCATCTACCCTGTCAAGCCCCCTCAGAATCTTAAACGTTTCAATGAGATCCCCTCTCATTCTTCTGAGCTCCAGAGAGTATAGGCCCATTTTAATTAATCTTTCCTCAGAGGACAACCCTCTTATCCCAGGAATTAATCTAGTGAACCTTCATTGCATCTCCTCTACGGCAAGTATATCCTTCCTTAGATAAGGAGACCAAAACTGTACACCGTACTCCAGGTGAGGTCTCACCAACGCCCTGTACAATTGTAGTAAGACTTCCTTACTCTTGTACTCCAACCCCCTTGCAATAAAGGCCAACACGCCATTTGCCTTCCTAATTGCTTGCTGTACCTGCACGCTAACCTTTTGAGGCCGAGTTAGAAGCTGATGTGTAGATAATAGGCCAGTTTGTCGGTAAGAGGGAAGATTAAAAAGAATACTTCAAGATCAAGGCAAGGCACCAGATTAAGGTAAGAGGTCGGGTGGCAAGCAAGGGGTCAGGTTGAAGGTAGGAGGTCAGGTTGAAGGTAGGAGGTCAGGTTGAAGGTAAGAGGTCAGGTTGAAGGTGAAAGGTCAGGTTCAGGGTAAGAGTTCAAGTTGAGATGCGAGGTGACTTTGAAGGTCCACGTGGAGTACAGCTCAGCTTAAAGCTCCTTCGGGTCAGCTGGGATATCCACGAGGAAGAAGGCATCTAATTTGCTGCCTCTCCCCCCCCCTCTCTCACCCAATCCGCCCTGCACAAGATGACCCCGAGTAGCCAGAGAGGCAGGAGTTTGAGTATTTGTCGGACTTGTGCGGCGGGAGGGGGGTGGTGGGTAGGAGTGTGAATCCTGAGAGCCTGGAACCGTTATCTCTCAATCAGAAGGCTTGGCACGCATCTGCCACCCTTAAACCAGCGTAAGTTCTACAAATGGGACAGAAGGGACTATAAAAGGTCATGCCTGCCACCTCAAATCACAGGGTCTCTCAGACTCACTCCTAAATTATACGTTTTAGGTTTGGGACTGGCTGATCCACTCAGGGTGTGTCCGAGACAAAGTTGGTGTTGTGGGATACTGGGCTTCACTCTGCATAATTTACAACCAAGCACTGTAATTTAGTAGGACTCTAAATGTAGCTCGAGAGCGGAGAGAGTTTCACATCAAGACCAAATCCACCTTTTATTGATATATATATATATATATAGACACACATACACAAACACACCAGTCGATCTCCCATCATATTGAACACACCAGGGGGTACTTTTAACTTTGGGTGACAGTGTAAAATGGGTGATAGTGAGTCGGCCGCTTGGTTTACGTCTCTTCCCCTTTTATAATTCCATCGACTTCAATGGGTCGGTAAATCGTGCTCCCGGTTTGCTCTCTCCAGCTTTACGCCCACTGCGCAGCCAGCTTCAAACCGGGAGGAGCCAAAGGCCAAGTGGACTTTTCAGGTGAGGTTGGGATTAGAGGGTAGGGGTGTGGAGATTTAACTCCGTCTCCGTTTTAAAGTCGCACGGTTTGCCCTTATGACTTGCTTTGATTTGATATTATCTGTAGTTAAATGCTGTGAAGTGGAGAAGTGGGTTTGGTTGCAGGACGGGGCTGGGGAGGTGCCTCTGTGGTATTGGGCTAAAGAGCCGGGAGACACAAACCTGAGGCTGAACCACTGACGGGAGGTCCAGTGTGACGTAGAATCATAGAAGCACACAGCACACAAGGAGGCCATTCGGCCTATCGTGCCTGTGCCGGCTCTTTGAAAGAACGATCCAACTATTCCCCTGCTCTTTCCCCGTAGCCCTGCAAATTTTTCCTTTTCAAGTATTTATCCAATTCCCTTTTGAAAGTTACTATTGAATCTGCTTCCACCGCCCTTTCAGGCAGCGAATTCCAGATCAGAACAACTCGCTGCGTATAAAAAATTCTCCTCATCTCCCCCTCTGGCCAATTATCTTAAATCTGTGTCCTCTGGTTACCGACCCTCCTGCCACTGGAAACGGCTTCTCCCCATTTCCCCGACCGAAACCCTTCATAATACGTAGGGCCGTTCTGTTGCAAATGTGGACGCAAAAATTTATAAATGGAAGTTGACCCAGAAAAATCCATACGGACATCAATATATTGGGGTATAGACCGCGAGGGTTGTCTCATCTCCCCCCCCTGTGTTCTGATGGAAGCTCTGTGGAAACCACAACGTGGCTATTGGTGTATTTCTCCAGGGTCGTGATGGGGGGTCGGCTTGCGGACAGATCACTGCCGTTCCGCTGGCGGGCCGCAGGCCGTCCTGGCTGAAGTATTAAACCTGATCGTTCTCACCTCACGAATCACTCAGCCATGGCTCACTGGGCAACACTCCCACCTCCGAGTCAGCAGATCTGTGGGTTCAAGTCTCACTCCAGAGACTTGAGCACAAAATGCAAGCTGAGGCTCCCAGTGCAGCACCGAGGGAGGTGCCGCACTGTCAGAGGTGCCGTCTTTCGGATGAAACGTTTACTTCCGCCTGAGAGGCCCCGTCCGCCCTCTCAGGCGGAAGTAAAATGATCCCACGGCCACTATTCAAAGAAGAGCAGGGGGTTTCTCCCTGGTGTCCTGGGGCCAATATTTATCTCTCAACCATCATCACTAAAATTACAGACTATCTGGGCATTATCACGTTGCTGTTTGTGGGATCTTGCTGTGCGCAAATTGGCTGCCGTGTTTCCTACATTGCAACAGTGACTGTACTTCATTGGCTGTGAGGCGCTTTGGGACGCCCTGACGGTAGTGAAAGTCGCTATATAAATGCAAATTCTTTCTATCCATCGCTGATGTGACATTCTCCGAATGGAAGCCGTTCTGAGATTGGTTGCCTTTGAGAGACGGAGCTGTGGGGCCCACTTGTATGGAGATTAAACCCACTCCAACGCTGGCCCGACACAGAGCGGGAAACATAGAAAATAGGAGCAGGATAGGCCCTTTGAGCCTATGGGAACCCCCACCCTCATCGGAATTTCTCATTGAAGCCAAGAAGGGAGTGGAAGTCCAAAGGAATTGGTTTCCCTTTCAAATTCCACCCCGCCCTACCCAAGAAGGCACTAATTCTGTGCCCTAAACAGGCTGGAATTACCACCCTTTGATGCTTAGTGGATAAAAAGGAGAAAATGCAAGAAATCAAACTTTACAACGTTGCCCCCACACAGAGAGGGATCACAAGTAGCAGTGACCTGATGTGAAAAGGTTGGGAGAGGGCCAAAGCCCTGGGTGTAAGAGCGGGGTTTTGAAAACTGGGAGGGAGGAAAGGCGGAGGTAACTGGGCAGGGAGCTCCAGAGAACGATTTCAATCGGAGAATGACAGACCAGTCTCTCCACCATCTACAAGGCACAAGTCAGGAGCGTGATGGAATACTCTCCACTTGCCTGGATGAGTGCAGCTCCAACAACACTCAAGAAGCTCGACACCATCCAGGACGCTTGATTGGCACCCCATCCACCACCCTAAACATTCACTCCCTTCACCACCGGCGCACTGTGGCTGCAGTGTGTACCATCCACAGGATGCACTGCAGCAACTCGCCAAGGCTTCTTCGACAGCACCTCCCAAACCCGCGACCTCTACCACCTAGAAGGACAAGGGCAGCAGGCACATGGGAACAACACCACCTGCACGTTCCCCTCCGAGTCACACACCATCCCGACTTGGAAATATATCGGCCGTTCCTTCATCGTCGCTGGGTCAAAATCCTGGAACTCCCTTCCTAACAGCACTGTGGGAGAACCTTCACCACACGGACTGCAGCGGTTCAAGAAGGCGGCTCACCACCACCTTCTCAAGGGGCCGCTAGGGACGCCCACATCCCGAGAATGAATTTTTTAAAAGAAGAGAGCATCGTGTCTGAAGGTGGAGCCATCGACAGCGGAGTAAAGAGAGAGCGGTTGAAGGAGTGCGGGATACGTGTCCGGTGGAGATTAACGAGATAGGGTGGGACTCGATGGGGAGGGAGAGGATCTCGAGGTCGGTTTGTTGGGCAGAGGGAGCCAGTGGAGTTTGGAAAAGGACTGAGGTGATGGGATCGTGGGACTTTATCCGGGTGGGAAGGTTGACTGCAGTGGATGGAATTGAGAAGGTGGAAGTGGGTAACAGAACTTCGAAGAAGTGAAGAGAAAAGAAGAAAGAAAGAAAGACTTACATTTATATAGCGCCATCATGACCTCAGGACATCCCAAAGCGCTTTACAGCCAATGAAGCACTTTTGAAATGTAGTAACTGTTGTAATGTAGGAAACGCGGCAGCCAATTTGTGCACAGCAAGATCCCACAAACAGCACTGCGATAAAAGACCAGATAATCTGTTTTAATGATGTTGGTTGAGGGGTAAATATTGGGCCCAGGACACGGGCGAGAGCCCTTCTTCAAAATAGCACCGTGGGATCTTTTACGTTCACCGGAGAGAGCAGACGGGGCCTCGGTCTAATGCCTCATCCGAAAGACGGCACCTCCGACAGCGCAGCGCCGAAATGTCAGCCTGGACTTTGTGCTCAAGTCCCCGGAGTGGGACGCAAACCCTCGAGCTGCTGACTCAGGGGCGAGAGAGCGCTACCAACCGAGCCAAGGCTGACCTAAGCCAGGGAAAAGTCCAGACCAGGGGCTTGGCAGCAATAGGGGGAGAGGTAGTGGCAGAGGAGAGCAATGTCAAGGAGGTGGACGAGGTCGCCCTTGGTGACGGAACGGGAATGCAGGAGAGAGCGGGGCCGGGGATAAGCAGCACGACTCTGTTCCACAACCCCTGACACTATACGATAGTCAGTACCTGAAAAGGAGAGGTTAACCTTCCAGATCGAGGCCTTTCCAGAGAACCAGTTATTCATTTTTATTCCCAGAGATGTCGCCGATATTTTTTTTACTTTTATTGGGGTTTAAATACTCCATTTCTGGGGAACAGAAGAACAGGAGGAGGCCATTCAGCCCCTCGATCCTGTTCCGCCATTCAGTTAGATCATGGCTGATCTGTATCTTAACTCCATCTACCCGCCTTGGTTCCGTAACCCTTAATACCCAACAAACATCCATCAATCTCAGTTTTGACATTTTCAATTGACCCCCGGCCTCGACAGCTTTCTGGGGGGAGAGAGTTCCAGATTTCCACTCCCCTTTGTGTGAAGAAGTGCTTCCTGACATCACCCCTGAACGGCCTGGCTCTAATTTTAAGGTGACGCCCCCCTTGTTCTGGGCTCTCCCACCAGAGGAAATCGTTTCTCTCCATCGACCCTATCAAATCCTTTAATCATCTTGAACACCTCAATTCGATCACCCCTTAATCTTCTATACTCGAGGGAATACAAGCCGTGTCTGTGTAACCTGTCCTCGTAATTTAACCCTTTTAGCCCCGGTATCATTCTGGTGAAACTGCACTCCATCCAAGGCCGATATATCATTCCTGAGGTGCAGGGCCCAGAACTGAACGCAGTATCTCCAGATGTTACAGAACCGTTTACAACTGCATGAACTGAACCTGTGCAGTTAATGATAACTCACACTTACAACTTTGCCAGTCTGACTGCAGGCTTCCCCTGACCTTTGACTGGAGGTCCTACGACAGGCCAATAGTGCCTGCTCTGTCCAACTTTCTCCTCTCCTCTCCTGGAGAGCTTGTCTCCTTGCTCAGGAAAGAGTTCCATAAACAGTGGCCACCCCTCCCGCGATCCTCCATTATGAGCCCCGATGGGAAAAGTCAGCCGGCTGCTTGGCCGTGGGGTGCATCATCGCAGCCGGGCTTGATCCCGTTTCCCTCCCTCCCCCAACATCCGACGCCCACTTCACGCGGTGGGAGGGGGAGGGGGGAGGGGGGAGGGTCACCGTTTCTCGATCAGGAGCAGGAACTCTGGCTGAATATTAACTTCTGTTCCAGAAGGCAGGGAGTTGAACCAACTGGTGAGGGCTCTTCCCACACTCACATCATCGGAGTGCGACCCAGCAAGGCCGGGCTGTAATATGGAAGGGCTTTAACTGGCCGGTTTACTGGCTCAGTCATAGGAACATAGGAATTGCTAGACGAAGAAAGACCCAGGTCCGTCTAGTTGGCCGTCCACCACCCTGGTAGTCGCATGCTACAATGATAATGGGAGTTGTTGACTAATCGTTGCAATCAACCTCTATCGATTAGTCTACAACAGACCCAGACATGAGGTGAGGCAAACCCCCAGTGGTGGAGAGCTTTGGGAACCATAGGTCCAAAGTCACCTGTTCCTCCCTAGCCTGTTACACTCAGCACATGTGGTCTCTCAAATACTGTATCGCTATTCTGAAGGGAACCTACCTACTTTGCATTTGAATGAATCAACACCATTGCTTCCAATGGGGAGCCTGGCCCATAGATTGACCACTCACTCACTGAAATATTGTTTCTGCAGATTAGTTTACTCTTTCACTCTGGTTCTACTGTTCTGGACAAGGTGATACAGCTTTTCACGGTCCACATTATCTCGTCCCTTTAGAATCCTCGGTGCAACGAAGGTTCACTAGATCAATTCCTGGGATGAGAGGGTTGTCCTATGAGGAGAGATTGAGTAGAATGGGCCTATACTCTCTGGAGTTTAGAAGAATGAGAGGTGATCTCATTGAAACATAAGATTCTCAGAGGGCTCGACAGGGTAGATGCTGAGAGGCTGTTTCCCCTGGCTGGAGAGTCTAGAACTAGGGGGCATAGTCTCAGGATAAGACTGAGGTGAGGAGGAATTTCTTCACTCAGAGGGTTGTGAATCTTTGGAATTCTCCACCCCAGAGGGCTGTGGATGTTGAGTCGTTGAGCACATTCAAGACTGAGATCGATAGATTTTTGGACTCCACGGAAATCAAGGGATATGGTGATCGGGCGTGAAAGTGGAGTTGAGGTCGAAGATCAGCCATGATCTGATTGAATGGCGGAGCAGGCTCGAGGGGCCGTACGGCCTACTCCTGCTCCTATTTCTTATGTTCTTACGTTAATCCTAAAAACAGTGGTCAATCAGGTTTCATCACTGAGTTGATGGAAATACTGTGGCATTCGGCAACAAGGGTTCCATATGAATTGAGTAAAGGGTTCAGGGGAAGGGGGGTTCTGATTTCCCTGCCCCCCTCCCCAGGCATAACTCCTGGGAATGTATGAGTCGATTGGCCTCAGTACCCTGCCCAGGTGGCCAGTCATTATCTGTGTGCCCAGAAGGGTGAGGTGGTGCATTTTGGTAGGAAGAATAAGGAGGCCACATACTGCTTGGATAATAAGAGTCCAAATGGGGTAGAGTCAAAGAGACCGAGGGGTACAGATACACAAATCATTAAAAGTAGCGACGCAGGTTAACAAGGCCATAAAAAAGGCAAACCAAGCACTGGGGTTCATTTCTAGAGGGATAGAATTGAAAAGCAGAGAAGTTATGTTAATCTTGGTTGGACCTCACTTGGAGTACTGTGCACAGTTTTGGTCTCCATATTATAAAAAAGGATAGAGAGGCAACGGAGAAGGTGCAAAAAAGATTTACAAGGATGATTCCAGAACTGAGAGGTTGCACCCATCAGGAAGGGTGGAACAGGCTGGGGGTCTTTTCCCAAGAAAAGAGAAGACTGAGGGGTCTTTAAGATTAGGTAGGGTAGACGTAGAATCAGGGAATCAGAGAAAGGTTATAGCACGGATGAGGCCATTCGGCCCATCGGGTCCCGCGCCATCTCTATGCAAGAGCAATCCAGCTAGTCCCACTCCCCCGCCCTATCCCCGTAGCCCTGCAAATTTTTTCCTTTCAAGTACTTATCCAGTTCATCTTTGAAGGCCACGATTGAATCTGCCTCCACCACCCCCTCGGGCAGTGCATTCCAGGTCCCAACCACTCGCTGTGTAAAAAGGATTTTCCTCATGCCAGTTCTTTTGCCAATCACCTTAAATCGATGTCCTCTGGTTCTTGACCCTTCCGCCAATGTGAACAGTTTCTCTCCATCCACTCTGTCTGGAGAAGATGTTCCCACTTGTGGGGGAGACCAAAACTCGGGGGTCATAAATATAAGATGGTCACTAATAAATCCAATGGGGAATTCGGGAGAAACTTCTTCACCCAGAGAGTGGTGAGAATGTGGAACTCGCTCCCACAAGGAGCAGCTGAGGCGAATAATGTAGATGCCTTTAAGGGGAAGCTCGATAAACACATGAGGGAGAAAGGAATAGAAGGGTATGCAGATAGGGTGAGATGAAGCAGGGAGGGAGGAGGCTCGTGTGGAGCATAAACACCGGCATAGACCAGTTGGGCCGAATGGCCTGTTTCTGGGCTGCTCGTTCGATGTTATTCCATACAAGATATTGACTCTCAACAACCTGCTTAACCATGGGGGGAGGGGAGGGTTCACAAACCATATCTCAGTTTGTCCTCAACCCCCTGGCCCTCATCCACTCCTCAGCCCATCGGAGAGCAGGGCGGAGACCTCCACTCGGTCAGCCGGCCAGCCAGTTCAAAGATGAAACGAGTGCCTTTCTCCACCAGTGCCCTGGGGGCGAGTGGGCGTGGGCCACGCACCGGATTCGGCTCCAAATCACACCCGCGATCCTGGGGAGATCCATGGAGAGGAAATGGGAAAGTCTGACATCAAGCAGCCAGTTTAGAAGACGCTGCCTCTAATGACAGCTTGTCCCAGCTGGACAGGGACAGAAAATAGAAAGAAAACTGAGGATCAGGAGGAATTTAAAACATTGCGAACTCTCCGAGAACCAAAAGCCAACACATTCCAGTGGCAACCACATCTGTCTGTGCAGGGTCGACCTCAAGCTCTTAGGTTCCAGGTCGCCTCCTTGCACTCAAATGTCAAGCGACCATCTGGCTTAAAGCTGGTGATTTGACCAAGGGGCTCAGACAGAGAGTGAGGCCCTGGTTCCTGTTCAGACTGAGAGTGAGGCCCTGGTTCCTGTTCAGACTGAGAGTGAGGCCCTGGTTCCTGTTCAGACTGAGAGTGGGGCCCTGGTTCCTGTTCAGACTGAGAGTGAGGCCCTGGTTCCTGTTCAGACTGAGAGTGGGGCCCTGGTTCCTGTTCAGACTGAGAGTGGGGCCCTGGTTCCTGTTCAGACTGAGAGTGGGGCCCTGCTCCCTGTTCAGACTGAGAGTGGGGCCCTGCTCCCTGTTCAGACTGAGAGTGGGGCCCTGGTTCCTGTTCAGACTGAGAGTGGGGCCCTGGTTCCTGTTCAGACTGAGAGTGGGGCCCTGGTTCCTGTTCAGACTGAGAGTGAGGCCCTGGTTCCTGTTCAGACTGAGAGTGGGGCCCTGCTCCCTGTTCAGACTGAGAGTGGGGCCCTGGTTCCTGTTCAGACTGAGAGTGGGGCCCTGGTTCCTGTTCAGACTGAGAGTGGGGCCCTGCTCCCTGTTCAGACTGAGAGTGGGGCCCTGGTTCCTGTTCAGACTGAGAGTGAGGCCCTGCTCCCTGTTCAGACTGAGAGTGAGGCCCTGGTCCCTGTTCAGACTGAGAGTGGGGCCCTGGTTCCTGTTCAGACTGAGAGTGAGGCCCTGCTCCCTGTTCAGACTGAGAGTGGGGCCCTGCTCCCTGTTCAGACTGAGAGTGAGGCCCTGCTCCCTGTTCAGACTGAGAGTGAGGCCCTGGTTCCTGTTCAGACTGAGAGTGAGGCCCTGGTTCCTGTTCAGACTGAGAGTGGGGCCCTGGTCCCTGTTCAGACTGAGAGTGAGGCCCTGGTTCCTGTTCAGACTGAGAGTGGGGCCCTGGTCCCTGTTCAGACTGAGAGTGAGGCCCTGGTTCCTGTTCAGACTGAGAGTGAGGCCCTGGTTCCTGTTCAGACTGAGAGTGGGGCCCTGGTTCCTGTTCAGACTGAGAGTGAGGCCCTGGTTCCTGTTCAGACTGAGAGTGGGGCCCTGGTTCCTGTTCAGACTGAGAGTGGGGCCCTGGTTCCTGTTCAGACTGAGAGTGAGGCCCTGGTCCCTGTTCAGACTGAGAGTGGGGCCCTGGTTCCTGTTCAGACTGAGAGTGAGGCCCTGGTTCCTGTTCAGACTGAGAGTGGGGCCCTGGTTCCTGTTCAGACTGAGAGTGGGGCCCTGCTCCCTGTTCAGACTGAGAGTGAGGCCCTGGTTCCTGTTCAGACTGAGAGTGAGGCCCTGGTTCCTGTTCAGACTGAGAGTGGGGCCCTGCTCCCTGTTCAGACTGAGAGTGGGGCCCTGGTTCCTGTTCAGACTGAGAGTGAGGCCCTGGTTCCTGTTCAGACTGAGAGTGGGGCCCTGGTTCCTGTTCAGACTGAGAGTGGGGCCCTGCTCCCTGTTCAGACTGAGAGTGAGGCCCTGGTTCCTGTTCAGACTGAGAGTGAGGCCCTGGTTCCTGTTCAGACTGAGAGTGAGGCCCTGGTTCCTGTTCAGACTGAGAGTGAGGCCCTGGTTCCTGTTCAGACTGAGAGTGGGGCCCTGGTTCCTGTTCAGACTGAGAGTGGGGCCCTGGTTCCTGTTCAGACTGAGAGTGGGGCCCTGCTCCCTGTTCAGACTGAGAGTGAGGCCCTGGTTCCTGTTCAGACTGAGAGTGGGGCCCTGGTTCCTGTTCAGACTGAGAGTGAGGCCCTGGTTCCTGTTCAGACTGAGAGTGAGGCCCTGGTTCCTGTTCAGACTGAGAGTGAGGCCCTGGTTCCTGTTCAGACTGAGAGTGGGGCCCTGGTTCCTGTTCAGACTGAGAGTGAGGCCCTGCTCCCTGTTCAGACTGAGAGTGAGGCCCTGGTTCCTGTTCAGACTGAGAGTGAGGCCCTGCTTCCTGTTCAGACTGAGAGTGAGGCCCTGGTTCCTGTTCAGACTGAGAGTGGGGCCCTGCTCCCTGTTCAGACTGAGAGTGAGGCCCTGGTTCCTGTTCAGACTGAGAGTGGGGCCCTGGTTCCTGTTCAGACTGAGAGTGAGGCCCTGGTTCCTGTTCAGACTGAGAGTGCCCTGGTTCCTGTTCAGACTGAGAGTGAGGCCCTGGTTCCTGTTCAGACTGAGAGTGGGGCCCTGGTTCCTGTTCAGACTGAGAGTGGGGCCCTGGTTCCTGTTCACACTGAGAGTGAGGCCCTGCTTCCTGTTCAGACTGAGAGTGAGGCCCTGGTTCCTGTTCAGACTGAGAGTGAGGCCCTGGTTCCTGTTCAGACTGAGAGTGAGGCCCTGCTCCCTGTTCAGACTGAGAGTGGGGCCCTGGTTCCTGTTCAGACTGAGAGTGAGGCCCTGGTTCCTGTTCAGACTGAGAGTGAGGCCCTGCTCCCTGTTCAGACTGAGAGTGAGGCCCTGGTTCCTGTTCAGACTGAGAGTGGGGCCCTGGTTCCTGTTCAGACTGAGAGTGGGACCCTGGTTCCTGTTCAGACTGAGAGTGGGACCCTGGTTCCTGTTCAGACTGAGAGTGAGGCCCTGCTCCCTGTTCAGACTGAGAGTGGGGCCCTGGTTCCTGTTCAGACTGAGAGTGGGGCCCTGCTCCCTGTTCAGACTGAGAGTGAGGCCCTGGTTCCTGTTCAGACTGAGAGTGAGGCCCTGGTTCCTGTTCAGACTGAGAGTGGGGCCCTGGTTCCTGTTCAGACTGAGAGTGAGGCCCTGGTTCCTGTTCAGACTGAGAGTGAGGCCCTGGTTCCTGTTCAGACTGAGAGTGAGGCCCTGCTCCCTGTTCAGACTGAGAGTGGGGCCCTGCTCCCTGTTCAGACTGAGAGTGGGGCCCTGCTCCCTGTTCAGACTGAGAGTGAGGCCCTGGTTCCTGTTCAGACTGAGAGTGAGGCCCTGGTTCCTGTTCAGACTGAGAGTGGGGTCCTGGTTCCTGTTCAGACTGAGAGTGAGGCCCTGGTTCCTGTTCAGACTGAGAGTGGGGCCCTGGTTCCTGTTCAGACTGAGAGTGAGGCCCTGGTTCCTGTTCAGACTGAGAGTGGGGCCCTGGTTCCTGTTCAGACTGAGAGTGAGGCCCTGGTTCCTGTTCAGACTGAGAGTGGGGCCCTGCTCCCTGTTCAGACTGAGAGTGAGGCCCTGGTTCCTGTTCAGACTGAAAGTGGGGCCCTGCTCCCTGTTCAGACTGAGAGTGAGGCCCTGGTTCCTGTTCAGACTGAGAGTGGGGCCCTGGTTCCTGTTCAGACTGAGAGTGGGGCCCTGGTTCCTGTTCAGACTGAGAGTGAGGCCCTGGTTCCTGTTCAGACTGAGAGTGAGGCCCTGGTTCCTGTTCAGACTGAGAGTGAGGCCCTGGTTCCTGTTCAGACTGAGAGTGAGGCCCTGGTTCCTGTTCAGACTGAGAGTGGGGCCCTGGTTCCTGTTCAGACTGAGAGTGGGGCCCTGGTTCCTGTTCAGACTGAGAGTGAGGCCCTGGTTCCTGTTCAGACTGAGAGTGGGGCCCTGGTTCCTGTTCAGACTGAGAGTGAGGCCCTGGTTCCTGTTCAGACTGAGAGTGAGGCCCTGGTTCCTGTTCACACTGAGAGTGAGGCCCTGGTTCCTGTTCACACTGAGAGTGAGGCCCTGGTTCCTGTTCAGACTGAGAGTGAGGCCCTGGTTCCTGTTCAGACTGAGAGTGGGGCCCTGGTTCCTGTTCAGACTGAGAGTGGGGCCCTGGTTCCTGTTCAGACTGAGAGTGAGGCCCTGGTTCCTGTTCAGACTGAGAGTGGGGCCCTGCTCCCTGTTCAGACTGAGAGTGAGGCCCTGGTTCCTGTTCAGACTGAGAGTGAGGCCCTGGTTCCTGTTCAGACTGAGAGTGAGGCCCTGGTTCCTGTTCAGACTGAGAGTGAGGCCCTGGTTCCTGTTCAGACTGAGAGTGAGGCCCTGGTTCCTGTTCACACTGAGAGTGAGGCCCTGGTTCCTGTTCAGACTGAGAGTGAGGCCCTGGTTCCTGTTCAGACTGAGAGTGGGGCCCTGGTTCCTGTTCAGACTGAGAGTGAGGCCCTGGTTCCTGTTCAGACTGAGAGTGAGGCCCTGGTTCCTGTTCAGACTGAGAGTGAGGCCCTGGTTCCTGTTCAGACTGAGAGTGGGGCCCTGGTTCCTGTTCAGACTGAGAGTGGGGCCCTGGTTCCTGTTCAGACTGAGAGTGAGGCCCTGGTTCCTGTTCAGACTGAGAGTGAGGCCCTGGTTCCTGTTCAGACTGAGAGTGAGGCCCTGGTTCCTGTTCAGACTGAGAGTGAGGCCCTGGTTCCTGTTCAGACTGAGAGTGAGGCCCTGGTTCCTGTTCAGACTGAGAGTGGGGCCCTGGTTCCTGTTCAGACTGAGAGTGAGGCCCTGGTTCCTGTTCAGACTGAGAGTGGGGCCCTGGTCCCTGTTCAGACTGAGAGTGAGGCCCTGGTTCCTGTTCAGACTGAGAGTGGGGCCCTGGTTCCTGTTCAGACTGAGAGTGAGGCCCTGCTCCCTGTTCAGACTGAGAGTGAGGCCCTGGTTCCTGTTCAGACTGAGAGTGAGGCCCTGCTCCCTGTTCAGACTGAGAGTGAGGCCCTGGTTCCTGTTCAGACTGAGAGTGGGCCCTGGTTCCTGTTCAGACTGAGAGTGAGGCCCTGGTTCCTGTTCAGACTGAGAGTGAGGCCCTGGTTCCTGTTCAGACTGAGAGTGAGGCCCTGCTCCCTGTTCAGACTGAGAGTGAGGCCCTGGTTCCTGTTCAGACTGAGAGTGAGGCCCTGGTTCCTGTTCAGACTGAGAGTGAGGCCCTGGTTCCTGTTCAGACTGAGAGTGGGGCCCTGCTCCCTGTTCAGACTGAGAGTGAGGCCCTGGTTCCTGTTCAGACTGAGAGTGAGGCCCTGCTCCCTGTTCAGACTGAGAGTGGGGCCCTGGTTCCTGTTCAGACTGAGAGTGAGGCCCTGGTTCCTGTTCAGACTGAGAGTGGGGCCCTGGTCCCTGTTCAGACTGAGAGTGAGGCCCTGCTCCCTGTTCACACTGAGAGTGAGGCCCTGGTTCCTGTTCAGACTGAGAGTGGGGCCCTGGTTCCTGTTCAGACTGAGAGTGAGGCCCTGCTCCTGTTCAGACTGAGAGTGAGGCCCTGCTCCCTGTTCAGACTGAGAGTGAGGCCCTGGTTCCTGTTCAGACTGAGAGTGGGGCCCTGCTTCCTGTTCAGACTGAGAGTGGGGCCCTGGTTCCTGTTCAGACTGAGAGTGAGGCCCTGGTTCCTGTTCAGACTGAGAGTGAGGCCCTGGTTCCTGTTCAGACTGAGAGTGAGGCCCTGGTTCCTGTTCAGACTGAGAGTGGGGCCCTGGTTCCTGTTCAGACTGAGAGTGAGGCCCTGGTTCCTGTTCAGACTGAGAGTGAGGCCCTGGTTCCTGTTCAGACTGAGAGTGAGGCCCTGGTTCCTGTTCAGACTGAGAGTGAGGCCCTGGTTCCTGTTCAGACTGAGAGTGGGGCCCTGGTTCCTGTTCAGACTGAGAGTGAGGCCCTGGTTCCTGTTCAGACTGAGAGTGAGCCCTGGTTCCTGTTCAGACTGAGAGTGAGGCCCTGGTTCCTGTTCAGACTGAGAGTGAGGCCCTGGTTCCTGTTCAGACTGAGAGTGAGGCCCTGGTTCCGTGTTCAGACTGAGAGTGAGGCCCTGCTTCCTGTTCAGACTGAGAGTGAGGCCCTGGTTCCTGTTCAGACTGAGAGTGAGGCCCTGGTTCCTGTTCAGACTGAGAGTGAGGCCCTGGTTCCTGTTCAGACTGAGAGTGAGGCCCTGGTTCCTGTTCAGACTGAGAGTGAGGGCCCTGGTTCCTGTTCAGACTGAGAGTGAGGCCCTGGTTCCTGTTCAGACTGAGAGTGGGGCCCTGGTTCCTGTTCAGACTGAGAGTGAGGCCCTGGTTCCTGTTCAGACTGAGAGTGAGGCCCTGGTTCCTGTTCAGACTGAGAGTGGGGCCCTGGTTCCTGTTCAGACTGAGAGTGAGGCCCTGGTTCCTGTTCAGACTGAGAGTGGGGCCCTGGTTCCTGTTCAGACTGAGAGTGGGGCCCTGGTTCCTGTTCAGACTGAGAGTGGGGCCCTGGTTCCTGTTCAGACTGAGAGTGGGGCCCTGGTTCCTGTTCAGACTGAGAGTGGGGCCCTGGTTCCTGTTCAGACTGAGAGTGAGGCCCTGGTTCCTGTTCAGACTGAGAGTGGGGCCCTGGTTCCTGTTCAGACTGAGAGTGAGGCCCTGGTTCCTGTTCAGACTGAGAGTGAGGCCCTGGTTCCTGTTCAGACTGAGAGTGAGGCCCTGGTTCCTGTTCAGACTGAGAGTGAGGCCCTGGTTCCTGTTCAGACTGAGAGTGGGGCCCTGGTTCCTGTTCAGACTGAGAGTGGGGCCCTGGTTCCTGTTCAGACTGAGAGTGAGGCCCTGGTTCCTGTTCAGACTGAGAGTGAGGCCCTGGTTCCTGTTCAGACTGAGAGTGAGGCCCTGGTTCCTGTTCAGACTGAGAGTGAGGCCCTGGTTCCTGTTCAGACTGAGAGTGAGGCCCTGGTTCCTGTTCAGACTGAGAGTGAGGCCCTGGTTCCTGTTCAGACTGAGAGTGAGGCCCTGGTTCCTGTTCAGACTGAGAGTGAGGCCCTGGTTCCTGTTCAGACTGAGAGTGAGGCCCTGGTTCCTGTTCAGACTGAGAGTGAGGCCCTGGTTCCTGTTCAGACTGAGAGTGAGGCCCTGGTTCCTGTTCAGACTGAGAGTGAGGGCCCTGGTTCCTGTTCAGACTGAGAGTGAGGCCCTGGTTCCTGTTCAGACTGAGAGTGAGGCCCTGGTTCCTGTTCAGACTGAGAGTGGGGCCCTGGTTCCTGTTCAGACTGAGAGA